>NC_035109.1:376842459-377151988 GCF_002204515.2 Aedes aegypti
AAGTATATTATTTTTGTATAATAGGCGAAAAACAATTTTTGTGGAATTTTTTGAATGAACTTTACCAACTGCTTATGAACGACACCTAATTAGAGCTGTACTTGCCTTTACCAATTTGGCAATCTAAAGATTTCTTGTCTAAACATGTTTTATGCTGATTAATTAAATATCGTTGAAAGGATCGAATATGTCAACTAACGTTTTGATAGCGGCGCAGCCAAAAAAATTTTTAATTGAGGAGATTTTGTGTTACAATAACGACATATTATACCATCTATTACTGTTTCAAAATAATTTCCCTGAGTGCAGCCGAAATTCCCTGAGAATTCCAGGTTTTTTCCAGGTTAAATAAAATTCCCTGATAATTCCAGGTTTTCCAGGTTTATCCCTGCAGGAGTTGATAAAAAAATGAATCAGAAATATATCAAAAAAAATTGAGAATTGGAACATTTTTTTTAAGTCATTGCTTTAATGAGTCTGAAGAAATTCTAGGTATTTCGAGAAACGGATCCTTATATAAATCTTGGAGTGATTATTTATTAAATGTAGAAGAATCGAAAGAAAAACATCTAAAAAAAATCTGAGAATGAATTCCTTAGGAATATCTGAAGCTATCTCTTATCCAATTTTTTTGAACATATTCTTTAATTCTTGAAATAGTTTATTTTAGGATAACTTGGAAAATTGGAATTCCTTATAATATTGTTGACAAATTACACTCAAGATATAGTGAAGGCTGTTGATAGAATTGTCAAATGTTATCTACTGAGATCTTAAACCGAAGTCTAATTGTTTGGTGAAGTTGAAAATTCTTCAAGAAGTCAATCTTTTAAAAAGAGTGCTGAAGGCAACTTCTTAGAAATTCAAACTTAAGCTCAATTTCCATGGCATTTTTTTCTCCATCGGCCAGGGAGGGGCAAGGCAAAGCCAAATTATCTAAAGGATTTATGATAAGATCTTTGACAGTCTGATTTTGAGAAGGACTCTTAGATTCGTTACCTAATATTGAATAAGTACGCCATTTTATGTATATATGAATGCTAAAAACAATCTTTGTAAAATTTAAACAATTTATTAGGGTAACGTTCGTATTTTGGACCTCCTAAGGAAGTGATTTTTTGTTTGTTCCAATTAATTAATTGCACAGCGTAACCAAGTCAAAGAACATGCCTAAATGTAGAGAAAAACTTCCTCTATGAGATCAAATTACCCATGAGGTCATGTAGGATCCAAAAAACGTCGAAAATAATTGAATTGTGAAGCACTGTTTTTCATTATTTTGGACACATCAATACTTTTTGGACCCTCAAAGTATATATTTTGAACACCCGACATTTTTTATCGTTTGGCGACAAAGTCCACGACACTGGTTGTATAATATGCTTCCCATAGTCTAATCAATCGACTGACTATTCTACGCTTTTAGTTCAGAAATTTGAAAAAAGTTTTTGTTTACATTTGAAAAATGTCTGACGGCTTCAATTTCTGTGTGTAACGTGTTGTAACGGTTGCATAAATGAACCGATTAAATTAAATTAATTTCAGATAAAATAAACACATTGTCTATGTATAAACGGTTGATGCAAGTGCGGAATAGTCCTATCTTTCCAAATGGCATGCGGATTGTGTTGGTCTTTCGATTTAAACTGGGAAATGTGTAGGAAAATGGCCCAGAGGGTCCAAAATATATTGGTTACCCTATCCTTCGTAGCAAACTTGTTTTATTCGATTTTATTTTCCGTCGGGCAGCGGGGGCCAATCAAGCTGAAGCTTGAGCTGAACCTCGGTTTTGATACACAACGTCGTGATTTTCACTATGATCAATCGTACGACAACCATATGGTTAATTGTATAAGCCTAGATGGACATCATTTTTCTTCACAATCTTCCACAATCTGTACTCAAAGAAGCTCTTGAAACAGTCATTGAACTCAAATCTTGACAGAGTACATTTTCTAAGCCCATTTTGATAAAAAAAAATGGTCTGAAGACCAATACTCATATTGGATAACCTTTGATAGTTCTTGAACTAATAGCTTGATAGAACTTATAAGCCTGTATTAGTCCTTGTTTGGGTGTCCTTGAAGAACACCCCTTACGCTTGTAAATCTGATAACCTGTACTCAAAATATGGTAGATAAGTCTGTAAGGGTGTTATGCTGGATCGCAAGATTCTTTTCTCGTTATGCTTGTAGATCTGATGAATCGTAAACCAACTAGTTCATGGTTATCTTTAAACAGTTCGAAGTATAAATACTTCGGTAGAATATAATTAAATAGGCCCCAATAGCTACCAAACTTGTTCTCCGAAAGATCACTGGTTACACGTGAAAGCCTGTATCCCACGGAGTTCGTTGCTGACCTAGAAAACCAAGGCAATATTTCGTATCTATCTATCTATGAAATTTAATACAAATTGAATTTCAAGAACGATTCTTCTATCCACGCAACACAAATTCCATTTATGAAGACAATTAAAAAAAAACAATACATCTGTGAATTAAATCTATTTTGAACATTTGTATGAAGTAAAAATAAATCGTAATATAGTTTTCGTTTCAATTTCAAACATATTATGTACAAATTCAAATTTTTTAATCGTTCATGAAATGTCACACTACTTATAGTTTCAAACACTGCGTTATAAGCCTCTTATCATCGAGCACCGTCACCTGATGTATGGCAAAACGGTTGACCCAAAACGGCAAGTAATTTATCCCATCCCGTACGGTATCCAAACAAAAGTTCCTTCACCCGGAGCACCGGCGACGTGATAAGATGAGGGATCACCTTCCAACGACAGCGAACTAATTTATTTCCCCCGGCTAAAGTCGCGCCACCACAATATGCATGCCATGGCTCATCATCAAAAACTGCTGGAGGCTGCTCCAAAGGGGCCAGACCTAACGATAATTACTGCCACGCACTGGAAGGGCGAAGCCGGCGATAGATGAGTAATGATGTGTTTGTTGGCGCTCGAAGCTCGCTGCTGCTGCAGAACAAGATGAGCACATCGCTCACTGTCGCCCATATGGCTCCTCATTGGCTCGGATGGATGATGAAAAATGCATTATTGTACGGCGCAGGGAGTTCATTTTTGCACAGTCACTCTTCGGATAAAGCTCATCATCGCCATCGCCATGTAGAGAGATGACGCAGCTGGAGAGATAATCACACGCGCTAACTCGCGCGTCTTGAGTAATTAGTGCTAGGAGATGCGATAAGACGATCGGTGAGAAGACACGAAGAAGACGCCGACCTGCTTGGCAGCGCCACCACCGATGGGACGGAAGATTTCATTAAGATTATATTTTGTGCGGAATTTCCTTGCATTTTTTCCACATGCCATCTCAGCGAAGATCCTGTCCGTCTTCAAGAGTACTTAGCAAACACGGCGCTTTCGCATCTCTCATCTCTACGGCGGAATCCACCTGTTTAGATGAATCAGTTGCAGCGCCAGCAGGTGCTTGCAAGGTGGAGAGCGGATTTGCTGCCGCCGGCACGTGAAGGTCCAATGCATTTCAATGAGCGAGAAAATGATTTATGGATGCTGGACGGCGTTGTGGAGGAGATATCATAGTGATGATGATGATGATGATGGAAACAACGGAAATAGCAACTATGCGAAAACAGCAGGGGCCTTTCTTGGCTCTATGGTAATGTGCGAAGTTACAAGGCATCAAACTAAAGGCAGTTGGAAGCCAATCCTTTCCAAGTTGATATTCTTATAGAGTAACCAGGGATAGATAATTAATACAAAAATTGAAACTTCGGTAATAAAAGCTCTCTGTTAACAACTGTAGAAAGGCTTACAGAGTACTTAGCTAAGCAGCAGGAATCTGTGCTCCAGCTGGAACGAAATCTCAAGCATGAGGTTAATACGATAGGCATTTTGCAGCTCCGCGCTTCAGGTGGAAGCACATTTCTGGTACAGTTTTAAATGTACTACCGATGACATCCAAATTATCAGCGAAGCGAACAAATTGACTGGACCTAGTAAAAATCGTACTTCGGTTGTTAGTCCAATGTTGAATAATAAGAAAAAAAAATCCATCACCTAATGTCTAAAATGACACAGTGTATTCTGTACTTTTTCATCTCAGACGTCTCTTAATAGATACTGATATGGATTTTTTACTACTATTTTCTTTTTTTTTTGCGACCAATGATTGCAAATAGCTTATGTTGACCGTACAATTCGTAGTTGCTACTCCGTGATTGAACAGAACAATCGAAGTTGCACAGAGATTTAATGAATGGGGCTTGGGATTAGCTCACCATTCTCAATATGCACAAATCGAGGGCTCAAAATTTCAAAGTCAATAACGGCGCCGGCCACGTCCTTACGGTCATCGAGGAAAAAAAAGGAATGTTAGTTAGACAACTATTGTTACTAGAGATCGGAGAATCTTCTGCATCTCCACAGTCGTCATGGAAAGGAACGCGATACTATAATGTTATAATGAAGCATTATACTAATGTGTACATGTAAATTCAATTATTTCACATAGCCAAGACTCGTATCTCACAATACTCAGCAATCATCCGAAGCAAAGAGCACATTTAGATCAATCCTTGTCATTCTCTTCTATGTTCTATCGCTCCGCAGCTTGATTCATAAATAACAAGAACGAGCGTCATCCTGCGAATGCGGCATTACACGATATTAACTCAATTCTCTCTAGGATGACATCGTTTCCCACCATATCGTCGCACAGTAATCACGCTGGTGTAAATATCTAAAATAAACAGATTTATGCATGGCTGTCGTCGTTACAGTTCAAACCATTTCCACCCACGCTGCCTGCCGCCATGTGCCGGGGAAGGTGATAAAATTGAAACGGGCTGCGCGTTTACGACACATTTCATTGCATCACCCCCCCCAGAGCTTGGGCTTGAATTGAGTAGGTGACAGAGGGTCATACGCCCACGCAAGTGACGATCGTCGCAATGCGTATGAAATTTAACAATCACTGATCCAGGTTCTATCTCTAGCTGTGACGCCATCACTTGTAGATAACTTAGATGATTCATGAATTACATCGTCCTGAAGCCACAACTTTATGGGGGAATAGTGAACTATATCATGACAATAACTAGGAAAAGTTGAAATGGATGTATGAATGATTTTAGTTTACCGGTCGGTTTCCCATTGCAAAAAGTTGAACAACTAATGGCAAAATAACTGTCAATCAATTGCGACCAGTTTTTGAAGTTTGTGAAAAGTTTCGTTTTCATTGAAATTAAATACTACCGTAGCATGGCGCGACACTGTAACGCGTCGACTATAAAATACATTTTGTTTCTCAAGTAATTATAGCACTACAGGTAGATATCTTCCCAAACAAGTTAACCTCAGGTTTTCAAAAAGCGCTAAAATTTTTACTTCGCGATTTTGTTGCATATCAGCCAAATAATAAATAATATAATGGCCTAATTCTCCCACCAACAAAAACAATATTGAAAAGTGCTACATTTCAACACTGTTTTATAACGGTACTGAAAAGTAGTACTTTTCAGCGCTGTTATGGGAGTTGGTAAATTAATATCAGAATGTCTCCATAGAATTGCTCTGGACTTCTCAATGACTTAGTCAACTAGCTTCTGGTTATATGTACTTTAGATGTATGTACGACTCAGGTAAAGAAAAGCATTGAAATAGTTGAACCATAACTTTAATTTTCGCAATTGCAAAAAAAAAATTATAACTGGTCGTAGAACTTGTCGAAAGAACGTTTTTTCCTTCTTGTCCAATATTCGCATCACCGACCAAAGGTGACTCCCAGATTTTTTCGTCGCTCACTAATATACACCCTTCTCGTAGTAATTGTGGAGATCCAAAGGTATTTTCGGTCTCTAGAAGCAACAATCATTTTTTTAGAGAGACTTTACCAAGAAGACAGCAATAATCATAACACTCTAACATTTCTTTCCCAACCCAACTAACTATAAGGACTTGGCCGGCGCCGATAACTTTCAGACGTAAAACTTTTTTTTTTAAGAAAATGATTTTTTGTTTGATGAAATATCCGCAACGCAGTCTTTTTTGTTAAAACGAATTTTATAATTTAACCCAACGTTTCGACGCATGTATGGCGTCTTCTTCAAGGGAAACTGTAGTGTTAAATAAAGACAATTACATACAATGATATCTGTAGAATTCTTCAGTTGGACCTTCACTGTTATTTGTCGCAACGGTTTTTTCTTGCATGAAACATTTCTCTGTGTGAATTATTTCTTTCTATCAATCTTCTATCTTAGGGCGATCCATTAATTACGTAAGGGTTTATGGGGGGAGGGGAGGGGGTTTTGAGATTTCTTACGCGGCATACAATTTATTTTTAATTTTCATACAAAAAATCTTATCATGGGGGGAGGGGGGGTTGAAAAATCCCGAAAATTGCCTTACGTAATAAATGGACCGCCCCTTAATACTATGGAGTAGGACTGCATATGTAGTGTTGAATCATTCTACATCTGTGCGTTTGTTGACTGTGTTGTCTGTGTTAGTGATGTGGCACATTTCCAAGAAAGGCAGTGTATTGGTCTTGAGCAATTCTCGCTGAAACCAGGCCGCCATCGGCACCCATCGTTAGAATTCCAATTTTATGTCACTGATCGCTAGTTTTCGATAAAACTTAAGGGTGGTCCTTTCTGTTTTCTCAAATTGGTGGACCCCTCGTACGCCAGCTAGCTGAATAGTTTGCGAAAAAGCCCATTTTTTGATAAATCTTGGGTATTCCTTCACGTGGTATGTCTCATATTTTGCTTGCAACACATAGCAAACTAGTGGCATCGTATAGAGAAAGGATATAGCTTTCATTTGAAATCGAAAACAATTTTGCGTTAATTTTTAATTTGGCCGCCATTTTGAATTTTGTTAGAAAAATCGTTTTTTCATCATTAGCGCACCGCTAGTTTTGAATTCTGAGATCACCAACAGAAAGCTGAGGAAAAATGGCGTGATATAGGCTACAGAAACTAGGTGAGCAATGGTATTTACCCTATCAAATGAACGATTTTCTAAATCATGTTCTACGATTTTGATGAGAGCAATCAATACAAAAAAAATGTGTACTACAAAGAAACAAGTTTTCAACCTTTGGTGTTTTATCGAATCGAGTGAAGAATAAGAATATTATTTTAAGTGAAAGAGCTTTAAGTAGCTTATTTGCTACTTGAATGATTCTTCTGCATATCTTCGAGTTGAAAAATACCATTATTTCTTTCATTCATCTGGTCTAAACCATTGATAGAAATGAACAATCAGTTGAACAGCTGAGATAAGATAAGAAAAATAGAATCTGATTGTTATTTTTAACGGAGACCTCATAGTTCAACATGATAAGCACTGATATGGTAAAACATCATTTCACTGCTAAAACCCAAGATGGCGTCGAAATCCAAGATGGCCGCCAGATTTTCCAAACTCGAAATAATACACCTGCGTTTCGGCATTACGTCTACATTAGAACAAAACCTGTTTCTCATCTTTCAATTTCGCTATTTTTCACATGCATGATTCTTTATGGTTCAGCAAATCAAGGATGTTTTTTTGCTTCAAAATGTGAGATTTCCATTCTAAATCAATGCACTTTTGTTAATGTTTTACGTAAAAACTACAGATATTACCACAAGATTTACTAATGTCCCGTTGCCCAATCTATAAACTTGATTCAATGAACAACAATGCAAATGGTAAAAAAATGTTTGTTTAACACATTCTATGTTTTTGGCCGGTTTTCATTTATTGGATTTATTTATTCATTATTACTGAATTCAAAGATATGTCGTAGAATTATTCTGTTGTCAGAAATCGCATTATAAAAGAAAATTCCTGTCTAATGACCTGGATTTATAACTAACTAATAAAGCTGAGTATCAGGCTCGGTTCCAGTAGGGACGTAACGTAAGAAAAATTAAGAATAATAAAAAGAAGAGTATACGTAACCTTTTTTTATTGGTAGCCACTAAATTCGACATGCTGAGTGCTATCAAGGTGACAAATTCATTCTTCTACTTAAAATCAAGATGGCGTCAAAATCCAAGATGACCGCCAGATTTTTTCACTTAAAATAATATTCTTATTCTTTACTCGACTAGAATAAAACACCAAAGATTGAAAACTTGTTTCTTTGTAGTACAAAAAAAAGATTTTTGTATTGATTACACTCGTCAAAATCGTAGAACATGATTTAGAAAATCGCTCATTTGATAGGGTAAATACCATTGCTCACTTAGTTTCTGTAGCCTATCTTACGCAATTTTCCCTCAGCTTTCTGATGGTGATCTCAGAATTCAAAACTAGCGGTGCGCTAATGGTAAAAAACGATATTTCTAACAAAATTCAAGAAGGCGGCCAAATTTAAAATGGCCGCCAAATTTTTTTTCTATAATAATGACAGCTCTTCTCTATACGATGCCACTAAGATTGCTATGTGTTTCAAGCGAAATACGAGACATATCACGTGAAGAAATACCTAAGATTTATCAAAAAATGGGCTCTTTCGCAAACTGTTCAGCTAGCTGACGTACGAGGGGTCCACCAATTTGAGACAACAGAAAGGACCACCCTTAAGTATTATCGAAAACTAGCGATCAGTGACATAAAATTGGAGTTCTAACGATGGGTGCCGATGGCGGCCTGGTTTCAGCGAGAATTGCTCTTTTATGACTATGATATTTGATCTTTGTGTGGTCTTGATTGAATGTGTGACATCTTTCTACACTATGTGTTATTAAAGCTGTCGTTTACGTAGATTATTTTTGGTCATTCCTATGTAACAACCTTCGCAGTTGTTGCAAGAAATTTTGTAGATGATGTTACTTTGTTCTTCTTTACTTATAGGAAATTTGACTTTGCTGTGGATTGCTTTGATGGTACGGATTTGTCTGGTGGCTATTGCTATATTAGGATAATCTTTACTCAAGATTTTGGTGACGCGTTCTGATAGCAATGAAACATACGGGATTGAACGGTACATCTTCGGCTCTGATGAGTTATGTGCTGAATGCTAGTTGGGTTGTCAACCTCGTTTCATTCGGACGATGTGCTTACGGAATGATGATCTGGATTGCAGATACTATGAATCGGTTCTTCATTGTGGCTTGTTTCGTTTGGTGTTTGTTGCGATGAATGACTGTTTCCTGGAGGAGTCGTATTAGGTCTTAATTTAACATTAAAACCATATGTAAACATTAAAATAATTACAGTTTCCCTTGAAGAAGACGCCATACCTGCGTCGAAACGTCGGGTTAAATAATAAAACTCGTTTTAACAAAGAAGACAGCGTTGCCGATATTTCATCAATCATTGAAAAAACAGTCGAACTTTCAGCAAAAACATTTATTTAACTCACCAAGCTATTAGAGAGACGTCTATGGCATTAGGGCATTATAAACGTTCATACCTATGGAAAATGTTTATTGAAACGGGCCACAAAAGAGGGACCTTCCAACCGACAAATGTTGAAACATTTCTTGTGAAATGTTTCTCATACAAATTAGAATGTTCGAAATGAAAAGCTACCCGGAATTTGAATCAGGACGGCATACTTTCAGAGACACTTCAAGAAATTTCTTAAAGAATTCTTAAGATTCTCCTATCATTACTTAATAGATTCTTCGAGTATGTCTTAGACCAATTGACTGATGATTTTTGCAAATATTCAGTGTATATTTTTGCAAATATTCAGTGTATATTTTTGCAAATATTCAGTGTATATTCTACAGATAATTTTCCTCAGAAATTTTCTTTCCTAAGGATTTCTTAGTTCAAGTTGGAGTTACCTATGAAAATCACTTTTGTAATGATATGATAAGTAATAAAACAGTATTTCTTGTGTTTCCGCCATGGTAGCACAGCTGAAGATTTATCGCATTCATTTCTGTCTAAAACCGTAACGTATAAAACGGTCTAGCTACAAGCAAATTTTTAAGATTTTTTTACAGAAAAGGAGCTGTTTACGGAATTTTAAGTCCTTGAGGAAGTCTTGGAAGACTCCTATTCAACAATTAGTAGGATTACAGAATACTTTTGGTGGAACAGGTACCTGAGACAATGTGTTTCGGAGTAATCGGAGAAAATTGACGCAGCATTTCCATGAAAAATTTAATTGAAAATTTATAGAAATAAATGAAAGAAAGTCCTACAAATTTGTGAGGTAGCTCTGAACGAATTTATTGTAAAATCTTGAAGTAATTTCTGTAGAAATCATTGAAAGATCTGCTAGAAAAATAGCTGAAGCAATAACTGAATACTTCAGTGACCGCGCTATTGTATTTTGTACTAAAGTGGTGGGACTTTGCTCGTAGTATGTATACAGCTTCAGTGTAGTTTTTTTTTTCTATCTTCATTAACAAGATTTTTAGTCCTGGGCTAGTTCATCTCGGGACCAACTGCTTTACTTTCCTTCCGAAGGAAGTCGTCACTACAATATGTTTGTCATAAGTGACTATCTCGGGGATGGGATTCGATCCCAGGTCCTCGGCGTGAGAGGAGTGTGTTCTAACCACTACACCAGGTTCGTCCCCCTCCAGTGTAGTTTTTTAGTGGCTTTAAATCGTGTGAAGACTGGAAGTTTCAGAAATCAGTGGAAAAATCTTGAAATTTAAAGAGCTCCAAGAGCAGTTTCAGGTTTCCATTGAGAAACTTCTGCGGAATTTCTTGGAAAAAAAACGAAGGAAACCCCGAGAAAATGATTTGAATAATTACTGGAATATCTGATAAGGAACGTCTGTAAAAATTCTTCGAAAGCAAATGAATCTCTTGGATTAGAAACTTGGAGAAAACCGTGAAAGTATTGTCAGTTGATCTTCTGAGGGAAATTCCTAGAACAACTTCTTTTGGAAATTTTGGGATAATCACTGAGGAATATTGTTTATTTTAATTACTTTTAGTGCATGGTATATCATAGTAATAAGCTGTCTTTATCACGTTACCCAGGCGAAAAAAAAAAAACGTTTTAGACTTTAGTTTGCATATTATGCTAAAGAAAAACAAAAAAAATGCATCCAAATAGTGACAAAATGTATATAAAAACATCTGCGTTGCTATCAGTCTAGCTATTGCGTGAACTTTAGAGAACTGCTCAATGCAATCAAATGAGCATGAGCATAGATGACCATACAATTCGTAGTTGCTACTCTGTGATGGACCAAAAAAACGCTTTTAAGTAGCTTACCATCTTCAGAGAATTCCAAACATTATAAAGTCAATAACGGCGACGACCACGTCCTTACGGTAATCGGGGAAGAAAAGGAATGTTAATGTGATACCCATTGATACTAAAGACCAAGTATACCTCTGCATGTTCATGGTTGTCATGGGAGGAGTGGGAAGGGTTCAGAAGCTAAACAATCTGGATTCACCTTGGTGATGCGATTCATACAAAAAAGGCATCTATATGAAGACTGAATATAAAATATATTCGACACCTACCGTGACGATCCATTCAAATATTTTGTAAACACAAAAAAAGACACCTGTGTTGTACTTTCATGTCACGGTCGTCAATAGCCCAGTGTCTAAAGAAATGTCTGAAGAAAATATCGACACTCGTAGTGGCGACCAATCAATATTTTTTGATTTAATACATAAACGTGATATTCTAATCGTAGTCTCAAAAGATATATGTGTTTACATGTATAACTCATTTATAACAAAATAATGAAACGAGCTCACCAATTGAAGATGCAGTTGATAGGGCAGTTGTCAATCATTTTTTCATTCTTTTACTAGTTGTCCAGGAAACACTGTATTACCAAGCAGTAGTCTGAGATGTAGGTCATGCCAAAATTTCTTAGGAAATGTCAGTATCACCAAACAACAATGCAGATTCCAAATGATTTTGTAATCAGTTTATATTTTATAACAGTTAATTGTAGGTTAGCATATTTTTCTAGATTTAAAGTATTTTGATCCAATCTTGGATCGTTTTTGGTTTTAAACACTTCTTTTATAATACTTCGGATATATCACATAAAACTTCATTTTTATTAAGAACAAGTGACCTGGGCAAGAGTTTTATGAAACTCTCGTACTAATCTCCAAAAACACGCTCTTGCGCAAGAGTGAGAACTTTTGACCGAGAATATAATATAATTCTCCCCCATCAACCAGCGCACCAGAATGTATATTGTTTTTTTTTTTTTTTGTATTAGGTGCCTTTTGCGTGGCTTGCCGCTCTCTTCTTCACAGAATTTGGTGTTGAACTTACGGCGCATCAATTTACGATAACGTACACAACCAGTCACAATGGTTTTAATTCTCTTTACCCTAATGTAGAAGCGGAACTTTACCGCCGGGTTTTCAACTTGCACGGAAGTGTGCCTTTGGGTGTGATTAGATGTCTACAGCCCAACGTCTGAGCCTCATTACGACGTTTACCAAAGTTGTGAATACCTACCTTTTATAATTTTTTAGCATTACATTCCCAAAAACAGGAAGTGTAAATAAACAAACGTCAAAATTCTCCGCTCTTGAATAGGCCTCTGCACTGTTTTGATTTTGTATGGGACTTTGACGTTTACTGGCCTTGTTGCTTACACATTTCAAGGTGGTAGAGTGAAAGAGAGAGATAGATTTAAAACGAACAAATCTTATCACGTTCTTCAAGAAGATCAGTTTGTCTTCATCAAGATCGCCTTGAGCCTAACAACTCTTAAGTGATGCTTGCCCGAGTTCAGCAAAAATAAATATGATTCTATGATGGTGTTGATGGTGTTATCGATGGTTTGGGATGGAAGCCATGCGAGAAAACATTTATGCTGCAATGTTCAACATTATAGGGCACTAAATTGATGAAATTGTCTTTTTTTTTGATTCTGTGAACGTTTTTGAAAATGTGAATCGACCTACGGTTGATTTAAGCTGATAATAAATCTTTGAACTGATTTTGACTTCAAAAAAACACGTTGATCGGAGCAGACAAAAAATTTCAGATCTACACTACACTACAAACACTTAAAAATACAATCTTTTCGTGATATACCTAACCAGTCGCACAAAATATATTCAGTAAACAGCTTCTCACAAAATCAGCTGTCAACCCGAACAGATGTACCACCTCTAGAAACATATGGTTGCCACTCAGAACAGTGTCACCACCTTGAACGATGTCATTTCCTTTCAGCAGCCGTCGGTTCAGTTGACTGGCTTTCGATGAGCGAACTTCGACATTTGGAAACCGCATCTTGTGCCGCCGCCAACGGACTGTGTGAAAAGTTGTCATCCTGTTTTCCCGGAAATTGTACAATCCTATTGCATGCAGGTTCCACCCGGGACCGCTCAATGCCGCCCACCGTGTGAAACACAAAACGGAAACATTTCCAACTTCCTGATGAGGTAAAACAGAGTTTCTCCAACTTATTTGCCGAGTGTGATAAAGCATGGGAAAATCCCCACTCTTGATGATGGATCTATTAAAACCGGTGTGCTTATTTCCGATCCCTCCAACTGGAAGCGAATCAGACAAATGTATCGATATCGGGCATCGACACCCTCCTCTCATATCCACCCACACGAAACATCCGCAGGCCCATAAATTAGTAATCAATCTTATTTGCAAATAAATACACACGCCAGACTTGGGACTGGGACCGAAGAGACATACGGAAAGTAGTGCCTTGCATGACGACGAATTCAGATGGAAACCACCAGATAGCATGGCAGACAGCGTTGTTGGACCAAACCTTGAAAGCAGAAGAAACCGAAAACGAGTAGCAGAAACGAACAAATCCCAGAACTAAGACCTGGTGAATAAATAATAGCTGCAAAGCCAAAGCAATGCGCTAGCTTCCCATATCGTCTTGGCTGGCCCGTTCGTTCGTGTGGCTCGGGGTTTTTACTTTTCCGCTCCGTTTTTATTACAACTCATTTGTGAGGCTACATTTCCATCTCTGCCGGTAGACCTGTGCGCCGCCGCTGAAGATTCTATGTTGCATCATTGCCGACGCCGATTTTGAATTTTCAAGCCGGTCAATAATTCAGCTCGTAATATTTAAAAATATTGTTACCTACATACAACGATCTAGTGTCCTGAAGTGCTGAATGGTTATTGAAGTTTGATATGTCGCATGGATGGCCATCCTGTCGCCATAGAACCGGTTCCAGAAACCGCGGTAGAGCGACCGATTTACAAATTATGTACGACTAAGTCATGCAACATATAAAAATTTACAGAATTTCATGAAAAAAAAAGAATTTCTAGATTCTGATAAACTACAAATTTGGTTGATTAGGAACTCATCTGCTAGATGGCACTAGTATTATACTTTCTTTAATATGCTATATCTTGAGATTCTAATTAGCTAGAAGGTACAGTTATTCCGCAGATCAAAGGCTATCTAGCAGTGACGTACCAGATTGGGAATAGCTGATGCATTCCTAATCTGGTATGTCACTGCTAGATGAGTAGCGCTAGTTACATATTCCATTAATCTTCTCTCTATATCTCGAGATTCAGATAAGCTGGAAGGTTGGTGTCATCGACAAATTTGTTCAGATGATCAAAGCCTATTTGGCAGGCTTGATTTGAAATTCATCACTAGGAGGCGCTGAAAACAAAATTTTCTTTAATCTTCTAAGTCGGAATTTTCTGATAAGCTAGAAAACTGATGTCTTTAGCAAAGTTGTTCAGCGTATCAAGGGCTGTCGGGCAGAGGCAAACTTGATTGGGATTTCATCTGCTTGGTGGCACTAGCAACAAATTTTGCTCCAATATTCCATATCTCAGCATTCTGATGAGTTCGAAGATTGGTGGCAGTAGCTAGCAGTGAATGGATTCCTAGGTGGTGGCAGTAGTAATATTTTTTTTTCAATCTCTTGTTTTTCCCTAGGGATTTGAATTCGAAACTTGTAACCATCTGAGTTATTGGGTCACCAAGTGGCTCGGTAGTTTAGTTGATAAAGCGCTCGTTTAGCATACAAGAATCCTGGGTTCGAATCCCAGCCGAACACGTGTTTTTTTTCATAATTTCACCCATAATTTATTCATCTTTACCACGCGTAATGAGTTAATTAATTTAGTGAATATTCTATTGGTGTTGCACAAACTAATCGGTTCCGTCTCTCTTTGTATTCCGAGAATGTGTTATTGTGCGATTGTTACAATAGTGTTTGTAGTTTATGTTAATTAGCTTAACATACACTAACAATTTGTATAGAGTGGCACGATATTTCTGAACTTGATCATTTCAATAACTTAATTTCGTTTGCATGTATAACTAATTTAATGCGATGTGACCTAATTACTGACAACTAAGACATGATTTTTGACAATAAGTGAATTATTCATTCTTTGTCAACTTACTCATTGTTTCCTTAAATAAGAACACTTAAATCGAATCATTGATTTTCTTTTTAGAAACAGATATTCAAAATCACATATACATAGAAATCAGGAACTCTTGCAAGTTTCCAATATGTATTATATAATGGAGTACCAATATTGATTTATTTTATGAGTAGAGAATTTATATAGTTTAATCATTTATACGATAGAAAAAAGTACTAGATAGTAAATACGATACAGGTATTGTTATGTAAATGATAACTCTCTTAAGTAGGATACCATTTGATTCCAACTAAAGGTAATTGATAGTTTTAGTTCAAAATATGTGTTTGACTTAAATAAGCACTCAAATATCTTAAAGAATTCCAACAAGTTTAACCATTTTCAATTTGAGTTTTTACTGCCCTTTCCGAAACCAACTAAAATTACGGTATCAATATATTTTTCACTGTCTGAACTATTCAAAACAATGTTTAGTATTTGCATTTCACGTTAAATTTTATCGTTTTTCTTCATATTTTTTCTTTTCGACGATTTGTCCCTTCGACGTTTTATCCTTTCGACTTTGCATTCGACGTTTTGGCATTCGACATTTTGTCTTTGGACGTTTTGTCACCCAACCATCTGACAGGAATAAACCTGATTGGATATTATTCCAAAAGGTGACGCTAGAAACACAGTTTTCTTGAATCTTGGTAATTGAGGTTGGGTCTTCGGCAAAACTGTTCAGCAGATTTAGGACTATCAGGATCAGAGTAGTGGCAAAAATTATTCACGAAAATAAAATCACTAGATATAGAACACTGAAAAAAAAAATGTTACTAGCGCTACTTAGCAGATGAATTTTAAATCACTGCCAGATAGCCCTTAATAATTTTATGTAGAAGGATCTATGCATCCAATTAGGATTGTTTAAGAAAAAATAACTCTTAAAGCACTTTTCCTGGAATTTTCAGGAAGGAACCTTTCCAATGCCAAGCACGTTCCAGTTTTTAAGAATTCTATTATGACGGTTTTATAAATTCTATTACAGATTATTTTAATAACTCCGCCAGATTTTTTCGGTACAATATGAGTGAGAAACGCTAAGCATAGGAAAGTTTAGTATTATGAAAATAAAATATCCGGAAAACTTCAAAAGATTGTAATATTACACGAATAGTCAACCCTGTATAAAAGTCGTTCTCAATCAAGTCCAAAATTAAAAATGTTCTAGTTGAAAGCTCAATAAAATAAGGTATTGTAACACTTAGTTGTGGTTCGTAATTTTGCCTCTAGATGGCGCTAGTGAGCATTTAAAATTGGGCAATTAAAAAAAGTTCTATATTGTGATCTACGTAAGCATAAGCATAAGCATTGATGACCATACAATTCGTAGTTGCTACTCCGTGATTGACCAAAATGATCGAAGTTGTACAAGGAACCAAGAGATGTAGCTTGGGAGTAGCTTTCCATCTTCAATGTACACTTTCGAGAACTCCAAACATTAAAAAGTCAATAACGGTGCCGTCCACGTTCTGACGGTCACCGGGGAAAGGAAGGAATGTTGGTGTGACATCCATTGTTACTAGAGACCGAGATCACCTCTGCATCTCCATAGTTGTCATGGGAAGGAGTTTTGTTAGTGGGGAGGGATCACAGCTGCATGATCAGGATTCACCTTGGTAAGTGATGCGATTCATGCAACCTCAGTTTAAAAAATCACCTATGAGTACTTCAAAGACAACGTGAACATACGATAAGTCGACACTTTTAGCGTCGAACAATAAGTTATTTTTTATAATAATAAAAACAGGTAAAAGAATGCGTATGGGGTTTCCAATGTTAATGGACAAGAGTATATGTCGACACTTACAGTGACGAACTGTTCATGTTTTTTTCAATTAATTTATTCAAGTAATATTCCTAACGTTGTTTGCTTCGCGGACGACATGGATATTATTGGGAGAAAATTTGAAACGGTGGCAGATTTGTTCACCCGCCTAAACGCGAAGCAACAAGAGTCGGGCTAATGGTGAATGCGTCGAAAACAAAGTACATGCTGGTTGACGGAACTGAGCGCGACAGGGCCCGCCTAGGAAGCAGTGTTACGATAGACGGGGATACCTTCGAGGTGGTGGACGAGTTCGTCTACCTCGGATCCTTGTTGACAGCTGACAACAATGTTAGTCGGGAAATACGAAGGCGCATCATCATCGGAAGTCGTGCCTACTATGGGCTCCAGAAGAAACTGCGGTCAAGAAAGATTCACCCCCGCACCAAATGCACGATGTACAAAACGCTCATAAGACCGGTAGTCCTCTATGGGCATGAGGTGTGCACTATGCTCGAGGAGGACTTGCAAGCTCTTGGGGTTTTCGAACGCCGGGTGCTAAGGACGATCTTCGGCGGCGTGCAGGAGAACGGCGTGTGGCGGCGAAGGATGAACCACGAGCTCGTCAACTCTACGGCGAACCCAGTATCGTGAAGGTAGCTAAAGCTGGAAGGATACGCTGGGCAGGGCATGTTGCAAGAATGCCGGACAACAACCCTGTAAAGATGGTGTTCGCCACGAATCCGGTCGGAACAAGAAGGCGTGGGGCGCAGCGAGCTAGGTGGATTGACCAGGTACACCAGGACCTGGAGAGCGTGGGTCACAGTCGAGGATGGAGAGAAGCGGCCATGAACCGAGGGAATTGGCGAAATATTGTTGGCGAGGCTTTATCAAGATAATTGATGTAAAGCCAAATAAGTAAGTAAGTCCTAACGTTGTCATGATAACAGTACGTTTCATAATATATTGCACATTTAAAATAAAAGCATGAAACGAGCTCACCAAACCAACCAGCCGTTTCACAAGCCTAATCTAATAATTTGCGGAGGCGATAAAAACGTGACAGATCAATTTTCAACACATCCGTTCGCGAGCGCTGCCTACTGCGATCATTTCAGTTTTATATTGTGATCTGAGAAAGAAAGTCCAAGTCTTCGGCAAAGTTGTTCAGAAGGGCGCTAAAGAGCAAGTAATATTGAGCATTGTAAACTAGTTCTATCATGTGATCCATATGAGATTTGAAGTTCGAGTCTTCGACAAAGTTGTTTTGAAAGTCAAGTACATCCGGAAGCAGACAGTTTAGTGACGCCACTTGAATATACAATGGATCACACCTAGATAACTTGGATATGATATGATTCTGACCTTAATCACTTCCACTTACAATTGCCAAAGGCTTTCTGAACAACATTCTTGACAATCTATCACTTCAAAATCATGAGATATAGGTACAGTTAACCATCCATAACTGGATGCTACATATCCCGAAATCGAGTTGAATAACCATAGTAAAAGCTAATTTTCATGGCTATCTTGGACCGCAGTAATACTGATTATGTGTTATCCCTTCAATTTCAAGTTTAATATGCTCAATTTCAATTTGCTTACTTAGCGGGAGAATAACGAATCAAACTGCTATCCGGATTTCTTTGACTGTCTGAACAGCTTTGCCGAATACTCGAACTTGCTTCTTCATCTATATCACAATACAGAACTAGCTTAAAATTCTCAATTTCATATGTTCTCTACCACCAGTTAGCGACAAAATTATGAACTTTACTATTTGCCTACCGGATTTCCTTTGCCTTCTGAACAACGTTGTCAATAACTTTCTCAACAACATCGCCGGATACTCGAACTTTCTATCTCATCTGGTTGAAAAGATAAAATTTGTTTCATATGTTTGATTTAATATGCCTACAAGTGCCACCTAGCGGCAAAATTAAGTTTCAAAAGTTTTGCCTTTCACATGTTCTTGACTTTCTGAACAATTTTGCGGAGTACTCGATCTTTCTGTCTCATTTGGATCACAAGATAAAACTGGAATGCTCAATTTCACATGCTCACTAGTGCCAGCTAGCGGCGAAAATTCTAACCATTCTATTCGAGCTACCTATCTTACATGAATCATGAGGTAGATGTTCTTTATATGCTAGCGCCACCTAGATTATTTAAGAATTGGATAACAATAGCAAATATTATTTTGAAATAATTCCAATTTTGACCCAGAGATTCAATGAAGTTAAACAACAGTCGTTCAATACTTAAATACTCAATTTATTTTTCGCAACGGTAAAGGAACAAACGATTGTCTAGCATTACTTTAATCAGATTTTCAACCAGTATTTGCAGACCAGAAAAGCAAATGAGCCTCACTCTCCACCAACAAACAGCTAACAGAGTTTGTTATATGAGCCTTCCCCAGGGCTCATGTCTTATTCCCTTGCTTTATAATTTTGAAGTTCCAGTTAATGGCAGTAGTTTTGAACTATGCGAAACTATGCAAAGGCTCTAGCAAAATTATTTTGATAATTTATCCATTTGGGCTAGTAGTTTTAGTAGTAACAATACAATTTTATTTAAGTTCTTCCAATTTAGGTCAAAACTATGTTAAATTCTAAGCCCTCAGTAAAAATTGCAATATTCAAACAAAGCCATGAAAATATTAATACAAAATTTTAAAAATCAGGTACAAATTGGAAAAGAGTTTCAGGTAGAGCTTCAAATGTGTTGTAATCTCAAGTCACAATATCTCTGTTAGAAAAAGTATTGGATTTGTATTTCAAATTTAAAATCATTTAAATGTAAAAAAATATTTCACTAAATTGTGTTTCACTATTTTGTCACTTCTTGGAGTACCTCCTTGAACGGTGGGTCCAGAGCATTTGCCTTCTTGGCACTCATCAAAATCTGGACCTGGGAGTACATGCTAAAGTTGTTTCGGTATAAAATATGTTCTAAAGATTTACTCGACAGGCAAATACGATGAAGGCGAGTGAAGACGGGTAAAAATGGTGTATATATAGACTAACATAATTATTCGCGACATGAATGCAACGACCGCTACTTCACCGCAGCCCACTACAAGTCCTCGTAACATTGCATCATGATTTGATGCCTGAGGAAAATCCAGTGCATCGAAACAACAGATCTTCGGTGAATGTTTACTGAATACTCGGTAGTTTTGACAGTTGAAGTCCAAAGCGCAAATTACCAAAAATGCAGTAATCTATTCATTTACCGATCATTCAGCTGTTGAGATATCGGTAACAAGGTTACCGAAGTCGTTGTTTGATCTAAGTGTGTAAAACAGAATTGATTTTTCACAGTGAATTCTCCAGAAAATCCTCGAGAAAATCCTCTTAATATTTCAACAATGATTTCTGCATGTTCTCCTATATTTTTTTCCAAATATCCTTCAGGGACTTAATTAACTTTTCGATTGTTCCTATATGGCCCTCCCTTCCACTTTGAGTAGTATCGCGTTCGACGAAAAAAGCCAATAAAATGTTCATTATGATAAAGTCACGCGGTGATTAAGCTTTTGAAACAAGGATCCATCAGGTAACTTTTCTCAAACTTTATACAGAGATCTTTAATGGAATTTTGTAATAATTATTTTTGAACATTTGTATGCCGCCACCGATCAAAAACACTTTGACGCACAGGTCTATCTCTCGATTCCTCAGCGGAAGAAAGCCACGTGCAGTGGGCCGAAAGAAATAGCTGGTGTCATCTACTGTGAAGCAGCAACAACGATTTGTATGTTTTGTCGGTATTATTAATATCAGTCAGCAAAACGAGGCCATAAAACGAGAGTGGAAAATAGGGGGAAGAATTGGGACTTTGTAACGTCCCTCCGCGGTTTTCGCTCTTGTCGCAGTAGCTCAGCCAGTTGCAATGGTGGTTCATTTTTCCCCGGGTTTTCATCGGCAACCGTGGGAAAAAGCGCCCAAACAGAGATGATTATTAATGAACGGCAAACGAACGACGACCGGAAGGTCAGCAACAGTGAAGAAACCATGACCGACCGAACTGCACGAGTTTATCGGGGCGAACAAGGGTAAATGCTAATATGTATTGAGGTCAAGCTGAAAAGGAGAAACGGTCCCAAAAAGGGTCGTCATCGGAGGCGGTGGGGGAGGAAAGGTGAGTGAATGATTGCACTTTTTGAGTTTTATAACAATTTCAGTCGGGGTACGATGCTCATTAGTGGACTATGAATTAAAACTAACGAAGAGGATAGTTTTTCCTTCAAGTTCGATGCGATGAAATTTTTGCTTTACAATCCGGAAAAGTTTGACCAATTAGAAACATCAAGTCAGGGAATGTCAAAAAAAAGCTAAGTCCAACTACGTCGTAGAAGATACAACTTTATTTTGAATTGATAAACCGCCAGCAGTAAGAAAAATCTGGGTTCAATAGAACACATTCGCATTATAGAGCTACATTCATTTACTTGTCCAAATTGATTCGAAAAAAAGAAAAATATTTCATTTTCAGTATAACTTTTATTCTAATACACATAATTTGGCCACTCTTATAAGAAATCAATGTAATTGACCAATTTAGGAATCTAAGCTAAATATTTGGCCGGAACTGGCTCTTGTGGCCTATATTGACCAACAAGATTTTCGAGGCAAAAAAATGGTTTGAGCCTAGTTCTGATATTTTTCAAACATAATATTGATGCATTTGACGTATTTCCTGTGTATTTCCTGAGTTTCCCATATATATTTTCAAGACATTTTATCTTAGGCAAAACCGGTGCTACTACCCTAATATTTTTCATAACATGGAATTTTCCAAGAATCTCTGGAAGTATGAACAGCTTGCCTCTTGAAGCTTGAAAACATTCTCTGTGAAAGCAGAGTTTCTGTAGCATCTACTATTACTTTATGATTATTTTTAAAAGTCGCATAGAACCATAGGCCTAGGCACACGTTAAACATTATGAATAAATTTCACTCAGAAAAATCGATTCCATCCATTTTAACTTAATCCCTCTACACAGTCCGATAACACACAGCCCCGTTTCGGATTTGTACCGGCTTATCGCGGAATGTTGTACTTTCGTGAATAGCTTTCGGCAGCGACACAGCTTCTTCGCCAGCCACCACAAAAGTTAGCCGGAACAGGCCTGGAACTCGTGCCAGAGAGAGATTCAGAAACGGAATGGGAAACAGGTTTGGCAGTGGCAACCGAGCATAAATTTGGCTTTTGTTTGTGTCGAATTTGTTTGCGTCCAATGTTAGTTCACTCTCGTTTGTTAGTCTGGTCTGTTATACCCCACTCACTTGGCTTCTGGTTGGCAGCCAAAAACTACCATAAATTATCAGCTTAGGCGAGCATGCTAATGAAGTGCGGTGATGTTTTTCTATGCAAAGTTTTTGTCTGCTGGAGGGGTGTGAGAAGAATCATCTCCGTTCGGCAGGTGCTGCTGCTTGGCTGGGAGATGAATTATCAAATCCGAGAATGCCGAGCATAGTTTCGTTATTAATGACGGCGGTAGTGGCGTACCGGAATTTTGCAGTTCATCGCAACTATTTTCAACCTGATTGGTTTACTTCTAGTTGATTAGAGTTTTGTGGGTCGGTCGAATAATGTTCGTTATGGTTTCAAACAAAGAAATCTCCAGTCTCGTCGTTGGATAACGTTGGAAAGCCCTTCTCTTCTTGGCAGCAAAATCAGTGCCAGATCAATTACATTGATAATTCACTCGGAAGCAGCAGCGGCAGCAATATGCGGTTTTGCTATGACCAAGTGTCCAATTATCTCGTAGCCTCAGACTATCACAGAGCATTATATAGAGAGAGTTGAGATCATTTTCTATGATGCCACATTTCCAGCAGCAACGTCTGTTCGAATCTAGGTCAATCGAAGAAAGATGAACTAAGAGACAACAACAGCTGTTAGAATATCGCTTGCATCATGGCATCCAATGTTCATATCGGCAATGGGAACACACGTCCGTGTCTCCACAAATTAAGATCAATTTACTCGTTATTTTAAGTCGTTCCCGATACAAAACATTGACTGGAACATGTGCTACGCTATGGGATTGCATCGCACTATACACTTCGGTGCAAAAGTTTGTGGTCACCCTCTAAAAATATACAAAAGTGTTTTGTTCATATCTTTGTGATTAAACTTCCAATCAATGAGCTAATATTACTTTGTTGTTTTTTTGACATACAACATTTCTTGAATTCATATGGTAAATGTTAAATCGATCTTGTGACATTTTTAGAAAAATACACTAAAAAAACAAAGTTTATTTTCTCAGCATTGTATCAACCAAAATTTTAAATCAATTTGGCATTAGATTCGTCATCACATATTCTTTGGAAAGCACACGAAAAATGTTGGCATAGAAATCTTAAAACTACTAAAAACAAGTGATCCCGGAAAACTTTGTCTTGCCATCAAGTAGGCCGTTAAAAACGCCATGTTATGTTCCGTACAGTATGACAGCTTCATTCACTCCCGTCTTTTCTGACTTTTTGTTCAATATCCTGTGCACAAACACGTGGGTACACTTAACCAAGCCAACCAAAATGTACTTATACTTGTATATGCAAAATTTCACAAATAAAAAGTCGTGAAAAAGGCCCCAAAATTTTGACAATTTTGACAGCCTACTTCGACATCTTGTTGAAACCTAGGACGTTGAAACATCTTTAGTAAAAGACCTTTGACCACTCCTTGGAGTATGACATAATTTGCCTGAAGTTTCTAGACTGAGAACAACAAAGTATGTGTGCTCGATGCTGAAATGTTTATAATATCTCATGTAAAACATTGTAGAGATAATTTTTCACATTTCAAACACATCACAGCGAGCCTAAATCACTACCGCACCGTCATATGACCTCAAATTCTACCAGCTCGACAGGAAGTGTTTTACAAAATTACACATAACTTTTGATTGAAAAAACATACACCTCTCATTTTATTCACATTTTGTGTAAAACCACCTCAGCGTTCCAATGATGCAAAAACTTTTAAAATCGGTAGTTGCGAATACCATGAAAATTAAATTTTTACGATAAAATCCAATATGGCAGCCAAATTCAATATGGCCACCAAATATTTTTATTTTTGCAAATGAAGCTCTTATGTTTTCTCTTTCCAAAACCATGTTATTGTGAAGGGGCAGTTTGAGTTAGCCAAGAATTGTAAAAATCGAGCGGTCCCCGAAACTGTTTTATTTATAACTACCGAGGGATCCATCAATTTGACCAACCGAATGCAGTTTTTTTACTTACTCAACAAGAACTTTCGAATGAGCATGAATTTGAACGTTTTGAAAGACCAAGTGTAAATAGTGGACCAGTCTCAGCGAGTATTACTCTGCTTTTACTTTACTTTGTACAAGTATATGGGACAAAACAAATGAACTCAGAAAACATAGTTTTGTTCTAGGAAACTCATCGATTAGACGATCCACCGTGGTTTGCGGGTGTGACATGATTTGTATGAATTACATGAAATGTTGTGCGATTTATTGTTGTCTGGGAAGCAACAGACCTATGGAGAAATATTCAAAATCCGATTGTCCGTACTTAAGCCATTTCGTGACATAAAAACACCATTCCATTTTTATTTATATAGAAGATAGAAGATAGATAGATCGATAGATTAGTAAAATAGACACTCAAGACATCGCACAAAAGTTTGGGGTCACTTCAACTTACTGAATTCACGAAAGTTCTGTAAAATATTATACAGAATATGTACGCCTCATTATTTGAGTTCGAAGCTGCTAATTATTGGAATTGGTTTAAAAATGAAGAACAGGACTGGTAGTGACTGAGTGTCCGGAAAATAGGAACTTTAGAGACATCTTGCGTGAAAAACGAGACCGTTGGTCTCTCTTTGAACCAAAAGTGATCGAAACGATATCAAACAGGAACAACAAAACAACTAAACGAAACTTAACAAATAAATGTTTGATTCCTCAGATAATCAGCTCAGACATTTCTTTGAAAATATATCTAAGACACATTTTTGGGAATTCTTTGTGAACGTGAACACATAACGACAAGTAATAGAGTAAAGTGGGACAAGAGTTTCCTTTTAAGATTTCTAGCTCAATTTAAAATTAGTCTTAAAAATTGCATGCTAGTTCAAATGTTATTCAAGAAAGGAAAAATTTCAGGGTTTTATATTTTTTTGAAAAGTAGAAATCTTAATCTTTCATTCCATAAAAAAATCGGTTGAGCTGTTCAAAAGTTATGATTTTTTTTAATAAAAAATCTAATGCGCTGACCTACAGTGTGCACCGATAAAAAATGACTGATTTTTTTATTATCAAAAAAAATATCTCAAAAACTAAAAAAAAACATATATCGCTGAAAATTTGACAGTAAACGTAAAATTATCTGAACTTCCAAGAAAAAATAAGAACAGCGATAAGTTCTTTGGTCCCGAGACATTCAAAACACGAAAAAACCGAAATCTTTGATTTTTTTTTCATATAAAAAAAACAATTTTTGTAAATTTTTATATATTTTTTTGAAAAGTCTTTAGCTTTTATTTCGTCCCAGAAAATTAAAAATCGGTCAAGCGGTTCAAAAGTTATGATATTTTTTTTAATAAAAATTTTTCAAATTCGTGATTTTTCTGGTCACCCTATTTTGGAAATGGTCACCCTAATAAAAAAAATCCATAAACACGTGTGTCCTTATTTCGGATAAGGAATAAAATAGCAAATTTTCACGGAATTTGGTGACCCACTAGATCGGTTTTTCATGAAATGGCTGTATATAGAACATCTTCAAAAATCCTACCACAAATTTCTCCAGGGATTCTCTTCAGGGATTTCTTAGGATTTTTTTTCAAATTGTTCATTTGGATTTTTTGAAACTTGGATACTTTCAGGAAATTCTCCAGAGATTCCTTCTAAGATTTCTTTAGAAATACCTCCAGTAATTCTTTCAAATATTACACAAGGAAGTCTTCAAAAAATATTTTAGGCATTTTTCCCAGATCTTTTCCAGGTCTCCAGAGAAATGCCTAGTTATTTTTTAAGAAATTATTAGAAAAAAAAATTACAAAAAATATAATCTACGAGATATTAAAAAAAATCTAAGGTAACCTCTGATGAAACATGTGAAAGTTCTAAAGTCACCCTTCATAATAAGATTAACTCATGGACTCTGGGAGTTCTAAAAGATTTCCTAGATAACTATCCATTTATTTTCAAATACTTCACTAAACCACTCGAAAATTTATTATCTATATTACTAGTATTATTTTAGATTGAAAGAAGAAACAATAGCATCTCCAAATAATTTCCTGTAGCATTTTCTGAAGGAAATCCTTGAAAAACATCGGACGAAGTCTCCAGAAAAAATTATGTAGAGATGCTCTGAGGATTTCCTGGAAAAAATGCTGTAGCGATGACCGGTGTGGAAACTTACTGAACTTTTCAAAATTCCCTGAGGATTTTCATGAGAATTGTATTGAGACATTTCTAGATGAACTACATGAGTAAACCTTGGTTGATATGATGGAGAATCTCTAAGAAAAGTTTAGAAGAACTTATTCATAACAGGTTGAATTTATGGAGCAATTCTTGGTTATGTTGTTAATAGATTTCTTTAAACAACACAGCAAAAAATTCTCAAATTTACATGACACGCAATTGTTTATGATAATCATGTAAAACGAGTTGTAACTGAACATTAAACGATCATTTATGTAAACTGTCTCATTGCATTCGAAGATGCTTGCAATCTTGAGTGAAACTGAAACATTTCATGATCTTACATCCAACATTCGCCAATATTGCATGCTTTCTTGTATGTTGAAAGTGAAATTGCAAACAAGAATGTTCGGTTTACATGATTCTACGCTGAATATTCTGTCAAAAATAATGCACATGGATGGATCGACGGCTTGTCATGTCATGTGCATTATTTATGACTAGTGGTCCCGGCAAACTTCGTCTTGCCATCAAGAACCCTTGACGAACAAAATGGAGAAAGAATCATCCAAATCCGTTGACCCGTTCGTTAGCCATTTCGTGATATACAAACACCATTCCATTTTTATTTAAATAGATTGAATTTTCAGCGTGAAAATCATGTAAACCGAGCCATTTTGCATGCAACATTCTTCGAGAGAACACGTTTCGCGTTCAATATTAAGGATTTTGGTAACAATGTTGTATATAATAGATGTGTTTCTAGGTTTTATGTTTGAATAATACATGAGAAATGGCTTTACATGATTGAGGCCAAAATTACGTTACGTGTAAATCTAAGATTTTTTTGGTGTGAATCCTTCCAGTAATTTTTGGGCAATTTGTGGGAGTAACCGTGGATGAAAAGGCGAATAAGTGGAAAATATCTGGAGGATCCACTAATCGACTGCATTATCCTGGGGACGGACCTGGTGTAGTGGTTAGAACACTCGCCTCTCACGCCGAGGACCTGGGATCAAATCCCATCCCCGACATAGTCACTTATGACATAAAAAGTTATAGTGACGACTTCCTTCGGAAGGGAAGTAAAGCCGTTGGTCCCGAGATGAACTAGCCTAGGGCTAAAAATCTCGTTAATAAAGTCAAACCAACCAACCTGCATTATCCTTAAACCCAGTTGTTACTCTAGGAGATCTTCCGAAGGTGTCCACAGATCTTCTTCCAAGAGAATTCACAAAGATTTTTTCAGAGTTTTTGAAGAAACTCGTTCAAGGGCTTTCCAAAAGTTCAAGGAGAGTCTTCGAAAAAAAATAATCAAAGTAATCCCTGAGGAAATTACTATAGGAAGTAGCGTTGGAGGGCACAAGGATTCCCTGAAGCAAATTATGAAGAAATTCCTATAATCATCCTTCAAAAAATCAGTGGAATCTTTACTGGGCGAATTGTTAGAGGAATCGGTAAAACGATTTCTAGAGAGATCCTTGAAAGTATTCCTGATGATATCTCTAAGGATATCACTACGATAATTCCTGAAAAATCTGAGTAGAATGAGGTAAAAAGAGATTTGAGAGACCATGTTGATCAAAATAGAGACTTTAGAGACCTTCTTTTGAAAAAGAGACATTTTAGAGACTTGGATCAAAATAGAGATCAAGTCTCTAAAAACAGACCTGCTACCAACCAAAATGAGCCAGCCTTGGGTTGCAAATCTCGTTAACAAAGATGATAATAATAACTATAATAAGCTGCTACCAGTCCAAAAAAGAGCTATTAATAAAATCGCAAGTGACTCAGAACTTTTGCACGATAACGAACATGGATATTTTATTTTATCAGCGAACCTTAAGTATGATGCATCTAACGACCGTTTTCCTCCTAAAGACTGGTATGCTACTGACAAGAAAAGGAAATGCCTATCTCAATGCGTGGAAAATTTCAAAGGGGGCTCTCTGTAGGAAATTTCTTGACCAATTCAGTCAAGCAATTCCTTTACTTTTCTCGAGCGAAACAGCGTTACTTTTTTTTTTTAATTTACACCTTCATTTCATGAAATATGTGTCAAACATTAGATACTTTTACTAATTATTCGTTTAGTAGCAACGGTGAATATATTGAGGTGGATTTACAAATTGTATTGAATATGTCCCACATTTTTTCAGATTTTCTAAAGCTCTCAATATTCCGTAACCATCACTTCCCATTTCTGCAAACATCAGCAAAAATGCTGCCGTAAGGTCATTCAGCTGTTAGATTTGAAAAATATTTGGAATTGGAAATTATGTTCCTCAATTTCTCTGAACTGCCATTTTTAGGTCCCACTTGCCCTGGGGTACACTGTTGAAAATAATGAAGATCAAACTGCCGTGAATCGCAAGTCAGCCCCATCTGTAAAAAGTAGGCATTGAGAAAATGGGCTTTGAAGTTTTCAAACTCGTTTTCCATACGAATATTCAAAAATGTCCAGAGAATTTTAACATGTTCCAATCTCAAAGAAATTTTCACAACTTGCTTTTCACTTCGATATCTTTCCGGGAAATATATGAAGATGATCAAAACAAGTCACATTTTTGTGCTTCAAGGTGCGAAAGTCTGTAGTGGGACTGATATGTGGTTACTTTTCATAATGGGACAATTTGACTTGCTGTTTTTTATAGTTTTTCCGAACAAATCATATTATTTCATTAGTGCAGCTGAAAGAGCATTAGAAGAGATGTTGAAAACTGAACTCAACTCAATTTTGACGAAAATGCAGATGGGACTGACTTGCGATTCACGGCAGTAAACGTCATGTAAATTTCATTAATGCGATTGAAACATATAGTCATGTAAAAATAATTCCTTAATCATGTTATAGTGTGTAATACGTCACATAATCTCACAGGATCCTGCTGGTTTACATAAGATTTAATTGAAGTTTACATGATATATCATGTCAATATTCATGATACGTCACGCTCCAATTATGTGCATTATATGTCACAGAAATTAACACGTCTCATTCGAAATCACAACTTTGAGATAAAAGCTTGTACAAAATTCAATGAAGTACAGGGCCTTCCTTAGCCGAATGGTTAGAGCCGCGGCTAGAAAGCAAAGCCATGCTGAGGATGTCTGCACAGCTAAAAATATGTTGTAAATTTCAGTTTATTTTCATGCACATATTCGGAGCATCAAAATAAACTGAAATGTCAACGACAAATCACTTATTTTTGAATGGAATGCACTTTAAATTTACACGAACATTTAACATTCAAGCGTCTTTAGTTGAAAATTAAAAGTGATGCTGTAAAAATAGATGAATTTGATTTACTTTTACTATATTTTTCTGTTTACATTACATTGAAATTTAAATATTTCTATCTGTGTGGGTTCGATTTCCGGTCGATCCAGGAACTTTTGGTAATGGAAACTTCCTTGAGTTCGCTGGGCATAGAGTATCATCGTTTCTGCCACACGATGTACGAATGCGAAAACGGCAACTTTGGCAAAGAAAGCTCTCAGTTGATATGATTCCACAGTGTGGAAGTGTCCATTGAACTCTAAGCGGAAAAGCTGGCTTTGTTCCAGTGCAGTGAGGACATAATGCCATGAAGAAGAATAAGAAGAAGAAAACTTACGAAGTTAGATTAACTCATTAACTTTCGAATGAACTATGAAGAGCTTATTCGTATATGTAATCACAGAGATATGGACGAAACACTTTTGTATGTTTTTGGGACGGCGACCCCGAACTTTTGCACGGAACTGTACATACAAGCAACTCAGAAGCTCACCAAAAAGTGGCACGCAATAAACATTTTCTCACGACACCTCGTCTGGCACGTATTGCCGCTGCGGTTTGCTGCGTTTTGTATGGTGATGATGCATCATCATGACCGGAGAGAGAACACCGAAGTAGGCGCATTTCATTCACGATGTTGGGCTGCTAGGTTCAAGTTCATGAGCCTTATTGCGATCCGACACTGGGAGACATAATAAACCGTATAACGAAGTAGGCCGTGAATGATGGTGACAAAATTTTCGCCACGTGCAGATTGAAGTGGGAACAATCCATCACACCCACGCATTGGTGTTCTTCGCATAATTGTCCCATGTTTCACTGAAGATTTTAACACATGCGTTCTTTGTATGGATACAGTTTGCGATACATTTAAATAAATTCATTGCAATAATATAAAGAGAAAAGTCTGTCCGGAAAGCAGTAGTTTAAAATGTCAAAATTTAGGAATAGTTCAAATGACAACAGCATTTTTCCATGTGCAGAATTACATTAACAGCGATGACCAAGTCAGAATTCAGCAATGGTTATAAAGAAATATATCTTCAGATCTACAGAAGATCTACAAAATGATTTTCCAAAGTCACACACTGATGAAAACTGCATATTTACTATACTGCCCATAACTGCATATCAGTCACATTCGACATTTTTGACGATTTTGAGTTAATACCGTGGAGAGTCATCAAATGATGTATACTTTCGATCAACTTACTAAAATTTGTGATTTTTTTCTAGAAAATTCGGAAAAAATACCAAGTGGTTTTGTCACATTTGTAATTGTAACCGCAAAACAGTCACATTAAGATTATGCATGAGCCTCGTAATGTAGTAGCAAACAAATTTGTATCAGAATTATTTTCTGACCATTCACCCAATATGCGATATGAGCTGTACAAAATTTCAGGCTTTTAAGTACTTTTGAGTTCCTGGTAATTTTTAGTAATTTTGGTTTCACCCCATACTGCCATAAAATGCACACTTGGAGTTCCATTTACCCAATGCCTACTTTTGTCGAATGTTACAAATATGCAGTTATGGGCAGTATAGTGTTTGATGTTCGCACTTGTTAGCGTTTGTAAAACTATACACAGAATAAATGGGTAGGTGACAGAAATTCAAAATTAACATCGGACAATTATGCATAAAACAACAGCGCACAACTTATAGTGTTCGGGAGCTAACACGTGGAGACAAATTCCGTTATAAAAATGTGTGCAGAACGCAATCGCCCAGCCACCGCATCAAAACTCTCTGTCTGTCGCCGTGTGCGTTGACGAACAAGCCAGAAGTGGAGCAAAATTGCGAACAAAGATGGAATTCATATCAGAAATATTTTGCGATCTCTCACTTCTAAAGCCATGAAAAGATGAGGGAGCGACAAAGGTGCCATGATGTCGCTTTGAAGGAGTACGGAACAGAAAACGATTCTCAGAATTGACCACCTACCAATCGCCGACTAGAGTAGATGTACCGGTTTTCGCCAACCCGGGTTGTATACCGTAAAACAACTTGTGTTATTAAACGCATAAATCGTTAAATGTTCATTAAATGAAGCAATACTCCCAGAAACATTGAAATATGTTGAGTAAGTGATAGGAAAAAATATTTTGCTCTGATTTTTGGCTCCCTTGCACCTTTTTTCGCCATAGTGTTCCTAAATTGACCACCTCATATTAGAAATCAATGTAAGTGCCGAGTTCAGGAACTAAAATTAAAAACATGTCGAATACTAGTACAGGTTATCCAGTATTCGTCAACCCAATGTTCAATACAATTTTCGTGTTTTATTGACAGTATTCAGAAGTCCAATGACTGATTTATGAAAATATTTTCGCTAAAGTGACGAATACTGGTACACCCACCCTAGTAGAACATGGGAACACACCGTAGATAGTCTGCTCAACACGGCTTCCGATGGAGAAAGGCACCACCGCTAGCGAAAATCAGCTACTTTTATGACACAATCGTGCTGTCATTCGTCTGCAGATGCGGGAAAAGAGTAGATAGGCAACGATTGGACGTGCAGTGATGTCACGATTACCCGTTGTATACACCTTGATTGCTGTAGACTGCGCTGGTGTTGCCCTTGGTTACAGCTGGAGATAGCACGAACAACTTTGGAAATGATTGCGGCATCGTTACTTTTTTGAATGGATTTAAAATTCTGCGAAGAATTCTTTGCGGTTTTAGCTCATAAACAAGTTAATAACTTTGATAATAAATCTTCAAGCTGTTTAGAGTAATACCTATAAATAAATGAAAACCAATTTTAGTACTATACCATTTAATTCAACTACAGTTTGTATTCTTTGAAAGGTACTCGTATTTTGCCTCTACTATAAAGCGGTTTTTACTGTCCTGTACTAGACTCGACAACTTAGTTCAACCCAGAATTGGGAAATAATACTGAATATATACGCCAATTTAAGAAGGCAACAAATGTACGATACCTACTTAGACAACTAATTGTCTGCGCTTACCCCTTTTTTTTAAAAACATTAAGTTGCTTACATCAGAGACCAAGGGAACCAAATTACCTGTGAAGAAATAAAAAATACTTCATTTAATTAAACATGTTCAAATTTGTGAGTAGTTCATAACCCTGTCAAGACAAAATACATGGTTGCGGGTATAGACAGAGGTAAGCAAAATGTGGTGTTTGTGTGGTTGGGAGAAATAGGTATCTTTATCTTGGTAAATATTGCTTTCCAAAATGAGAAAAAGCGTATTGCATGTGTTTGACAGAATGCCCGAATTCCAAACATCCCTTAATACCCAAAAATATCAGCACCATTAACTTTCCAGAACAGGAATGAACCGGAACACGCTCACCCGAATCCAGACTGGGAATTTTCGCAAACAAAGACACACCGCAGCATTGAGCGAGAAACCAATTTCCACGGCATTTATTTCCGCTCGTTTCCTCTGTTTGCACTCGGCAATGGCAAAAGGCATCCACTTCCACTTCCTCTTCCCTCTTGTTGACCCTCTGTGTGAGCCACCGTCAAACCCCGAAGAAACCGCAAATCTTTCTCTCGCTTTTGCACCGCCCGCCAACCAATATGCATACATTACACGCTCTGTGGTTTTCTACGCGCTCTGGAAATAGCGTACCGTAAAATGGGGTAACTTTGACGGTTCTTTTGGAAGAAAATTTGAATATTTCTGCATTTAGTTTCAAAAATTTTCAATATTTTCAAAACAAGCACTGGTATCCTAGTTTTTGATTAAAACAAAGAGGGTTCGCAAAAATTCAACTATACTATACTTAATCATGTCATGTAATCAAAAATCAATTTCCGGTTTTAGACTAACGTTTATAGTAGCGATGTAAACACTTGGAAATCCACAAGCAAACTACTGTTTGACAACATTGCAGTTGGAACTAGATTGGAGAAGGTGTATTAGATTTTATTCATTAACTTACAAAATTTATGGAAAATATCACATAGAAAAGGTTAAAACAAACAAGACAAATACAATTATAATTAAATAAGCATTTGTATAAAAATATATTTATGAACAGATATCGATTAATTATCATGTTTCGACATTGAATTCAACATGAATCAAAAGCTTTTGGAAAACACAATTGGATGAATTACCTAAAGTATGTAGAAAATTGCATACTTTTTGGTTTAAAAAGTTATATGAAAATGTCTGACATTGATTACGAAAACGGCCCTAATTTGTAAAAGTGCTTTTCGCTAAAAGATTTGAGACCAAATTCAAGTTCAATTAAAACCAATTTGTGAAGGATAAGTGACGAACTATTTAAAACTTCATCAAATTATGATCGTAGAACAGATTGCTTATAGGTATTTGAAAAATACTGAAATTTCGTCAATTTAGTAATACACAAATGTTCTCGATTACAACTAAAATAGTTCTGATATGAAGTGTTATTCCAACACTCATAACTTCTGTATTCGTTTTGCCTATCTGATTGACAGAAATCATGTAATTTTGTCAAGAATTATGTGGGCCCCGCTAAGTTACCCACATCATGAAAGATACCCCGTTTCACGGTATATTTTGTCTACACAGTCGAGGTGTGGCACCGAGGCAGCGAAAACAAACACACATTGCATCCGCGGGCCACATCCCGCTCTGTGCTAGAATAGGGATTCTAACGTTTAGGGACTGTAGAGAATTGACGAAGCGTCCCTCCATTCCCTAGGGGGAGCAGGAAACAATATTCAGGCGTCGCGCAAATTAAATGGCACTAAAGTTACATTGTTGTGGTAAGTGGTGCCTGGAATAGATCGACCAGTAAAACTTCCTAGCTTTACGCCCCTACTGAGGCAGAACCTGTTTCTCAGCATTCTATGAACACATCCACAATTATCAACTGAGAGCTTTCCTATTCGCCGATTTCAGCATTTGTGCAATCGTGTTTACTCAGAAATTATCTCTGCCTTGAGAAGTCGTTCCAAACGAGAAGTTTTCATCCGAGATAATCCTTGATCCGCAGGATTCTATCCCGACAGCTTCAGCGCGGTCTTTCTGAATAGATGCACGTTTAGCGCTACGGCTATTTGGGCCACATCGACCAGCTAGGAGACCTCCTCTTTTGTTAAAGTGGTCGTTTTTGAGATACATAGTTCGAGCCCGTGTCGAATGTAGAGTAATGACAATGGAAGGTCACACATTTAACGGAATAGAATCAACGGCATGGTGTTGGCAGATTCTATATCCACCTCTACATGATTATTTAGTCACGAAGACTTTCAGTAATCATAGTAGCTGTCTAACACTCGATCATTAGATCATCTTTTCCTTTCTGGTACACGATCCATTCGGGAAAGTCTACTTCTCAGCTTCACAGAGAATTCCCTCAATTATAAACTGTAAGCTCTCTTCAACAATTTTTCATTTTCATGAATTATGTAGTAAGCATGAATATACCTTTGTCGTTGGAAGACGAGAAAATTTCTAATGCAAAAATTTCGTTAATCGGCGGAATTTGAACCCCACTATGGGCCAGAAATCTGCTTTTTAACATGGGTCCGTTCATGAGCTAGATGGCATTCAGAAATCTGGATTGAAAAATTACATTAAACTTCAATGTTTGGAGATGTATATTGAAATAGTGTTTATGAAACCGATGGAGTCGAGAATGTCCATGGTTAGCGTGACATAATTTGTACTGTGCATCAATGAAAAATCGTCGAAAATAGAAGATTTGGCTTTCCGGGTAATGGTGCATTCCGGTAAATGGTACATCCGGGTAAATGTTTTTTCCGGGTAATGGTATTCCGGGTAATGGTATAGAAAAATAGGTCTTCCGGTAAATTGCATTCCGGGTAATGGTATAGAAAAATAGGTTCTACGACATTACCCGGAAAACCATTATCCGGAATGCAATTTACCGGAAAACCATTACCCGGAAGGATCATTTACCGGAAAATTATTTCTCTATTTCTCGCCTTTTTCATTAACGTCCTTCTAACCGTTTTACGGTACTTCAGGTCAGTATTTTGACTTGAATATTTTAAAAGATCACCAACTATAATGAACAGGGGATTTTCTTCCTTTAAAAAACGTAAGCATCGAAGAGGAGTGTAAGATATCTTCGTACTTGATCATGTCAATATGGACCATCTTCACATATTTGCATTTCATAGATGATTCACCCTTCTTTTAAAAATAAGCTGTTCTTTCAGCTTATCTTTTAGCTTGTCTTGGATGAACTGGCTAAATTTGGCTACAACTATGTAACTTTACTTTCGACATTCGACCGTCGGTTCTCCAAGTGTCCAAATGTTAATAAATAAGCAATGGTTAACACGATTGGTTGTGCTACTTTTCGTCGAGTGTCAATTCACCGAATGTCGTTTCTGTAAACGTCAATCAACCGAATGCAAATCCTCCGTATAGAATTACCCATTTCGGGTCATCTGATATCAACCTTTCATTATTTGGTTGGCGGCTCTTTCGAGTTCCACCGATCTCGGCATTTTTGCCAAATGGTGTTTAGTCAAAAATGACCAAATATATTCTTCTTATGATTGCTTACTGTTCTTTCTAGTATATTATCCTGTATTTGCACAATCAAGGAAATTCAAAGGAAAAGTAGATCTATTGAGGTTCAATATTTCGGAATCCAGAGATGGACGTCACAATGGCGTAAAGTGTCCCTACTCTCGATCACTAAGGCACTCTTAGTTTCGTCTTGATTTTTTAGATTTCCTCAAACCTAAAGACTCCCCTAAATCAAGGCGTTTTTTACGGCGACAGCGACATGTGCTGCAGGCACAGTTTGATGAGCGTGTCTAACCCACAGCGACGCAATTTCTCAGCAATTTTCGTCTTGTCGGTCTAGATGGTTCCATATAAGAGTGCTTGCAACGCCTCAACAACGAAATCACATCTATTTTTTGTCGAATTCGTTTAAAAAATCGTGCTGATTTGGGGGAGCTTTAAAGCTAAAATGAAAATTGCACTATACTGCACAGTTTTTTTCAATGTTTTGATACAATATTTAAAATTGATTCAAAACTGTTTTAACTGAAGGGTATAAGAAAACTATCATAAATCCAAACCTTCTCAAATGCTGGGATGTTCCACTTACTCCAACGAACCCTAGGCGGTTTTTTTTATTTATATTGACCTCGTTAATATTTGACATCAAATTTATATAACACATAATTCTTTTCATTATTTTTATCCTTGCTTGTAATGTTTAGATTTATAGCCTAAATTTGAAGACATAGTTTTTCGATCTATAGGGAGCCGGATCCTGTTGTTTTCACTTTTGATTGACTTCGGCAGTGGGGTTTTTCGAAAGCTACTTAGTTCATATTTGGCCATGTGCGTCGTACTGTAGTGCCTCTTTTTGCAAAATTTTAGATAATTCGATCGAGAAAAACCTCCCTCCCATGCCAAAGTGAATCATGGAAGTGTCCAAGTAGCTCTGCACCACATCAGGCGATTCTTTTCTAATTGGGTCCTAGAATGTTTAATGAAATCTTGTTTTTATTTCAAGACACGAAAGAGCATATTACTGCAACTATTTTACCAATTTTTCCCGCTCAAATAACGGCTACATCATATTTAAACTTAACTTTAAAAATTGGGTCCATAAATGAACCTTGACACTTTTGATCATGTTTGACGATCGTTTAATCGACAAAAACACCACAGGGCTTTTAGTTTTAACACTGGGGTTGTTCCTATCTGACATTTCGCAAGGGACACGGAAAGCAAAATACACCCAAAAATTGAGTTTAAGCCAAGGAGTGTGACAAAATCTACAAAATTGTTTTTTGGACTTAAACAAAAGAAAAACATTAAAAAATTGAGTAAACATTTGTTTTTGGCCTAAACTTCAGCGTTTGGCACTAAAATTGGTACAGGCCTTTAGGACCCTATTAAATCGGAAATAAATGACATGTGCAATATAATTTTGGTATCGTAATGTTCGTTGCGGCAAAGTGAAGCTATTCAGAAAGATCAAGCTGAGGTTTGTAGTATTGAATAGCGCCTGGATGGCAAACTTGACGACGTTTCAGAGCTGGAGTACTTACATGCTTCTCAAACTATGAACGAATGTAAAAGTAGTCGATTGTCATAGGCACTCAGTTATTAACTGTAGAAATGCTACTAGAATAGCTTTGTCCCAGTTGAGTCGTAACGCCAACATAAAGAAATTTGGTCCATAGCTGTGTGAAAATGTCTTTTGAAAAAGTTTTTATGGAAACCGAGGTCAGAATGTTCATGGTTAGCGTGACATAATTTGTGCTGAGCATCAATAAAGGAGAATAAATATTGTACACAAAACAAATGTACTGAAAAAGGTCGTCGAAAATGGAAAATTTGGCTTTCCGGGCAATGGAGTATTCCGGTAAATAGTACATTCCGGTAAATGGTTTTTCCGGGTAATGGTACATTCCGGTAAGTGGTATTCCGGTAAATTGCATTCCGGGTAATGGTATTCCGGGTAATGGTATAGAATCGCAAAAATATATTAAAAAAAATTATTTCAATATTTTTTTCTGGTAACTAAAATGATCCGGTAGAGGGGTTATTGACACCGATACAACAAAAGTTCTCTGATTTAAATCCATTATTGATATTTCTCTAACATGAATACATTAGACGGTGTTTCATGAAAATACACTCATAATTTTCATCAGATATTTATTCAAATAAGAGACTTTCCATTCCATAGCGATAAGACTACCGCTACAAAGCAAAGCCATGCTGAAAGTGTCTTGATTTAATTCCACTTCGATTCTCCACGATCTTTTCGTAATGGAAATTTCTTTGACTTGCCTGGGCGTAGAGTATCACCGTACCTGTCACACGAAATACGCATGTGAAAATAGCAACTTTGGCAAAAAAAAATCTCAGTTAGTAGGTATCTGTGAAAGTGCTCTAATTCCTTGTGCCAAGAAAATGAAGAAGAATAAGGATAAACTTAATATGCCAAGTGTTTAGCAAAAATAAACTAAATCTTGTAGTTTTGATATCTTTTTTTAACGTAATATGCCAAGATATTCTATGAGCCCAGCGTAGGCCTCATAACAGATCTCATATCAAAAGATGATCTTTATGCGGTGTATAATTGCAAAACATGGCAACTTTAGCAGAGAAAACTCTAAGTTAATGATAGTAGAAGTACTCATAGAACACTGAGCTAAGATAACCGAGATTATGTAGGAATGATCTCGATCCACTCGTTTCAATCTGATTTGGGGGGCATGCTTCATTTGTAATAACCATCGCAGATTTATATATTTTGGCAAAGTTATAAATAAAAGAAAAGATCAATGATGAAAAATCGATCAAGTCAGATAAGCCCTTATGAAAGAACAGTGTCGAATTTTAAAATTTCAGTTTATAGAAATGTAACCCCCACACTTTACGCTATTGAAACAGTTACGACTACGAAACCTGCACTTACTGTACTCAATCTCGCTCACCTCGCAAATTACACTCGCGAAGAACAACCAAACCGCACGTCAAAACAATAAAAAAAAAACAAGCAACATTCACCACTGCTCCATAAATAATGCATTAAATCATATTTTCATCCTGTCATGTCGACAAGCGAACGAAGAAAATCACTTCTTCTGGTTTCTTTTGGCTGCGTGTCATCGACCGAACGAACCCACACTCAGCCACCTTGATAGGGTTATGGTTGCTGTAGGAGAGTGACGCGAAATTTATTGGAATATAGTTACCTTGATGTATCCAGGTTGTCTTTCGTCTTGCCGACGCGCGCCAAGTGCAGCCATACAATCAAAGACAAATAGACGTAACAGCTAGAACAATTATTTATTTGAAACATAGACGGCGCGCTTTAAGGTGAAGATGCACCGATGCAAAACCTAAAATTTTCAAGAGCACAAATCTGGAGAACCAGATATCCGTTTTTTGCTAAAAACCTAATCGATTGATCACTTGCTGGTGATGACCAAACGATTAAGTTTTCAGCTCAAATGGATATTCGGTTTTCTAGATTTGTGCTCTTGAAAATTTGAGTTTTGGCTTCGATTCATCTTGACTTTAACGCCTAACGCAAGGAATACTGTGCTTGGCCAACCGGAAATAAAAAAGCGGTAGTGCGCAAACGTCAAACTCGTACAAAAGCGCCACGAATGAGCAGTAGGTCAACTACCAAATATTACATTTGAGCATTTGCTGTAAGATGAAAATAAGTCGAGTGTTGTGTCTGTTTGTCTGTGATACAACGACCGGCAAACAATAACGCGCAAAAACATTTCCAATAATAAAAAGCTTAGCGTTCGGGGAATGGTTGGGATTGGGTTGACAAGCAATATAGGGGAGATCCCCCAGTATAGGACACCTGAGCCGAAATGTTCTTAGCTACGAAAATATTGGTTTAATATTATCTTGTTACACGTTTATGAAAATAAATCATCGATGTGCACAACGTTTGGTATTGAGCTTTGACGATGCATTTTATTACCAAATTTACCAAATTTACCAAAATCTGCCAACACCAGACACAATCTTGAAGTGTGTTTCTTCAATTCTCTCTTTAAGAAATTGTATGGCCGGGCAATTGTTTTCGACTGCTATTTTTGAATCAGCAAAAAGTACTCATCGTCCTTAACCCATATCCGCCCAGCGTCCTAAAAATAGGACAGAAGCCCCGAACGCCCAGCGTCCTATAAATAGGACAGTACTTGTAGTGCAAATATCTTGAAAATAAAGAGGTTTAGGAGAAAACTGTCTTCTGCAAAGTTGATCACAGGACTGCTGACTTCCACTTGGTAACTATTTTAATTCAGAATTAACTCACCAGGTGGCGCACAGACGCCAACAAATGTCGCATTTATAAGCAACATATGAACCAACTTTCCAGCGTACAAATATTTGCTTCGTTTATATCTCAGTCCAGAGATGAGATACAAAATTGGTGTCTTCGACATAGTTGAACAACTAAATAATACCTATTCGCATAGAACCTTATAAATTCGAAAAACACTCCCAAGATGGCGGTAGTGAGCTAAAACTTTATTTGCTTATATCTTAGCCCGGTTATGAGATACAAAAATGGTGTCTTCGACAAAGTTGAACAACTAAATAATACCTATTCGCATAGAACCTTACAAATTCGAAAAACAATCCCAAGATGGCGCTAGTGAGCTAAACCTTTATTTGCTTATATCTTAGCCCGGTTATGCGATACAAAAATGGTGTCTTCGACAAAGTTGAACAACTAAATAATACCTATTCGCATAGAACCTTATAAATTCAAAAAACAGTCCCAAGATGGCGCTAGTGAGCCAAAACTTTATTTGCTTATATCTTAGTTCAGTTATGAGATACAAAATTTGTGTCTTCGATAAAGTTGATCAACTAAATGATAACTTTTCACCTAAAACCTTATTTGTTCGGAAAACACTCAAAAGATGGCGCTAATGGTCGAACATTTTGATTGTTTATATCTCAGTTCAGTGATGATATACAACGTTGTGGTCTTCGACAAATGTGTTCAACTGAATGAGATCTAGTCACCCGAAAACTTATTAGTTGGGAATACACTCACTAGCAGCACTAGCAGAGATTTTATTTGCTTGTATCTCAGTCCAGTTATTAGATACAAAATTGATGTCTTCGACAAAGTTGATCAACTAAATGAGACATATTCGCCTAAAACCTTTTTAGTTCGAAATACACTCAAAAGATGACGTTAGCGATCGAACATTTTGATTGTTTATATCTCAGTTCAGTGATGAGATACAACATTGGTGTCTTCGACAAATGTGTTCAACTGAATGAGATCTATTCGCCCGAAAACTTATTAGTTGGGAAAACATTCACTAGATTGCGCAAGTGGACAAATATTGTATTTTCTTGTATCTAAGTTCTGTTATGAGATACAAAATTGTTGTCTTCGACAATGTTGAACAACTAAATGATACTTAGTCACATAAAACCTTATAACACTCACAAGATGGCGCTAGTGAGCAAAGATTTTATTTGCTAATATCTCAGTCAAGTGATTAGATACAAAGTTTGTGTCATGGACAATGTTGAACAACTAAATGAATCCTATTCATCTAAAACCATATTAGTTCGGAAAACACTCACAAGGTGGCGCTAGTGGTCAAATATTTTATTTTTTTTATATCAGTCCAGCAATGAGACTGAAAAAAATCGAACTCTCGAAATTGGTATCTTCGACAAAAGTGTTCAACTAAATGGGATCTATTCGCCCAGAAACATAGTAGTTTGGAAAATTCTCCCAAGGTGGCGCTAGTAGACAAACATATTATTTGCTTTTATCTCAATCTAGAGATTGGATACGAAGTTAGTGTTTTTGACAGAGTTGGAGAACTAAATGAGACCTATTCGCCTGGAAACTTATTACTTCGGAAGTCACCTAAATGGCACTACTGGGCACACATTTTATTCGCTTATATATCAGTCCACTGATTAAATAAAAAAAATACTATTCGCCTAAAACAGTGTTTCCCAAACTTTTTCAACTTTCGCCCCCTTGAAACAATATTTTTTGGAATCGCCCCCCTATATCAAATATACATGCAAAAAATGTCCTTGAATTGCATATCCATCGAATGATTACTTATCCAATGAATATTATGTTCAATAAAAAATATTATTAATTTATTGAATTTGTTTTCGATACTGAAATACCGTAAAATCGGGTGTAATTGATCAGAAGGGTGAAATTGATCAACGTATCACACGATTTTATTTATTCGTAATGGAGCACAAATATCAATGTAAGCTGCAGTAAATGAACGTTGTTTGTCGTAACCATTGTCGAACTGTGTGTTGTGAAGCTTTTTGCGTTAAAGAATGTTTATTACTATGAAAATAACGTAAAATTTTAAAATCATGCACGGGGCAGACAAACACCTATGAACTTCTATTTCTAAGCAAGGATTTGAACATGGTATAAACCTGAAATTTTGTGAGGATGCTTGAGATATATCCCCAAACCAGATTTCATCACCAAAACTCATACCAATTATCTCATATGGTTGAACTAATAGAATTTCTGTTAGATATCATTAAATTACTTAGGAAATTGCATACATGTAGACGTTTTCCGCGTAATTCTTGAAATTTAACTATTCGTTATTTATATAAATATTGCATTGTTAAGAATTTGAAAGCATATTCGGACTAACAATAATGGCGTTGAAAAGTGATCAATTTTACCCCGAAATGAGATCCCCTGATTTTTTATTTTAGAGATATTTGTTAACACTAAAATTACATTTATTAGAAAATTTCGGTACATGAGTCGATGAGACTCACCTTCGTACTTGTTTTCCTGCATTTTGTTGTTTGGCTTTGTTAACATTATAGAAAACAGACTAGAAAAAACGTGAAAAATGATCAATTTCACCCGAATTTACGGTAGTTTTCAAAAGCTGTGAATAATAAATGTTTAACGTTTTTTGGAATGTTTTTGAATCCGATTAAAATTCAAGAATAAATATATGAAAATCCAAAATGTTTTCAACTTATTTTTTCAAAGCAATGAATAAAACAGGTTTTTTTATCAAACACTAAGGAAAGCTCAGATTTGTTTGTGTTGTCCAAGGTTTAAGCCCGACGTAAATCTAATATTTCCTCATATCTATTTTAAAACACAGTGTTTTACGATTTCGGCAATAAAGGTTTTTTTTTATTGAAACCTGAATTTTGTCAGCAAAATTTACTGAAATTTGTTCAATAAATGATTTGAACCAGAAGAACTAAATGCGTAAATGCTTAAAACTGAAATTCAAAAATAAGAACTACAGATTTTTCCGTCTAAACCGGATACCAATAATATAAATGCTTTCAACATAATCTCTAATAGTAAATATTGAATACTTTTATCATTTTTTTTTTTTTTTTGAAAATATTCAGTTGCGTGTTTTGTACTTCCAAAACATGTTATCTGTGTTTTCAATATTTTCTGTGACTTATCATTTTGATCTTGAGAAAATCTCAAATACCAATAATTCACAAAACTCCCTTGGTATGAAAAACCTTTTATGCTTACCACAAATATTTTGTTTTTGACAATCATCATATACTGTCCATCCTAATTTTGAAATGACTATACTTGGAGGTATAAATGATAAAATAGTTCTGGAAATAGTCAAGCTTTGATAGTTATTCAGATGCATTAATATTAGATTCTTTCAACTTATGTCTGCGTCCTTCTAACGTTCTGAGTAATTATTTTTAATAGCTCTCATGTTTTTTCGCCCCCCTTTTTGGATTTTTCGCCCCCCATATTCCGTTTTACAAATTTTCACCCCTTGGACCTGAAAATCGCCCCCTGGGGGGCGAATTCGCCCACTTTGGGAATCACTGGCCTAAAACCTTCTTAGTTCGGAAATCATTCTCATGATTGAAGTATAGTGATAAAAAATTTGGTATCTTCGAAAACGATGACCAACTAAAGGAGATATTTTCGCAAACAAACATATTAGCTGAGAATTACTATTATGTGCGAAACATCAAGGAAAAAAACAATAAGAAATTGGTCTGCCTAGATCAAAACAATGGATACTTACTGTCGATTCGAGCAACAATCGCTTATTTTTTATGTAATGCTCCTTACATTTTTAGACGAACCTTAACACCATTTAGATCTTTTGTTCTTTTGAAGGGAGTGAAGAACGAAAAAACCGACAAATTGACTTATCCATCCATGAACTGAACTCCAAGGGTGAAGAACGGCTGTCAAATGAGAGTAAAATTAAATAGCCGCCAACCTAAGTCCAGAACCAGTTTTATGACTTAAACGTGGAAAAGTAAAAATTATTATTCGCAAAATTACAGGTAATAAATGCGCTTGAAAGATATTGTTTACAAGCAGTTATTTACTACGCGCTACTGCAGTGCGTTGTTGCCAGTTTAATCAGAAAATTCTACTTAATTCCCAAAATGAATGTTTTCGAGAAAATTGATTACGCCTTCACCATTGTTTGGTCGTAGTTTTGAATGGTTGTTTACTTTGTAGAACCAGCGACGCGTTGAGGTAGCAGTAAAGAGTCTTCCTTGCTGAACTCACTCGGATCAAGAATTGTGACATTTGAGCGGGCACGCTTCAGTATGCTCCCCAGGTATTCTGGCCATCTCTAGTGTCAAAAATCTTGGACCGAGTGGATTCGGTTCTATCGGTGAATAAGACTATATGCATCAGTGATGCAGTAACTTAAACGTTATAGCCGAATAATGTTGGCTTCAAATATTCACATCTGTATAGCATGTAATAATTGGAGTCCAATATTTGACTGTCATTGGACTGAAGGACTAACTTTCGATCAGCACTAACGAAATTCTGATATTGCCAAATATAAATTTCGATCACTGTCAGATCAGAGTCACATTGTATACTAATAACTTGAATCAGAAAAAAATATTTCGATAGTTATGTTTCCATTATCAGCTGGCAAGTTTTATATAATCTTTTTGAAGACTATTTTGAAACATCTGTAGGTTTTTATTCTAAATCAAAATATTTGATGTAAGATTTTATTTTGTTTTGGTAAAAATGGCTTAAGTGTGCATTATTGTACATGTACATGTATGGAAATGTATGTATTTCTGTATCTTACTTACGTGGTAGAGCTGAAAATTGAATTGAAGTCACTAAATGATTTAGTTCTGGCATGCACCTTTCGCCTCTGAAATGTTTATTCTTTATGTTGCAATTTCTTTATCAGGGTACGTTCATAAATTACGCCACGTAAAGTTTTGCCATATTCATCCTCCTCAATTTTCCTCTGTATCACACTTTTTGTATGGATTCCAATTTTTATATGAGTAGGCACGTTTCATTGTAACCCCATCCTTCCTCTTCTGTACGTGACGTAATTTATGAGTTACCCCTCACCAGCAGTTTTTTCCAACTTGTTTACATTGTAATGGGTCGGACTGCATGAAAATATATTTGATTAATCTCGAAAATAAACTTATAGAACAGCTAGATATGGACGACACACTTTCAAGAATTTTTTTGGATCCTCACCATAGACTTGAAATTTTTTGGTGAAATAAGGTTTAATTTATGGGAATACGACTATGAGTAACAAAAACGGAGCTGAATTCCAATTGTGAGATACCTTGGGCGTTAACGGGTTAATTAGGCTGCATCGTAAAATGTTATGCAAGGGGTTCAATTTCGTGTATTAAGCTAAAGATAAAATCGACGGAGAGAAATTGATCACTGCAGATACGCCTTATTTCAGGCAAATATTGCTTACGAAACCATTTTACATTTCTTCTAATTCTTCACAATTTTTCGACAATATGCAGTATTGGGTGCAGTCCGGCATTGGGGGATCTCCCCTAAACCGGCAGCAGCCCAGTGGAATGACTTTTCTCGCCTGGATTTGCTGCTTGCAACGTTGCACTTGTCTTCAGTTGCTTTTTCGCGTTTTTCTTCAAAGGTAACTATTTACAAGTTGACATTGGTGTGCATTCCGAAGAAAAGCTGCATCTGACGCTGAACTGCATTTACTTGAACTTGTAATGTATTTTTCGCACTGATATGAAACATAGAGTTAGCAGCTTGCTCTACAAGTAATGCCAACCATATTTTCTGCATTAGTTAAAAGTAAGGTAACGTCTCCAATTTGTGGTAATCTTCATTATTTTGACATGAACAAGCTTTTCGCAATCTTGAAAAATACCTGCAATAAAGAAAACAAATCGGTATCTATTAAAAGTCGCAAAATTCAAAAAAGCAAAGAATACACAATGTAATACACATAATGCTAAACCACCGTAGTACTCAATCGCGTGTAACTTTCACTATGCGTGCAGTAGACCTAATCCATAAGGCAGCAAATCTCCATTTGTCAGTTGATGGATCTAGGCATTAAAATATTAACGTATCTTTCTTCTATTGTATAAGCTATTGAGGAAAATAACCCAATAAAAACGTGATTGGGGCCTAATCATCACAGAGAACGACCCCTAACGAAGCACACATTTCTCCAGCCAATTATCACCCAATCATAATGGTCTAAAATGATGAGATGCGCCTGTTTCCCCCTGTTCCAAAATCACTGCCGCGCCATCGTCCGGCCAACTTTCTCGCTAATGGGTGCACCAGCGGAAATATAACGTGTTTACACACCAATTTTATGCTGCCAACGACCCGGGCCAATACCAACCATGCCCGGTCGGTCTGTCTGTTAGTCAACATATCAATTTGGGTGTATATTAAACGGTCATAAATCATCGCTCACCCGCGGCTTTTGTCATCTAAATTGGTCTATCATCATCGCGTGGAACAAACCCGCACGTTGCACCAATAAGGCGATCAGCAGCCCCACCGCCATCTCCGAACCGAGAGAAGAAATAGATAAAATTGAATAAAACATTGCTGGTTCGTCTCTGGAATTTCACCAGCTCTTTGGGGTTTGTATGCGAGACTATTCTCAACAATAATTCCACCGCATCCCGTCCGACGAATCCGACTTCAAGAAAGAAGAGATCGACATTGGCGTAGGACCATGAGGGCCAGAATACAACCCCCACCTCCCTATTGATGTATAAGAATTTTATGTGTAGAACCAAAAGCTAAGAATTATTAAGTTTATAAATATGGTCCCAAATTATCATCTGTAGAAACTTTTAACCACTGCTTCCATTATTTAGGAATATTTTTGGTTTGACCCATATCCATGTTATGCTTCTAAAACATCCTTTCACAATTGAGATGTAATAGACATTGATTGATGTGGCACACTATCCTTACTGGGCACAACTCAAAACTATGACCCTGGCAAAAGATTTGATTGTTTTATAACAATCAGATATTTTGCAAGGGTCATAGTTTTGAGAGCATTTGCGTCTTAAGTTTTTAAGTTTAAAAGAACTTAAAACAGCGGAAGAAGTTTAGTTTTTTGGTCAAAGACAGCTCAGGTCGATACTAGCTGGTAGGTTTTCAGCCAAACAGAGTCGCTTATCACACTTATATGAAGTTTCAACCACGTCTCTCAAGAAAAAGACTCACGTTTTCAAAGACACTAAACTGAAGAAATAGTTGGCAAACGTTTCTGATCTTCTTGTATTAGGCTTTCTGTTGTACACTAAGATCATAAAAAAAGGAATGTTGTTAGATGCTTTCTTCGTGAGATTTGTGCCTTTGAAGTTTTAGTGCAATCTTAGAAGTTCATTATAAACTGTTTCACCTTAAGTCTCCAGCGCTCCAGATATAAATATACTCCTTTATTTGACATGGGCGAATGATCGAGACAAGGCCTGTAAAAAATCTCGCCCCTTCGTTGACGTTTTGAAAGCTTTTATCACAAAGAATCGAGCTCAATCGATGACTGCCTGATCTAATTTGGAGGAAACCTTCCAAATCTTACTAGTGAAGATTGGAAGTAACAGATAAAAACCATGTCCAAAGAGTCTAAACAAAATAATCAATGAATAACATGTTTAGGTCGTTCTCATTGTTTTATAGAATCTATCTTAAAACATGATGTGACGATTTTCGCATTTTCTTACGGAACATACTATATAATTCATAGAAATACTGAAAATGTCATCAAAAGTTCAGCAGAATTGCAAAAAAATATATCCTTCGCGAAATAAACAAAAACATTTGTCTATTGAATTTTTAAGAATTCTTCCATAAATTCATAAATCTTTCGATTATACCAGATGTTTCAAAAGTGGGGCATTCTGAATTGCATACTGTACACTTGCCTAAATCGAAACAAATATACGAATTTATCTGGCCATCTTTAGCAAAATTTTATGATAAAACTATCCCGGCTTTCAAAATTGAAATGAAGACATGAATCTATGAAGAAATGTAAATGATAAAGATTTTAAAACAGTTTTTAAAAGATCATCATTATTATTATTTGTATCTTATTATGTGGCTTTTTACTTTTGGCGAATTTGTCACACATTTTAGATATCAAACATCATTAAACCTTCTTTAAGCAAGTTTCGGAAGAATTTGAACGTCTTTAAATAATGTTCAGTTCTTGTGAGTGAAAGAAACAATTAAATTAAGTTCATCATTTCTATCGATAATCTGCAAAAGAATTTCATTTAAAATTCATGGCGGGATTTCTAGAATTGACAGAATTATGTAGTATACAGAATATCGACGAAGGAATTCAGGCATCGGAAATTTTGAAAAGAAATTCTGGTAGAACCAAATTCAAACTGAAAGAACACTTCGTGCAATACTTGATGGAAATGAATGGACAAAATTCAGAAGAAATCGAAGGTTAGAATCAGATTTTATAATTAAGTTTATTATTTTATAAATATCTTAAAAAGTGATGACAGAGCAATAAATAAGGATTTCATTAGAATTTCGTGCAAATAAATCAACTTAGAATTAACGGAACAAAATCAAATCCTGCACTATTTTTAACATTTATTTCTCAAAAAATGAACGCTTGCAAGAGTTCCAACCATTTTTAGTTAACATTCCCACTAAGTTCAGATAGATTTAAGTAATAACTCTGTCAGAAAATTTAATCTCATACGAATTTTTAACAGTGTTTTTTTTTCTATAAAGATTTGTGTCAATTATTTTCATGTAAATTTATATGTAGAAAAGAATAAAACTTAAAGACGCGTTCAACACCAATGGAATTCAGCAACGATTTTCATCATCATCATGATCATCATCTTCATGGGAATTATTTGACGTACCCTCTCAGAGTGATTCATAGGCTTACCCTCTCAGAGGAATTCTTTGGTTTACCCTCTCAGGGGGATTTATTGGCCTACCCTCTCAGGGGAATTCTTTGGCCTACCCTCTCAGGGAAATTCTATGACGTACCCTCTCAGGGGAATTATTTGACTTACGCCTTAAGGAATATGTTGATGATGAGTAGGCTTTTCAGTCTTGACAAAATTAAAAACTGTTATTTTATTTTGTCCAATTTAGGACAAAATAAAATAACAGTTTTTAATTTTCTCAAGACTGAAAAGCCAACTCATCATCAACATCGTAACTACAGTCGAACTATCAACGAATAAGGAATATGTGCCTCTTATATAAAAAATGATTTTTTTGTATTTATTTTTGCCTAATTTAGATAGATCTTACGTAACAAAATAACATGCGTAACAACGCAACGCTTTTAAGTTACGTTATGAAGCACATGCGATTTATATAACTATCATTCTTAGAAAAACGGAGAGATTCATGAATTTTTGTTTTTAAGATATGTGTAATTATCATTATTGAAATCAAATGGATAAGTTGTTCTACTGTTATGCAAATATCAGTTCAAATGAGTATATTCTATTGAAAAATCGTCTACTTATTTATATTGGTATACAATAAGACCGCAGTTAGAAAAAATATGAATTTGAGCTGGGTTTGGAACATTCGAGCTTTCAATCAAGGTAGTGGGCGCAAGTGTTGAAACTTCGAAACTGTACTGGGGAGCTGAGGTATATTTTCCGCTCCTACTTTGGCTCTGGAATCTTTAGTTGAAAATTTCATTACTTTCTCCGGTAGGAGACCAGCCAAGGCTACTTCCGCTGCCGACTCAATATCAATCTGAACATCAGAATCGAAATCTCTAATTATATCGAATATCATTATCCGGACGATAGTATTGAAAATTGTGACAATTGGTCAGTACAACCTACAATGATCACAATTTTACAAACATGTCTACGGACGACCATGTGCAGATTGATGAAAATGGCTTTTAAAATTATTTCTTTAATAACCTTTCATGAGTTTGCAAAAAAATGTTTTTTTTTTTTGCAATTTCTCATCGTAACAGGTTTCTTTTTATCACGCCAATCTGTCATTTAACGACCTACCTTCTTGCACTGAAATATGCAGTGCGGGAATAGTCATTACCTAACTGAAATCAGTGCTGTAATGATTGATTACGCAACGCCGTCTCTTTACGCAACTGTCGGCAAGCCTCGTAGGATAAATTTACGACTCGTGCTGTAAAAATCTTCATTCTGCACCTTGTTGCGTAAACTACTATTACAAGACTGACATTCATTTTTTCTTCTTCCACCTGCTTTGTTATAAGCCTTTTTATGTGACAGGTCCGTGTTTGCATTTGTTTACATCGGTGGAGGAGCGATACATACACGGAACTGTCATTTCCATAGAAAAACTGTCAAAGTGCTTCCGAATCTGCTGGTTTGAAACATCTTGTGAAAAGGCCTACCCAGACAACCAGAAGTCGCATGGAAGTTCACGTGATAATTCGTTAATTCATACAAGTTACATCAAACCCGCAAAACACACGGTGGATAAAATCATCACATTGATGAGTTTCCTCGCATAAACGCTTTTTTTCTGAGTTTATTTGTACATTTTGTTTCATCCCGCACACTCGTACAAAGTAAGTCGAACCAATCCGTAGCAGCTGTCAAATCAACATTTGTTATCATAAGTTAAGTCGCATAAGATCATAGATTAGTTCGGTAGAAAATTTATACACTCGCAATGTATGCTATTATTCATCACATAATATATGCACGTATATCGCCTCCACTTTTATACGCAGAAGGCCTTTTCGCGACATCTTGTAAGTGAAATTTTGCACATACAAAGCCTCCAGATGATTTCGTTATACGTACATTTTGGTTGTCTGGGTATTGTGCTGTTCGTCGCTGCTTTCTTTGCTATATGCCCTGCTCCCTATTTATCCCTGTATACCCCTCATCAATTTGATATCAATTTGTTATTGAAATATTCAATATGATATTTTGTTTTCGTTATGCTATAATTTTTAAGCTTTCGGTATTGTTTTCATTTTATATAATTATACATTTATTCGTTCTACATGTATAAACACTATGAGATTAGACCTTGAATACTATTTCTAAATCCTTAATTTATAATGCTTTCTCTGAATTGTACACTAAAACGGTAAGCTACTCCCAAGCGCCGTCTGTTGATTTCTTGTACAACTTTGATTATCCTGGTCAATCACGGAGTAGCAACTAGGAATTGTAGGTCATCAATGCTCATGCTCGTGCTCGATGTGCACATTTTAGGAATTTTATAGTTTTTCCGTGAGGTAATAAATAGCTCGAAATTTAGCCTCGATTATCTGAACTTTGCCCCACTATAAGTTAAAAATGTTCTCCAAACATTTATGCAAAATCTAGTGTACCTCAAAGTATTTTTTTTTTTTTTTAATTTCTTTATTAGTATCATTCCAAACATTACATTCATTTCTTATATCTAGGTGTTCTGTGTTATTTGACAACACTATCATCCTAATTTGGTAAAACAAATTTAAGATTTAATTAACATTTTGTTAACAACATATTACATTTCATTTACCGTAGCAGTTCAGTTTTTTTACAGGTGAGTTGATTTCACCTGCTTATAAGAGAAAAAAAAAATGTTTTTAATATACTTAACCTAACTTAACCTAAATATATAACGCATTAATCGTGGCAATAGAAGATTGTAACGATTTTTGCCTGAAATTATTAATGATTGTATTTGACATTTGTTCCAATGTTTCAACATTGGATATTCTATGTAACTCATTGGTACTATACCAGAGAGGAAGCTTCAGAATCATTTTCAAAATTTTATTTTGAATTCTCTGCAGAGCTTTCTTCCTGGTATTACAACAGCTAGTCCATATTGGTACAGCATACAACATGGCTGGCCTGAAAATTTGTTTGAATATCAAAAGCTTGTTCTTAAGACAAAGTTTTGATTTTCTATTAATAAGGGGATAGAGACATTTTACATATTTATTACATTTGGCTTGAATGCTCTCAATGTGATTTTTGAAAGTTAAATTCTTATCTAGCATGAGCCCTAGATACTTAACTTCATCTGACCAATTTATTGGAACCCCTCTCATCGTGACAACATGTCTACTTGAAGGTTTCAAATAAAGAGCTTTTGGTTTATGTGGGAATATTATTAGTTGAGTTTTGGAAGCATTAGGAGAAATCTTCCATTTTTGCAAGTATGAAGAAAAAATATCCAAACTTTTTTGCAATCGACTACAGATGACACGCAGGCTTCGTCCTTTGGCGGAGAGGCCTGTGTCATCCGCAAACAAAGATTTTTGACATCCCTGAGGTAGCTCAGGTAAGTCAGATGTGAAAATATTGTATAATATTGGTCCCAAAATGCTGCCTTGAGGAACACCAGCTCTTACAGGAAGTCTTTCAGATCTGGAGTTCTGATAATTAACCTGAAGTGTACGATTTGACAGATAACTTTGAATTATTCTAACAATGTATGTTGGAAAATTAAAGTTTTTTTAATTTTACAATCAAACCTTCATGCCAAACACTGTCGAATGCTTTTTCTATGTCTAGAAGAGCAAGACCAGTAGAATAGCCTTCAGATTTGTTGGAACGGATCAAATTTGTTACACGTAAAAGTTGATGAGTGGTCGAATGTCCATGACGAAATCCGAACTGTTCATTGGCAAAAATTGAATTTTCGTTGATGTGGACCATCATTCTGTTCAAAATAACCTTTTCAAAAAGTTTACTGATGGAGGAAAGCAAACTGATTGGACGATAGCTAGAAGCTTCTGCAGGATTTTTGTCTGGTTTTAAAATTGGAACAACCTTAGCATTTTTCCATTTGTAAGGAAAATATGCTAATTGAAAACATTTGTTAAATATATCAACTAAAAATGATAAGCAACTTTCTGGAAGTTTCTTGATGAGGATGTAGAAAATTCCATCATCGCCAGGAGCTTTCATGTTTTTGAATTTTTTAATAATAGTTCTCACTTCTTCCAAATCAGTCTCCCAGGCATTTTCGAAAACGTTCTCTTGATTGAGAATATTTTCGAACTCCTGAGTAACTTCATTTTCAATTGGACTAGTAAGTCCTAAATTAAAATTGTGCGCACTTTCAAACTGCATAGCAAGTTTTTGAGCTTTTTCGCAATTAGTTAGTAATAATTTGTTTTCCTCTTTCAATGCCGGTATTGGCTTCTGAGGTTTTTTCAAGATTTTCGATAATTTCCAAAAGGGCTTAGAGCCAGGGTCCAATTGAGAAATTTTATTTTCAAAATTTTTGTTTCTTTATTGAGCAAAACGTTTCTTGATTTCTTTCTGCAAATCCTGCCATATAATTTTCATAGCAGAATCGCGAGTGCGTTGAAATTGCCTTCTCCTCACGTTTTTAAGACGGATCAAGAGTTTAAGATCATCGTCTATAATCACGGCTTCAAATTTTACTTCACATTTTGGAATTGCAATGCTCCGGGCTTCAACAATGGAATTTGTTAAAGTTTCAAGAGCATTGTCAATATCAAGTTTAGTTTCTAAAGAAATGTTAACATCAAGATTGGAGTCAACATACGTTTTATACATATTCCAGTCGGCTCGTAAATAATTGAAAGTGGAGCTGATAGGATTGAGAATCGCTTCTTGGGATATTTGAAATGTAACAGGGACATGATCAGAATCAAAATCAGCATGAGTAATCAGTTGGCTACAAAGATGACTAGAGTCGGTTAAGACCAAATCAATCGTAGATGGATTTCTAGAAGAGGAAAAACATGTGGGGCTATCAGGGTATTGAATTGAGAAATATCCTGAAGAGCACTCATCAAATAAAATTCTGCCGTTGGAATTACTTTGAGAATTATTCCATGACCGATGTTTGGCATTAAAGTCACCAATGACAAAAAATTTTGACTTATTGCGAGTCAATTTACGCAAGTCAGTTTGGAGCAAATTAACTTGCTGCCCAGAGCATTGAAAAGGCAAATAGGCAGCTATGAAAGTATATTTGTACCTCAAAGTATTTTTACAACAGGTCTACGCCTTTAAATAAAAAATAAATAAGCTTTCATTCGTTTTTGTTGTTCCATGCAATTGAAGCCAAATCGAAAATTACAATTTTCTCGCCCAAAAACGACAAGAAATAATAACTTTTTGGAGTGAAAGTCTCTTACTTGAAAAGTATTTGATCTATTATAACATTTTTGACATTTATTTTGAATTAAGCTAGACATCACAAAAAGATTGTTTCCCTATTCGAACTTTTGTCCCACCCTACTGTACCACGATAAGAGCTCCCCTGAAAATAAAAAAAATCCCGAATCAAATATTGTGCGATTTTTTAAAACCACTTCTTGAAAATATCAAAAAGAATTCTCAAAGCAACGATGCATCGTGTGTATTCTTAACTATCTGATGTTGTAGATGGATGCTTCACAATATGATTCAGATACCATGTTAAGAAATACGGTTTTTGCTACCTTTTTGAAAAACTGGACCTCTATTGGGGCCTTCCTTAGCCGAGTGGTTAGAGTCCACGACTACAAAGTAAAGCCATGCTGAAGGTGTCTGGGTTCGAATCCCGGTCGGTCCAGGATCTTTTCGTAATGGAAATTTCCTTGACTTCCCTGAGCATAGAGTATAATCGTACCTGCCACACGATATACCGATGTAAAAATGCAAACTTTGGCAAAGAAAGCTCTCAGTTAATAACTGTGGAAGTGTTCATAAGAACACTAAGCTGAGAAGCAGGCTCTCTCCCAGTGAGGACGTTAATGCCAAGAAGAAGAAGAAGATTACTTCCCTGAAACAATAATTTGCTAGCCCCCTTGTTAGCGCTCTCTAAGTCCTAGCTAGCCACGCCAATGAAAATCGACAGACAGCATCCGTGGTACCGTGGTGAATCAAAATCCGGACGGTACCAATATCCGGACACTCTGGTTGTAATTAATAAATTAAATATGAAATCGAACATTAAATATTGTTTTGTAATTAATATTTTCAACCTTCAATATTGCTGTTCATTTTAATTCATTGTTTCATCTAGTAATCCTTGGCAATAAAATATTAAAAATAAAAACAATTTGGCTGCACCAGCTCGGCGTCATTCCTGCAAAGAACCAAATTCCATAGTAAAAATTTCGACAACAAAATCATCCACTTCTGACTTACGATTAAGTTACTAAACTACACAATTTTGGTACTGTACGTCTCTAAGAAGTGTATGGTATGATAATTTTCAAGTGTGTGCACGAAAGAGTGGGAAAGCCTGTGAAAATAAGCATTTTTAGTGTGAAGAAAGGCTGCCTCAAGTGCTGTCCGGATTTATAGGCAAGTGATCATTAACCCGGACGTTCAATGGAAACCTTATATTTAGTGCCTTTGGAAAAACAAACATAATGTGAATTGACGAAAAGTTGTATAGTAACATTACAAGAACTGTGATCAATCTCTTGTGAATGGATTTACGGAAGAAAAGTGCTAGTATTGAGAATCATTCCCGTGAACCTTAAGTGCAGGATGTTGACAGCGATGAAGGTAAAACAAAAATAACTTTACCCAATATTTTGATCCCTGTATGCAAATGCATGCATCTAATTTTATTATATTGGGATTTTCAGTTAAAGTGAAGTGCATTTTATTGATTTTTCATTTGTATTATCAAACCAAACGCACTTGTCCGGATTTCGATTCAAAAGCGTCCGGCATTTTGATGCATGTGTCCGGATTTAAAAACACGATATACTTCAATAATTTAACGTTTTACATGTTATAATTGCATTTTCCAGTTAATTTTTTGTCCAAGATTCAAAATTTTAATGTGTATCTATGTGAATAACAATAACAGTGATACCAGAAGTGACAAAAACATATTCAAAACAGTGTTTTTTTTTTTGTTTTTTACAAGGGGGAAATCTGCAAACAGATCCCCTGAGAAGATAACTCAGGGAATGCGGGGATGACGCACCAACGACGACCCGCTAAAACCAGCCTATGCACTGTGCATGAGCAATTCATTTAGAATTGCTCAAGTGGTGAACAGTGCATCGACATGACCCTTGGACTCAGACCCTCATCTCCCCGGAACCACCTTACGGTATTTCTTCGGGAAGGGACCAGTGCATATAGCACAACACGTGTAGCAGAAGTAGCCTAGGCAAACTGCTTCTCCTAGCCGACTTAAACAATGTTACAAGGGACCAGCCTCGGCAGGGCTAATCCTCTGCAGCCAACTCTTGGTCGGCGCGCCATAGACGCTGCAATTCTAACATAATGTGAGTGACAGCCGTAGTTACTGCATTCCAGCACTCGGCATCCGCACACATTCTCTCTATAATATTGTCGGGGGACGTGTCCCCTCCGCATGTAGTGAGCATGCGACCTCTCACAACAATGAAACGGGGGCAATCGAACACGACATGCTCCGCTGTTTCCTCTACACCAGCACAATTGGGGCACGCAGGAGATTCTGAGTGCCCGAACCTATGCAGGTACTGTCTATAGCAACCATGTCCTGACAGAAACTGCGTCAGGTGGAAGTTCACTTCCCCATGGCTTCTACCATACCAATCTGACACATTTGGTATTAGCCGATGGGTCCATCTACCCTTAGTGGAGTTATCCCATTCCTGCTGCCAGCTTCTGAGCGTTTCCTCTTTACACGTGTCGCGGACTCCTCTGGTACCCCTTTGGTTGAAGCATTGAGCATCTTCCTTGATGATGAGCCCGATGGGCGTCATCCCGGCTATGATGCACACGGCCTCTTTAGATACCGTCCGGTATGCACTTGCTACTCTTAAGCACATTATCCTGTACGTGCTTTCCAACCGCTTTAGGTTTCTGTTCGTTCTAAGCGCTTTTGACCAGATTGGTCCTCCATACCTTAGTATGGATAGCGCCACGCTTGCCAGCAGCTTGCGTTTGCTGGCAATTACAGCAGAGCTGTTAGACATCATCCTCGAAAGCGCCGCTATAGCCGTAGATGCCCTTTTACAGGCATATTCAACGTGGCTAGCGAAGCTCAGCTTGTCATCGATCATTACCCCAAGATGCCTAAGGGATCGCTTAGACTCTATGGTGCAATCACCTACCGAGATAAGCGCCCGTTGCTCGGACCTGCGGTTGTTGACCACCACCACCTCAGTCTTGTGACGGGCCAGTCCTAGTTTCCTAGACTTCATCCATTCCTCAACCAGGGAAATAGAGTGCGCTGCTGTCAACTCTACTTCCTCCATCGATTCACCATAGACCACTAGGGTGATATCGTCGGCGAAGCCAACAATCTTAACACCCGTCGGAAGGGGCAGCCTCAGTACGTCATCGTACATCGCATTCCATAACAGCGGGCCCAGGATTGAACCTTGAGGTACTCCCGCGGTAATTCGAACGCTTTTCTGCCCCTCCTCTGTGTCATACAGTAGAATCCTACCATCAAAATAGCTTTCTAGAAGCTTACACAACTGCACCGGTACCTTGAGGCGGTGAAGCGCGTGTGCTATTGCTTCCCAGCTTGCGCTGTTGAACGCATTCTTCACATCCAGAGTGACAACCGCGCAGTAACGGATGCCGCTCCTTTTATGCTCGATTGCCACCTCAGCTGTTTGAACGACCGACTGGATGGCGTCCAGAGTAGATTTACCTTTTCTGAATCCAAACTGGTTGTTGGACAGGCCGTCCGCACTCTCCGTATACGGTACTAGTCTGTTGAGAATCAACCTCTCCAATAACTTGCCCGTCGTATCTAGTAGACAGATAGGTCTATACGCCGACGGGTCACCTGGTGGTTTCCCCGCCTTTGGTAGTAGCACCAATTTCTGTCGCTTCCATACATCCGGGAAGATTCCTTGATCAATGCAGCGTTGCATCGTGGTTCTGAACATGTCCGGATCCGTGTTCACTGCCGCTTTTAAGGCAACATTCGGGATACCATCGGGTCCCGGTGCCTTGTTTGACGCGAATGATTTCACGACTTCTGCCAGCTCTTCGTTCGTCACTCTCGCCACTTCTTCTTCTTCATCTGCCGCATACGGCGCTGGGGGCCATGGGCTTATGGGATGGTGCGGGAAAAGTACATCGATTATCGATCGCAGCAACTCGGGCGATTTCTCTTGGGGCGCTATGGCTCCTTTGGTCTTAGCCATTACCAGTCTGTAGGCGTCACCCCATGGACTAGAATTGGCACTCTCGCATAGGCTTTCAAAGCATGCCCGTTTCCGACTCTTGATTTCCTTTTTGAGAGCCAACTTTGCCTCTCTGAATGCTGCACCGCGTTCCTCTCTTTGTGCTTCTGTGCGTGCGCGTTGCATTCTTCGTCTAGCCCGAAGGCAGATTGCTCGAAGATTTGCAATTGATTCGCACCACCAATACACCGGCGGCCTGTTCTCTCTAGGAGGGGCTTTTCTCGGCATGGAAGCATCACACGCTCGTGATATCACAGCAACTAGCTCTTCACCGTTTAGGTCCAGAGTGTTCCGTTCGCGCCTCAGGGCTTCAGTGAATACTTCGCCGTCGAAGCGCGCTGTTTTCCATCCTCGGGCTTGGGTCGAGTTACATCGCGCTGCCTTCCGCCCGCCTGGTATTATACTATAGCGAATCGATTGATGATCGCTATGAGTATAACCGTCATCAACGCGCCAGTTCATGGTACCTAAAAGGTTAGGACTACAAAACGTCACGTCGATAATCGATTCTGCACCATTTCTGCGGAAGGTACTCACTGTACCCACATTTGCCAGCTCTACATTTAAAGCGGCCAGGGATTCCAGCAATAGTTGGCCTCTTTGATTGGTGCAGCGGCTACCCCACTCCACTGCCCATGCATTAAAGTCGCCAGCTATCACTACTGGCTGCCGATTAGCTAGTTCGGCTATCATCCTGTCGACCATGTGGGAAAATTCCTCAATCGACCACCTTGGGGGCGCGTAACAACTGCAATAGAACACGCCGTTGATTTTTGCTATCGCAAAACCGTCATTTGAGCTAGAGACTACTTCTTGGATTGGGTATCGTCCTGTCGTCCCTATAGCTGCTAACTGTTGAGACCTATCCGCCACCCAGTTCCCGTTGTTGGCTGGTATGCGGTATGGGTCCGATAGTAACACCACGTCAGTCTTGGTTTCCGAGACTGACTGCCAAAGCAGCTGCTGGGCTGCATCACAGTGGTTTAAATTTAACTGTGTTACTTCCGTTTTGGCTGCTTTGATACTCCGCTTGTGCCCGGACATTTGGGTCCGCCCGTTAAGTGTCCGTTGTCTGCTCTGTCGACACATATTAGGCACTTAGCGATTTGCTTACAATCGCTTGCCCTATGGCCTTCAGCGCCGCATTTTCTGCACATCTTACTTCTGTCGGGACCATTGCAATTCCACGACTTATGGCCCTTCCCGAAACACTTGAAGCAAACTTCAGGAGGCTGTTGTATGCTCAGCCGGCAAACCGACCAGCCTACCTTGAGTATGCCCAAGTTCTTCGCTTTGTTGGCCTCTGCGACCGGCAGCCTGATCGCCGCCACCTGGGTGCCCTGCGGGCCCTTTCTAAGGTGGATGGCCTTACTGGCTATGTCGATGTCACACTGCTCTTTGAGGGCAGCCGAGACCTCCGCTGCATCGGTGACCTCATCCAGATTTTTACACTGGAGAGTCGCTTCAGCAGTAAGGGATCTTACAACAACCTCGTCACCAAGTACTTCTTGTGCCAGTTGCTTATAGACTGCACCCTTTTCCTTGGCGTCCTTCTTTAAGACTAGGATCATTTCACCAATCCTAGTTCGCCTTATGCTTCGCACGTCTGCGCCCAATGGCGATAGCTTCTCTGTGCTTCGCATCGCCTTCAGAACCTCGGCGTATTTTGCTTCCTCCGTTTTGATAACGAGGGCTTCGCCTAAATTCCTACGTTTCGCTGTTTTCGGTTTAGCGCTCTCCTTGGGCTCCGTTTTCGGTTTCCTCTGTTTTTTCTTGTTTCCAACTCGTATCCACGGGTTGCTGTTGCCTTGCGCCCGTGGTTCCTGTGGATGCACTGCCTGGTTCCGGTTAACCCGTGGCTCCTTTTTCTTGGCTTTCTTGGCCTTAGGCTTGGTGTTGGCCTCTCCTTTGTTGCCATGTCCTCTTGATCGCGGTGCTTTGCTCGTGCCAGCTTTTCCGCTCTGGAGGACGGCCGCGTAGGTCACTTTTCCCTTAGCAACCATACGTCTTTTCGCCACGTATTCATCCCCGGAAGCTTCCCTCTTCCGCATCGCATATCGAATAATATCATCAGATATATTCGCGTTGCCTGTGAAGGAAAACACTTCGGTCTGACACGACCTAGTGTCTTTTTGGCCTTCTACCTTGCCAAGTTGTTCCTTGGCTTTCTCGTAGTCCTGCTTTGCAGCTAGGACTGATTGTCGCAATTTCAGTAGACTTGTTTTCAAGTCTTTGCTGATATTTGTTTTGCTCTTAACATACTCGATGATGACATCAAGTTGCTCAGCAGCTACCTGCATTTTAGGGAGGTACTCCCTATTGCGATCCATGGCCTCGATTAGTCCCGGGCCATCGGTCACCACACATGTTGCACTGGAGCGGCCAGTGCCTGCCGTCGTCACAGTATCTAGGCTTTTGCCCACACTGTTTTCAATAAAGTTGGTCGCCTCCTTCCTTGGCGGGAACCTTAGCCGGTTACTGATAGGTCCAGAAGCCTCTCCTTCACATTCCGCTGGTTGTTTGTTTTGGTTGATCATCTCTTATGGGTCCCCCTAAGAGCCGCTATCCGTCTCCGCTGGAATAGTCGCCTTTATGATCCCATGGTTATCTATGCAAGCAGGGAGGCCATGCTAGGGTTGACATAGTCCTTTATGAGGTACTATGTTCAGAGCCGGATCGGCGCAGGTCAGGTAATGGCATCTGAGCCTACTCCCGCCCAGTTGGAACAACCAGGCGACGGATTTGGAACGTACTCTAAGGCCTGCCACGGTTTTACGGGACGGGGGCAGCCTGCGCCATTAACCCACTCGCCGTTTCGGGCCAGTGTCACCCGACCCTACTAAGGGAGTAGAATGTCGCCGCTGTCAGCCTCAAAGCATATTATCCAGTACATATACCGTTACTTGTCCTTTATCGTGCGCTGCCAGTATACATAATTGGGGCCGTACTGGCGTTGGTCCCAATGTGCTCGAAGCACTCCTACTCGTAATTCCATGCCTTGTCCGTTTGTATCGCGACCAGTATGCCATAATCAGGATCTCACTGGCATCAATCCTGATGTGCCGGTTGGCACTCCTGTTAGTTTGGGCTAGGGTACTTTAAGCGGCACCGGTCGCTGTGACAGAGTTGCATTCGGATTTTTGTGGTTTTTATGAAGGTTCATCAGAGCCCACTGCGAACTTCACCACATCCTGGGCAACTCCCCAACTCGCAGAGGTCCTGGGGGGGGGTTCGTTAATCCCCTGGACTTTCGTCCCTGCTGCCCCAAAACAGTGTTTAAAGTTTCGGCATTGCTTAAGTGTCCGGGTAATGATGCATCACGGTAGCCGTCGAATCGGGGCAGTCATAATAGGCTTCGCGATCGCGATAAGATCACATCAACCATCAGTGCTGCTGCTCAACTCCACGCGCGCGCAAGATCCAGTTTTCTACACAGCCTGCCTAGTCTAGATTCTTATTCGTCCCGCGCCGTAACCGTCCGTCCTCATCGTTTGGTTAGTCTGCTCGCACGTGCAATCGCTCGTTCGATTTGGCATCATAGCATTCCAATAAAGTTCCACTTACACAATTCGAAATAAAAAAGGCGAAAACAAGAAACGAGTTAGCGTCGCATCGGTTGAAAGTTAACGAAGGGAGGTCATCAAGGTATATAGGCATTCGCTCCAAATGACGTCGAAGGTGGCATGCGGCAATCATCCAACGCCGACTGCGACAGATGCGTGACGCTTCTTCCTTCACCCAACCGGCGCCATAGAGGTTTTGTTTTTCCAAAAGCTGACGAAAACCTTCATAAATTATCAGTTATTATTGAAGATATGTTAAATTATTAAGGAACAGCTTTCCCAAACCGTAAAAATCGCTCTTCAAAGAGATATCTTGCTCAAAAGCGCTTCCAAGACTAAGGAATCGATAAGAGAAGATTCCGCTTGCTTAAGTTTTCCTAAACATGAGGTTTTTCTTATTTTGAAAAAAGTCGATTTCTCCTAAAGGTATGAAACACACCAATTTTGATAGCAAAGTATGATGTATTTCCCCAAAATTGAGTATTCAACCCTAAATTATGTCCCAAAACACTTACCTGGTTAAAAAAGTAAAAAATTGAAAATGCGGATTTTTTGTCAAGATTTTCTTTTAATCTGGACCACTGTTTGGCGACACCACACCGGAATCAATCGCTATTGTTTTAACCTTTGATTTCCCCCACCACCGCAACGCCAGGGCCCATAAAAGCGTGCCCTCCCCCCCCCCCCTTTGATGCGGGTGAATGCGAGTAAATATTAAACATTATTGCCATCATCGTTTGTTATTGGGACGTGGCAATACGATACCGTTTATCGCAAGGGTGCACGGTGAACAACGAAACGAATGGTCCTACTGCAGGTCCTACATTATGGAGGCACGCGCGTTCGTTTAACGAGCCGTTTGGTTTATTACATGGCCTGCGCAGGTAACGATCCAGGACCGGAAACCAGATTTGATTTCCCGAGCAGAAGCGAAATGCTGACAATCAAAACGTCTTATTGACTTGATTGAGTTAGGAGATGAAAAATCTTAAGATGATATCAAAATCTTCGTCATGGAATTTCTGAAATCCAGCAACATTTGATGTTTGCAGATCTACCTAATGAATAGATCACTGCTGTTGGTTGAATCTATGATAAAAATTCGAAAGACAATCTGTCTTTCAAGTCAATATCACTTTTAGATATCCACATCAAAATTTGCTATTGATAAGATTTTTTCGACTGCTCGGGTTGAACCGATTTTTGTACGGCTTCCAAAACGAAGAAAAATCATAATGCATATTTATGCCATGTGATGTGCCGAAGGAAAAAAGACGTTCGAATCAAATACACAATCTCCTGGGGATGCGAAGTACAAGATTGCCCAATCGTTCCATTGCCATCATTGCCGTCTTCATCGTTGCAGTTCGTTCTGATTTGGGATGGAATAAATTTGATTTTTATGCCATTCTGTGTATGCTTTTGGTTTTTATGCCGTTGTCCGTCATTTCGACCTACGTTTGATGAATGGACATCAAATTTATAGTACCATATTTGGCAGATAGCTTCCGTTATTATGTGTGCCGAGCCGGTGCACCACGTTCTTTTTGTGAAGTCATCGCATCTCAATGTTTTCGTGTAGTTTTTCAAGTTTTGCCTCTGGAAGTTTTACTTTACCATATTCATCTGACGAAACAGTTTGTTTTATTCCTGTTCGGGTCCACGACCAGGTTTAAAATATTTTGTGACATCCTTCGTATCTTTAGTGTACTAAATAGCAATTAAGGGCAATTAAGTAAAGATTTCGATACAGATTTTGATATATTTCCTCAACTGACGGGATTGGTGGCTTAATGACTACCACTTCTATTCCATAAGCAGAAGGTCATGGGTGCAATCCCACGCCCGTCTCTTTCCTCGTACTGGCAGCTGTATCTTTCACTTGCTTCTATCTTCCACTCTTAATCTATTCGTTCATAGCATTTTCTAGAACTAGAGACGGACAAAAAAAACGTTTCTCTACACTCTAGACAGGCTGCTAACCAAGAAGCAAGCTTATCTGCTATTAAATTTGCTTACCCCTGTACCTTCCCGCATGAACTGACGTAGATTCAGAGGTAAATCCGGTCTACTGTGGGCCAGTTGTAAATATAACATCAATTCCTCCCCCTTAGTCCCAAGCAGTCATCTGGTTGGTTCCTTGTGTAAGTGCAGCTCAAGCACAGTTTTTGTTTTATTTCCTTAGAACCATCTGAAGGAATCGAAAGATTGTTACCAGTAAAAATGACTAAATACTACAAATCTTTAAATAACCAGACCAATAACCCAAAGATGAAACGAGGATGATTCCGTTCGGTAGATCTTACCTCATAACACACCTCGTAAAGGTGCTTACCTGCGTTACGCGACTTCCGACGAAACATAAATGATCTCGCAAAACTTCATAATCAACATTTAAATTCTAGGTTCTAGTAGCACATGATGATGAGCATATCAATATACGGAGAGCCAATCAGGAGTAAAAATCAACAAGAACGCATCGAGATAAGAAGAGATCAGTTACCAGAATACAACCGCCCCTTTTACACAAAAAAATGACACTCGATTATTGCGAATTCTCCACATCTCGATGTCATGATTTTCGAAATTTCTCCTTATGTCCATGTTCTTGTTATCCCATTAATCTACATACGATACTATGGTTCAGTACCATGAGGACGTTATTGGAGTGATATATAATCCAACAAAGTCTCTCATTTGCATGAAAGCAGAATATTATGTGTTCCTTTTTAAAGTATCGGAAAATGATGGCATATTTGATACAAATTATTGAAATGAACAATGATGCCATAATTTACCTGGTTCCTTTTCAGAAATGTCACATAACTCCTTTACTTTATTGTGAATCCGTCCATAAATTGCGGAACCCTTTTGTGTGGGGAATGAAGCCAGCCAAAGAAAAAGGGTAGTATGGATCACAAGGTCATTCAACGTGGCTTTGAAAGCACTCCTTGAAGACAATTATGTATCTTGTTTGAAAAAATAAATATAAGGTCTAACAGATCAACGGAGTTTGCACTAATTTCTAATTAATTATATGAGAAAATTGACACCATGGTGGGGCAAGTGGATCATTTGGGACAAATTTTCAAATCCCTCATACTCAACACATAAAAATCAGAAAAATCTAAATAAATGATGATTTGAAGTATATTAATCAATCATTTGTTATCCACAGAAAAAAGTTTGAATTACATTATTCACGTAAGGTGTACATAATGTTGACTATTGATTTTTCTGTATCCACTTACCCCACGGTACCTTATCACCAAATTAAATTTCTGTTATATATCTAATGAACAATATGTTAAAATGTCAGAGGAATTGGTGGAATTGTTTGATAAGGTTAAAACTGTCCCTGGTAACCAAAAATATCATTGTTTTATGCCTATTAGTGATACACAAATTGCAGCCAAACGGTATACCAATTCAAAAGATGAACCAGAAATATTCAATTTATTCAGTAAAGCCCAAAAATAGTGTAAATATTCATGTGCAGATACTACGTTTTAGGATATATAGCAATAATAAAAATAATAATGCATGATAGAAAGAAACCACGACTTTTTTCATAAGCATAATATTGACCTTTTCCAGACACTTGGCTTTGACCAAATAAGAAATGTAATATTATTGTGATATTTTTCCAACCATAAAAACCCATCGGATTGTTAGACGGAGTTGATTTTCTCACAGGGTTGCTCGATGTCACTATCAATGCTTAAAATTTGCTGATTTCTACAGGCCGACTGCGATACAAATCGGATCATTCCATATCACATCAACATCATGCTGTCTACTCCATCACCAGTGCATTGATGGTGATAGACTATGGATATCACTGATAGGTTAAGTTTAGCTTTAAATTAAGCAGATAAAATGGAAATTTATCAGTACAATATTTTCGACAGTGATGCAGATAGATTTAAACTATGTGTTAGTCACTGAAAAACATTAATAGCGTGGATAATGACCACGTGATCACTCATTCTGCAGTGATTTTGATCTAGAGTGCGATGTCGCATCACTGCTGTTGGTTGTCAAATCAAAGTGATATTGATAGCTCGCAAGTGATATTGATAGTTTTAGACCATCAGCCATCAGCTGATATGATTGATATTAAGCAATTCTGTTTTCTCATAAGTGGTTTGGTGCGAGATCAATTGTATTTAATTAAAAAATACTCTGTATAATTCCGTTTTATTTCTTTTAACTACTTTCAATAAAACAAATATAATATATCACTTGAAAATATGATCATACTAGAATATTTAAAGCGAAATAAAAATATAATAAAAAAATCATTTTGGACTCAAAAAAATCGATGTTAGAAAAACTTTTTTCCCCAAAATATGCCCAATTTGACTTTTAGTAAATTTAATTGCGAAACTTTTTGCTTAAGGATGATCAAAATTGAAGTTTTGAATCATTTGTTTTTCAGTGTAGAAAATGTTTTTTTTTTATTTTTTCAATATTTTTTTCAAAAACTTCAGGAAATTTCACGACAGTCCCCCATACAACACTTTTTTGTAGGTCATACCGTTTTCGAGTTATACGGGTTTATTGAAAAGGAAAAAAAAAACTTTGACCTTTTCCAAATGTTAGTCTAGATCGATTTTGAAAAAACAATACATGCAATGTATCTTTCACACACTTTTGACATCCAGAAAGTTTCATTGAATTCTGAGGGGGTGCTGCCAATCGCGTGTCGAGTTGGCGTGAAATCCGTCAATCCGTCAATGTGATAATGCAACCGGAATGGAGAATATTTTCGATTGTTGCGTGGATGTGATGCAGCAAAACATCATCGGAATTCAATTGAATAGTGGCTCTTGAACAATTTGACACGCGATTATTGTGGCGGCTCATCGTCAAACACCGGTATTTAATCCATTGGAAACATGTAGGGAACAGGATTTTAAACCAATTTGGCCGATAAAAACTCCTAATTGCCAAAGAGAATGAAAAATGGAATCAAGTAGTTTAACCCCACTTGGATCTATTCTTTTACTGAAAGGAACAGTGGAATATATTATTGATTTTTTGGATGTTACTAGGAATTCTCAAAGAATTTACTCCATAATATCCTCCACGAATTTCCCCAGTAATTTATCTGGAGGTTGCTCATCCTCCACGAATCGCTATACAAGAACTCAGCCAGGGATACTTTCATAAATTCATTCAAGAATTCTTCCAATAATTTCACCAGGGATTACTCCTGCACGGATTTCCCAAAAATTGTCTCAGGGACTCCTCCAGTAGTTAACATCAGATATTTCCTCAGCAATTCCACATAGAATTCCGCCAAAAAATAACGTTCAGAGTTTCTTCCAAAACTTCCTCCAGAGGTTTCTTCAGAAATTCCACCTGAGAATTTTCCAGATATTTACATCAGAAAATTATCCGGAAATTTCTACAAAACATGCCGAGCAAATTATTCAAGTTACTCCTCATTTAGAAAATCTTTCAAAAATTGCACCAGGAATTCGTTCAGGTTCTTTAGGAATTCCTTTAGCAATTCATTCAGAAACTCAAATTAAAGGTTATTACATGAGGTATATATAAGATTTCTTTATAAATTCTTCTAAGAATTATTCCACCACATGGATTCTATTAGGAATACTACCAAATATTTCTTCAGGAAATCCTCCATAGATTCTTTCTGCACTACGCCTATGAAATTTTTCAAGAGATACCATCAGCAATTATTTCAGAGATTCCAGCGGAATTCCTTCAGGGTAGAGTGTCCATTTCCCGGCCATTTTGCTTGTCCCGGGATTCGGAACAAAAATTGATGCTTTTCTGATGTAAATAAAATATATTTGGTAGCCTTTCCATCGGAATAATTACTTATTTATTCCATTGATTAATTAAAATGTACTGGTTATCATCAAATTTTACGTTCATCTCGGAAATCCCGGGATTCCCGGGATGGTAGAGTTTTTATCCCGGGAAACGGGAAATTCCGAAATTATTCAAATCCCGTCATTTTTTGTCCCGGGATGTCCCGGGATGGGCACTCTACTTCAGGGATCTTGCAAGATTTACTAGGGATTCTTTAAAATAATCCATCAGAAATAAGCATAGCCGATTGCTCCACAAATTCTTTCAAGAATTCCCAAACAACTTCCTAAAGATTTTTCTTTCTTTTTTTAATTACTTCAAAGATTCATCCACAATTTTCTGCAGAAATTACGCTAGCAATTCCTAAAGAAGTTACCATCTTTTAGAAATTTCACTGAAAGTTCATCCAAAAAAATACAGTTCTCTTTCAGAAAATCCTCCAGAGAAGCTTTCAAAGATTACTTGGGAACACACTTCAGTAATTCCTCCAGAGAATAACATTAAAGATTATTCTAGAAAATTCTTTATAAATTGACTACAGAGCTTACTCCTGATTTTTTTTCACACACCCCATCAAATTTCTTGACATATCCCTCCAGAAACTCCTCCTCGTATTCGTTCAAAAATTCCTTTGGGAATGTATCCAGGAATTCTTCTAGGCAATTTCTGCAACAAATTTGTCAGGAAATCCTTCAAAAATTCTTCTAGGGTAGTAGGGTTTGATCCGTTGAATCTGTTGCATTTTCCGGATCGTGTGTTGTTTGCTTACAAACGCACTATCGGTATTACTCGTTCGTGTGTACGTTCACGTATTCATTTCAAATTACATATTTATCGAATCCTTTCCCATATCCAAACTCCCAGTATTTTCTTGTGGAAGTGCAGAGGAACCCCCCGCTTCTATAAAGCAAGTTGTTGCGGCCAACCTTAGGCACGGAATTTCGGACGCTCTATTTAGCAAACTCGGATGTGGTGGAGTATTGCTTTAAGCTGTAATTAGTTTTAATAAATGTCATTAACAGTCTTAGTTAGTCAATGTTTACTTACAATTTTAAGTCCTTTTTGTTATTTAATTGTCCGTGTCTAACTGGTCTTGCAACTGTCCTGTCTGTCCTGTATGAACGTTATATGTCTATTATTTATTTTGTTTGCATGTAGTTCATTGTCGTGTACTTACAACTCTAACTTCATCTAATTGTTTAAATTCAGCTTATTTCAGTTTTAGATTTATTGTTAACTAACGAGGTACAAATTCAATGTTTATCGTGTTTAACAATTGTCTTGAGTGTAGATTACACGTGTGTCTAAGTATTCGTTATGTGTGTCGTTGTCTGTCATTGTGACGTTTCAAAATCAGGTCGAATTCGGACTGTCAACTGATGTCAGTGTTGCCGGGTGATCAGTTTCTCCAACATTCCCCGACCCGTATTGCTGGCAGCCTTCTGCAGCTGTACCGCTCTTCATCACCTCCAGCACGACTAATCCAGTAACTGACCTCTGCAGCAATCCATTGGCAGTCTGAACATCGGCCCGGCGTACAATGCCATCTGCTCCGTAGTAAATCCTTACTATTTTGCCCCGTTTCCAGCTGTTCCGTAACCCTGAATCTACCACCATCACCAGATCTCCAGGCTGCAGAGGTTTCGTATCCGTCAACCACTTGGACCGGCAGTTTATTGTAGGCAGATACTCCTTTGTCCACTTACTCCAAAATAGATCCAAAAGGTGTTGGATTTGGCTCCAATTAGCCCGCAGTGCTGATCCGCTGACTACCGGAGGTTGAGTTGGCTGCACCACGCCACTGGAGCTTAGCAACAAAAAATGGTTGGGCGTAAGTGCTTCCCCATCCTCGTGTTCCAGTGGCACATGGGTTAAAGGGCGGGAGTTAACGATGGACTCCACTTCGGTTAGGTAGGTGTAGAACGTTTCTTCGTCCGGTTTCCTCCCTGATGATATAGTCCTTAGCGCTGTTTTCACCGACCTCACAAGACGCTCCCATACGCCACCCATATGTGGGGTAGCAGGAGGGTTGAAGCGCCATTGTGTGTCGCCGTTAGTGAACGTTCCAGCCATATCCCTATTGATGCTTGTTATCTCCTCTTTGAGCTCCCTGCTTGCACCAACAAAGTTTGTTCCCTGGTCGCTATATCTCTAGCGGTGACCCTCGTCGCGCGATGAATCGTCGGATGGCCATCTTGCACGCCTCCGTCGATAAGCATCACCCATTTCTTCACTTCGTACCGCCGTACACGTATCGAAAATGGCCCGCAATAATCTATGCCGATATGCGTAAATGCACGGACATAGGGTGTCACTCGAGCTTCTGGAAGTGGTGCCATCTTGGGAAATCGTGGGCCTGCCTTATAGACAGTGCACCAAGAACACTGCTTAGCAATCTGTCGAACAATGATTCGAAGACTGGAGATGTGAAATTTCTGGCGTATTTCATTCACCACGGTCTGGCCATTTCCATGTGCGAACCGTCGATGATACGAAGAGACGAGCAACCCCGTGAAGTAGTGGTCCTTTGGTAAAACGACTGGAAATTTGGCCGAGTACGAAGCATGTGGAGCGTTTTGCAGTCGTCCATCCAGTCTTATTACACCGGCATCGTCGAGGAAGCATGAGAGTTTCCGCAATGGACTGTTTTTCCCAAACTTCTTACGTTGATGGACTTGAAGTTGCTGGTTGTCACGAAGTGTCCGTAGTTCGCCAGGAAAAGTTTCCGCTTGAACCCAACGCCACAAAGTGAATTCCGCTTCCTGAATTTCTAGGCGAGACAGTATCGCAGACGCTGGAACTTCAGGTGCAAACGTCTTTCTTGTAACGGCGATGAAACGACGTACAAAAGCGACGGTTCTAATAAGTCGCTGAAGATTTGAGAACCTCTGGAAATCTACGAGAGGTTCCCTTGTTGCTCGATGATGTGCATGCACCGGGCGTTGTTCTTCCGCTGTATCTGCTTTTGGCAGTTCCTGTGTCGGCCACTCCGATTCCTCGTTGTACAGAAACCCCGGTCCGCAAAACCATCGACTGTGTTCTCCTAGATTCGGTCCATTGCCCCATTTTGTTGCTTCGTCCGCTACGTTGAGGCGTGATGGGATCCATCTCCATTCATCCAACTTGGTTTCTTCCAAGATTTCGCTAACCCGAAACGCAACAAACTGTCGGTATTTCCGTTGATCTGATTGAATCCACGACAGAACGGTTCTTGAATCAGTCCAAATAACTCGCCGGCAGATTGGCAACGTATGACTCTGCTGGACAGACTTCATCAATCGTGTACCGATGACAGCTGCCTGGAGCTCTAAACGCGGAATAGACATCGGCTTCAATGGGGCTACTTTCGTTTTGGACGACACAAGCACGCATCGTGTCTTTCCTTGGTCGATAATCCGAAAGTATGCGACGCAAGAGTAGGCCGTCTCGCTCGCATCTACGAAAACGTGAAGCTGCAGACTCTGGAGACTATCGGTATTATAGTTTGGGAAATAGCACCGCGGAAGTTTGAGCAGAGGTAGCTGCTGCAGAATTTGAATCCATCGGCGCCATGTGTCATGGAGTTCCGTTGGAATGGGTTCGTCCGAACCAATTTTAGTCCGCCAAATATCTTGTGCCAAACACTTTCCATGGATCACGAATGCAGCAACTAATCCCAGTGGGTCGAAAACACTCGTTACGACACGTAGAACCTGCCGTTTAGTTGGTACGCTCGTGCCGTTGATCAAAGATTGGATGTCGCTTCGAAAGTTGACTGCAAAGGTGAACGTGTCCTCATTTGGCGTCCAACTCATTCCTAGTACTCTTTCGGTCTCCGTTCCTTTTCCGACGGTAAACTTCTTCGCAATCTGGTGACCTGGATCCCCGACCCGTTGAATGACCACTTCCGAATTTGACAGCCAATTCCGGATCTCGAATCCTGCCTTAGCATGAACGGTCTTCACGTCGAGCGCCAGCTTCACCGCTTCCTCCTCGGAGTCTAGACTGTCTAAATAGTCATCGGCATAATGACTCTCCGTGATGGCTATCGCTGCCTCCGGATATTGACAACTCCACTCCTCAGCGTTCCTGTTCTTAACGAATTGGGCCGATGACGGTGAACAGGTCGACCCAAAGGTTGCCACGTCCATGACGTATTCCTTAAGCGGTTCACCAGTTCCATCTCGCCACAGAAATCTCTGGGCTTGACGATCTTGCGGACGGATTTGGATCTGGTGAAACATCTCCTTGATGTCACCTGCTATTGCAATCTGCCGTTGCCGGAAGCGATACAGCACCGTAGTGAGAGAAGTCGTTAGGTCCGGGCCCTTCATCAACATAGAGTTGAATGAAATACCGTCCACTTTGGCCGCGGCGTCCCAGACGACCCGTACCTTGCCTGGTTTGTTAGGGTTTGTCACAACTCCAAGTGGCAAATACCAAACCCTTCGTGGATCACTGGTGCTCCTTTCCTCTTCGGTTAATTCGTGCGCATAGCCTTTAAGTTGGTAATCAACGATTTGCTGTTTCACGTTGTTGTACAGCTCTGGGTTTCTGCTAAGTTTCCGCTCCAAACATTTCAGGCATTGTTCTGCCATGGCCCAACTTTCCGGGAACTCGACGTAGTCGTATCTCCATAGAAGGCCGGTTTGATACCTTCCAGATGGAGTTCGGATAGTGGTTTCTTCCATAATTGATCGAGCTCGGCGATCGTCTTCTGCTTCGATTTCCGATATGACGGCAACGCCAACGCTCTCTACTGAGAAGAACTCGTTGACTTTCTCGTGAAGTTCATCGTCTGATGATCGGGCGCAAATGTGAAGGAGCCTCTGCGACGATCCGCAAAAGCCTTCCACGATTCCGTAGATTGTCCAGCCAAGCCTAGTTTTGGTGGCCACTGGCTCGAACTTCTTCCCTTCTCTTTTCTTGAGCGTTACCAATAAGTTGGCGTTATCGACACCTATCAGAATGCGAGGTGCTGCGCTATCGTAGCTAGCTACTGGTAAACCTCTCAAGTATTCATACTTATCGGCCAGCTCCTGAAACCGCAGCGATTGAGGTGGGAGATCAAGTTTCTCCACTGTACGCACATCCTCTAAGACATGCTTCCTGGCAGCGTTTACGCCTGATATTTCCATCCGCAGCAATCGAGAATTCACTTCCGTTCGTGTTATTCCACTTGTCCATTGAAGGCACAGTGGTTCCAGTTCACCAGTAACGCCGAGTTCTTCCGCGAGATCCTGTTCTATCAACGTGTAGGAGGAGCCGTCGTCGAGAAACGCTAGTGTACGAATGGATGTCCCGTTTGCATGAATGGTGACCGGAATGATTCGGAAAAGGGTGGGACGTGACTTATGACGGTGTACGCCTACTGTTCCGGTGACCTTCGGTTGATCCTTAGCGATGACCGATGATTCCGGTTTCCCGGGATGCAACAATTTATGGTGACGTAGTTCACAGCCGTTAAATCCACATATTGTCGCTTTACACGGCCATTTACCATGGCCGATTAAGCAGCGCCTGCACAGGTTTGCCTGATGAGCTAACTTCCATCGATCGTCTATCGACGCCTTCAGAAAACTACTGCAATCTTTTACCTTATGGGATTCCCTTTTGCATATCGGACACGGCTTGGGGGTGTATGGAGCCTTGGTCTCACCTGCGTTGCTAATCCTTCGAACTTCTCGAATGCTTCTGTCTGCGTCATCCTTAGAATGGGCGTTCAGAAAGCCTTTCTCCTTCCCCTTTGGCTTCTCGGGTCGTCGTACAGGTTCTGATCCAACCGAAACCTTAGAAGCGGCGAAAACGATCGTTGACATGTAATCACCAAAGGATCTCAGGTCTACGTTTGCCAGTTGACGCTGATGCAATGCCCAATCCAATTTTAAGTTGGTGGGCAACTTTTCTATCAGCTCTTGCAGAAGAGTAGGATTGGCCATATGAGCCTCCATTCCCATTGATTGCAGATGACTGCAGAGATTTTGGACAGCAAGACCAAAGCTGATGAGGGTTTCCAGCTTGTCGGCCTTCGGTGCTGGGGTTGATTGAACCTTATTCAACAAGCAGCGAACGATGAGCTCCGGACGACCGAAGAGAGTTTGCAGCGTCATCATGATTTGCGGAACTGACGAAGGGTGCAGGAGATGACAATGAACCGCTTCCCTTGCATTCCCTTTTAGACTGCGCTGCAGTCTCATCAGATTTTCGCCGTCCGAGTAGCCACACATGGCTGTGGAATTGTAGTAACTGCTGGCGAAGAGTGGCCACTCCGTAGGATCGCCGGAGAACACTGGCAAATCCTTTGGCACAACGTGCCGAGCTGCAATCTGCTGGGGTGTCGGTCCATTTAGGGGAGCTAGTGGTTGAATGCTTGTTGATGGTACCTCGAACTGCTGCATACCGGAGAAGCCTGGTGGAACGAACGATGCTCGACCCGAAGCTGCTGGTGCCACAATGTTCGAATGGATACCCGTTTCCCTAGCACGTGGAGCACTTGGAGCGCTGACAGTTTGCGAAACACTTGTCACATTTTGACCATGCACTACTCCGTCGAAAACCATCGGCGTAGTGATTGGATATGAGTAGCTAGAAACACTAGTAACGCGTTGGTGTGTTGGGGGCAATACAGGGACCATTGTTGTAGAGAGTGTGCCTAATGCATTATTCTCTACTAAGGGCTGAGACGAGAATTGCTTCTGAGCTGGGTTTTTGGGAATAGTGCCTAATTGTGGGGGGCGAGATATTCTACCATAGAAATCACCACAAGTTGTTCGCGGAGGAGCGAGGAAATTTGCCTGGGATCGATTACAATCTAATGGAGCAGTTTCAAACCTACCTTGATGTAGCATTTGACTACTAGCTAACGTTACCATACGATTGGGAGCACCATCGATTGTAGCGCTCGAAACGTTTTGCAGAGCTGGTTGGTGCTGACCAGCATTCCCCTGTTGTTGGTGCTGATCGGCATTTCTCAGTGGTTGGTGCTCTCCTACAATCAGCTGCGAAGAAGAACTATTCCTCAGAATGGTAGATTCTACAGGAGGAGAAATAACCATGTTCGTGGACGACATCATATCCTTCTGTCGGGCTGAAGGAGGAGAAATATTCAGCGCCGCAAAATTAATGCTTCTGCGTGGGTCATGTCCACTGGAAGGTACTCCTGTAGCTGGAAGGTTGGTTTGGTCATCGACTTGGGACGTGTTCACGATTCGACCGACATCGTTATTCGCAGCAGACGTCCTTTTGGGCAAAGTTCCTGTATTTGACGTGGGACCAGTGGGAATACGCTCAATTCCGGTACCGGTGGCCAGGGTCATTTCTTCTTGGTCCTTCACCCACTCTTGGACTGTGCGGCGAATGCTTCGGTTGCTTCGGTGGCTTCGTACACTCCGATCGTCATCATCCTCGTCCAACTCAGCATGCAACAACTCGAATTTCTTCTCGATGTACTGCCTTTCCAGCTCAAGCTTCTCCTGCATAGCCCTTTTCTTCCGCTCCTGCTCCTGCTCCATTGCCCTCTTCTGCATTGCTTCTTCCTCTTCTTGCCGTTCCTTCAGCAACCTTTCCTGTAGTGCCTTCTCCTCGGATAAACGCTGCAGCTCTAGCTGTCGCCTGGCAGCACGAACGCTTGACGACGTCGATCTTCCCGATCGTGAACCATCTGGGAGGGGTGGGGCACATTTCGCACAAGTAAAGGCGCTGTTCCGAATGGTCTCGTCCACGCCGGCACAAGAAAAGTGGATCCAGCATTGGCAAACATCGCACTGGACCATCCACTTATCGGCGATGTTCGGTTGTGTGCAAAGTGGGCAATCGAAGCTGTTTTCATCATCCGTTAACTGCCACACTACGCTTTGCCGACGGATGGAAGTAGCCATGTCGGGATGAAATTAATTTCACCGTGACCGTGCAATTTATAACCTCCGTTTGTGGGGGGAAATATCCACCGAATTGAGGTTAAAATTCTTAAAGTTTGTTGCGGCCAGCCTTAGGCACGGAATTTCGGACGCTCTATTTAGCAAACTCGGATGTGGTGGAGTATTGCTTTAAGCTGTAATTAGTTTTAATAAATGTCATTAACAGTCTTAGTTAGTCAATGTTTACTTACAATTTTAAGTCCTTTTTGTTATTTAATTGTCTGTGTCTAACTGGTCTTGCAACTGTCCTGTCTGTCCTGTATGAACGTTATATGTCTATTATTTATTTTGTTTGCATGTAGTTTATTGTCGTGTACTTACAACTCTAACTTCATCTAATTGTTTAAATTCAGCTTATTTCAGTTTTAGATTTATTGTTAACTAACGAGGTACAAATTCAATGTTTATCGTGTTTAACAATTGTCTTGAGTGTAGATTACACGTGTGTCTAAGTATTCGTTATGTGTGTCGTTGTCTGTCATTGTGACGTTTCAAAATCAGGTCGAATTCGGACTGTCAACTGATGTCAGTGTTGCCGGGTGATCAGTTTCTCCAACACAAGTAATACGTTAACTTTTCCCTCCCATCCCCAAATTGATCTGCATTCGGACGCAGCCGGCGTCGGTATTGTTTGGTATAATAATGAGAGCAGCAGTATTTACACATTGAGGATGCTACTGATCCTGAGTAGCCTCTGTTGGCTCCCTGTGTAAGTACAGCTGTTATTGCAATAACGGAGTAGCAACTGCAGGCGGTCAATCATGCTCATGCTCGAATCCTTTAGAAATTCTCCTAGGAATTCTTCTAAGGATTTCCTCAGATATTCATGCATAGGATGCCTCCAAAAGCTTGTGCAGATATTTCTCTACGATTCTTCCAAAAGTACTCCAAAGATTTTACAGAAATTCATCAAAGAATTTCTTCACACAGCAAAAAATAATGTAATATGGCCCGATGTAATGCTGACGATGTAATGGAAAATGTATGTATTCGCGAATTTCAGACACAAATTAACATCCATTTTGATGTAATATCACGTTGCATTCCAATTACATCAAAACGACACCATCATTCAGAAATACGTTGCACTTGTGTAATATTTACATATACAATACAAAAATATTACACAGATACAGCTGCAACCAAATCGTTCTGATATGCATGTGTAGTATTACACATCTTGACTGTTATATCACCCCCTAAATGTTTGCGATATTCGATATCGGCAACACTGCAGGACTTTGTTTTGATCGTTCCACCATTTTATAATTGAGAGCGCCACACCGTGGACGATTCAAAGTTCGTTTGGTAAGCAAAATTAATGAAAAAATATTGAATTTTAACAAGTTTTAACCATACTTTGTCTTTTTTCAACAGAGCCACTAGCGTAGCAGCCTAAATAATACCTATAATTAATGGTGGTCGTCGCGATAGGGAATTTTAAGGTAAGTTTTAACCAACGTAAAATTTTCTTTTTTCTGCTTACATAGCCCATCCAGATAGTGTTAAAGACGGGAAGGAAACCGGAATCTTTTGCAAGTAGTGCAGTCTGCGAGATTTGGCTGGTGATGACGGGTTCCCTAATCCTGATTAAGGGATGCGCTTGGGGAATAACATCCTACTCCCAGTAAGGTGCAGAGCTACCAAGGCCCTTCCATGATCCACTTTGGTATGGGTTTTTTTCTCGGCCGAATGGCCTGAAACTTTGCGATAAGGAGCACTTCAATACGACACATATGGTGGCCAAAGTTTCCAAAAACCCCATTGCCGTAGTGAATTAAAAGTGTAAAGAATAGGATCCGGCTTCCTACGTTTAATTATTTTTCTTCTGACTAAAGAGTACCGTTCGGCGCCGGTTGCGTTTAATGTCGACTGGATGAAGGATCGAACCCTGAAATTCCGACGCTCGGAGAGACAGCCTCAGCATAACCAAGCAAGAGGTTGTGGGTTCGAATCCCACTAGTCGAGAACCTTTCCGGATTGGAAGTTTTCTCGAATTTCCAGGGCATACAGTATCACTATAGGTACAAATGCAATGTAATGCATTATACAATTTGTGAATGAGGACTACAGAATCTTAGGACCGATAGTAGATCTCATTTTAGAGACTTGGTTCCTATTTTAATGCAAGTCTCTAAGAAGTCTATAGGGTGCCGATGATCCAGTAATAACCGTTCGAGATTGATACAATGAATTTCAAACAAAATAGTTGATATTCACATATGTTTTTCCCTCTCGGGCCTCTATACATTTTTTAGAATACTGATTCCATCACTAAAATTTGACAAATCGACTAAACTAGAGGCGATCTTTCCGACATAAAATAGCACATGTCGTTTTATAAGTTAAATATAAGTTTGTTCAATATTTCAATCCACTGATACATTCACAACCACTGGTACCGGCACACTATTTGTGATTAAAGGACTCTCTAGTCTTTTTTAACCAAAATGGTCTCTAAAGTAACTATTTCCCTTCTTGCAGTGAAATCTGATTCGAAATATCTAATCAAGATTTTCACATGGATTACTCTGGTAAAACCTGGAAAGTAGGGAATGTCAGAAACAATGGGAAAATCAAGGCATGTTAGCTGAGGCTAGGGAAAAAATTATCAAAATTTAATTGCAATATTAAAACAAGTTATTTCAGTATAAATCTGGTGATTCTATGTATTATCGACTGAATTTTTGTAATATTATAGAAGATTAATATTTTCGTATAACTGTTTTTTTTTTTCATCAAGCCAAAAAAAATACATAGCCAATCGTAATTTGTCTTGAGAATGTTTCTGAAATAATGCGTCAAGCATGACAATTGGCTGGTTTTCGGAGAACTACTTCATGGAAGACTCTCGTTGAGTTTGACAAACGGTTTTTAAAAGAAACGATAATTTTGGTGTCAATAATTTCACCAAGTATCTGATAAAAAAGCATTTCGCCACGAATCCATCATTAATTCATCAGAAGTTCTATCAAAAATAAGTCAATACTTTTTCAATGAATACTTAAACTGCCGTGAATCGCAAATCAGTCCTATCTGTAAAAAGTAGGCATTGAGAAAATCGACATAAACGTTTACAAACTCGTTTTCCATACAAATATTAAAAAAAATCCAGAAGACTTGTACATGTTGAATTAAACTTTCATAGTTTGCTTTCCACTACCATATCTTCCCGAGAAAAATATGAAGATGATCAAAACACGGTTCTTTTTTGTGTTACACGATGCGGCAATCTGTAGTGGGACTGATATGCGGTTACTTTTCATTATGGAAAAATTTTACTTGCTGTTATTTCTTATTTTTTCCCAACGAATTATTTTGTATCTTTAATGCAGCTGAAAGGACATTGATAGATATGTTGAAAACTCATATCAATTCAATTTTGACGAAAATGCAGATGGGACTGACTTGCGATTCACAGCAGTAAAGGTCCTTCAAAAACATACATCAAATATCTCACCAAGAATAATTGAAGAATCTCACTAAAAGCCCATGCAGGTTAAAAGAGAAGAATATTCTACGAATCTTCAAAGAAATCCAAACACACAATTTCTCATCAGAGATCTCACAAGGACTTTAATTATTTAGAGAGGGTCAAATTAGGAATTCGTCGTTTTCATGCGGTGAATGCCGAAAGGAGTTACCTTCAATGATCCATTGCCAAGGAAACTCTTATTGGGAATCCTCTAATAGTCTTTTCAAAGATTTGCCAAGCATATCTCAAGCAGTACGTCGAAAATTATGCTACGATTTCTCCGAAGACCTACCGAAATTTTGTTAAAAGATCCAACAAGGACCTCATAAAATGCTTAACAAGAAATCCGCAAAGTGTCTTGTCATTGAATATACGCTAGGATCCTTTAAGAGATTTTGTTAGAATCTTGTAAGAACCTGCTAGATTTTTAAAAATTTCTCTTTAAAAAATCTGTCAGAAATTTACTGAGAATCTAATAGAACATCCGTAGAAAAAAAAACAGAAGAAAGTTGTCAATAACACGAAACAAAAATATTGCAGAGAATTATACCTAGCTGTTTACCAGTATCTGAACGATCTCTATATTTCTCACCAAAGGTTATTCATGAAGCGAAGTACAAGAATTAAATATTTTAAAGATGTTTTAGTTATATGTTTGAGATATTAGTTGAAAACATTTAACAGATTTGACTTCCAATCATTTCTGGAGTAATTTTTCAAGTAATTCTTAAAAAAAAATTATTTGATGTTTCACATCAGCAATAACTACTATTCAGTTCATTTCTACACAAATTTTTTCATGGATTCAGTTTAATGTTTTTCAAGGAATGCCTCCACAAAAATATATTCATGATTTCATCCATCTATGAACATCTCCCAGTCTTACTTTGAAATTAGGTAGTTTTTCTAAGATCCTCGCAAGAGTTTATCATATCAACATACATTTTACTAGAACTTACTAGTATATACCTATACCTTATATTTGTTTTAGTGATAATTTCCGGATTGTTTTAGGGATTCCTTGGATGAAATATTTTAGGACGTCCATGAAAAATGTCATAAAGAGACCTGCTGGACATTCTGAAGAAATCATAATATATTAAAAATTTGTAATAAATAATTAAATTCTAAAGAAAGTTTCATAAGTAAATCTTGGTTGAATTCTTGATTGGACTTGAAAGAACTTTAAAGAATCAATAAATGTATTCTTTGGGCAAATAGCTGTTTTAGTTTCTGATGAAATTCCTGGAACAAATATTGAAATTAAAAAAAAAAAACATACAGTGTTACGAGCAGTCCAATATTTGTAATACCCAAAAAGCATGATTTCTTCTGATAGGGTTTTCTTGTACATCATTCATTCATTTCATAGTAAACACAGTAGAATTCTGCATAATCGTAATATTTCAATACAGATGTTTAAACAAAGCTTATCCAAAAAGCTATCAGCTATAAAAATAAAATAAAATAAAAATCCGTACTTTAGATTGGGTTAATGTACACTGAAAAACATATATTCGAGCTTTTATCGGAACTTCACACATCTCATACTTTTTTGTCGCAAGATTTCCACGGCTAAATTTTTTTCCAAGGGGTTTTTAAGAAGGAATCGTAAATAATTTATTGGTACATATTTGCACTTTTTTCCATTTAGGGCTCTCTAATATTTTTCAATATTTTCAACAATTTCCCTTTACTAACAGCTAATGATTACTTCATGGGATAATAATATTATTTAAGTGGTTTTCGCAAAGCTAATTGTATAAATGGTCCATGTGTATCATAAGTAGTAAAATGCATTATTTCGCCGCCATTACATTACACTTAACTAATTATCCTAAAACTAACAGCAAAATAAAATAACAGCTAAAGCTACATTGCAACCAAACTAATTGGAGTTGTAATTCGCTAAAAGATATCGAACAGTGGTTCGCAACTCTATATCAACAAATCACTTCGGGAACAGACGGCTTCTTTCGGAAGGAAAGTGGGGCCGTTGCACAGTGCTTCCAAGGGCCTAAATTCGTGATCGAAAATGTTTTGCGCCAGAAAAGTTGGTTGTAGAGGTATGGTGTCTTCAGAGAAGTTGTTCGGGATGTCGAAGCCCTTCTTAAGAAAGAATTATTTTTGTGATGAATCCACCTAGCAGTGAGATAGATTTTCACTTTTTTGCAAAAGTGGAGATACAACAATACCCGAGCAGGTGAAAAAAGCTTAGTAATAGCAAATTTTGATATGGACATCTAAAAGTGATATTAACTTGATAGATTTAAGAGATAAAAGATCTGAAAATGATATCTAAAATTTACTCTTGGAATAGCATTAGCATATCATATTTAGCTTTTTTAAGATCTAACCAATATCAGCGAGCTATTCATTTGATCTGCAAACATCAAATTTTGCTATGGATCAGAAGTTCCAGGAATAAAATTTTGATGTTATCATCAGATCTTTTATCTCTTATGTCAATCAAAACAATATCTCGATTTGATGGTCAGAACTTTGCTTTTGCTCGGGTAGTGTCTTCGGCAAAGTTGTAGATAATTTCACTATATGAACATTTGCTGAAGACACTTTAACTCTATCTATTGAATTTTAAGAGATATGGGTCATTTTTTGTGAACGACCCCTTAAAACTAGTTTTTTCGTTATATCTCTTTTTGAGTATTTTTGAGATTTTTTACATGTTCTACAAAGTTGTTTTAATTGATAAAATACGCATTTCTTTAGGAGACATCAAAAATGTATCTCTTATATATTCGGAGTTATATGATATTTTATGTTGAAAAATCGACTATTTCACCTTCCTCTAACATTTACAGGCGCAAATTGGGGCAACATTTTTAGCTTGCATATGAAAGAGTAACTCAATAGCTATCAAATCCATGACAACTGACACGTGGCACTGCGTTCCTTGCCTACAAAATATGTTCTGAAAAATATTGAAAAAATAAAAGTATGCGGCTTTTAATACCTTATATTTGTTTTAAATACGCCATTTTTCAGGGCTGAGTGACAATTTTCAGGTCTTTTACGCAATGATATATTTGGTTTGGCTCTTGCCTAAGATAGGATATCTTGATATCAAACGTCATACTTCTCATTTACAGTGAAAACTAGATGTATGAATACTAAGAGATAGCCTTTATTACGTAACATCAGCTCTATACTGAACGCAGTATAAAGCACATAGAATAATGTTAGTAATTTATTTTCCTTAAAACGGAAGTCATCCTATTTAAGCTTAAAATAATAATAATAGTAATAATAATAATAATAATAATAACAATAATAAAGGAAAGAATGTTTTCTTTAGTTTTGGTATTTTGCTCTTTTGTATTTACAAGAGAACATAATCTTTATAAATCTATCCATCTTTTCATATAAATGAAACTAAGTGGCGTGACATACGAACAGAATGGGTTTCAAACGGACTACCATTTGTTACCATGAACAAGCTATAATTTCGCTGTTATGTGTATTTTTAAGATTTTAGATACTACTTTTTGAGAATGTGAAGAAGAAAATTTTAAATAAGACCTATCCACATCTCAATATTTTTGCCTATGTAGATTATTTATTTGATCCTTTCTCTCAACAATTTCTTTCTCCATAAAAAGACTATCTTTTAACTACTATTATTACATAAGTGCTCATATGATGATATGTAGTATTAGGCGAATTGATTATTTACATTATCCACTGTGCTTAAAGTGAAACATATCGGAATCTAGAGATGATCATCTCAATGGCCGACCATTTGGCATAAGGTCATTTGGCACAACCCCAATTGAAATAATGGCCATTTGTCATAACGGTCATTTCGCATAACTAGAACAAAATCCTTTCTTTCAAAATATACCTGTTCTTTATAAATGTGTTTATTTTAAATGACCATTATGCCAAATGACCGTTATGCCAAATGTCTTTTATGACAGACGGCTTGATGCCAGATGAACTTATGCCAAATGACTTTATGCCAAATGACCCAGACCCATGAAAGATTACGTATTTAAAAAATACACGGTATTAAAAGCTGCATACTTTTAATTTTTCAACATTTCACGGAACATATTTTGTAGTCAAGGAAAGCAGTGCCACGTGTCAGTTACCATGGATTTGATAGTTATTAAGTTACTCTTTTATATGCAAGCTAAAAATGTTGCCCCAATTTGCCCCTGTAAATGTTAGAGGAAGGTGAAATAGTCGATTTTTCAACATAAAATATCATATAACTCCGAACATATAAGAGATACATTTTTGATGTCTCCTAAAGAAATGCGTATTTTATCAATTAAAACAACTTTGTAGAACATGTAAAAAATCTCAAAAATACCCAGAAAGAGATATAACGAAAAAACTAGTTTTAAGGGGTCGTTCACAACAAATGACCCATATCTCTTAAAATTCAATAGATAGAGCTAAAGTGTCTTCAGCAAATTTTCATGTAGTGAAATTATCTACAACTTTGCCGAAGACACTATTGCTGTATCTCCACTTTTGCAAAAAAGTGAAAATCTATCTCACTTCTAGGTGGATTCATCACAAAAATAATTCTTTCTTAAGAAGGGCTTCAACATCCCGAACAACTTCTCTGAAGACACCATACCTGTAAAACCAACTTTTCTTGTGCAAAACATTTTCGATCACGAATTTAGGCCCTTGGAAGCACTGTGCGTTGGGCTGGAGATAAACTAGCCCAGGGCTAAAAATCTCGTAATAAAGATAGAAAAAAAGGTCTCGGAAACTGAACATTAAATTAGAATTACTCATAAATATGACATGAGATGGCAACTTCCAATAGCGTTATGATCTCTTTTTGGTCCCCTGTCGTTTTTGTTTTAATTTTTTATTAGTATCATAACAAACATTACGTTCATTTCTTATATCTAGGTGTTCTGTGTTAAGCAACACAATCATCCTAATTTAGTAAAACTAAAGTAAGTATTTATTAACATTTTGTTAACAACATATTACATTTAATTCGCCGTAGTAGTTCAGAATTTTTACGGGTGAGTTGATTGGTGAAATCAACTGTGCTTATAAGAGAGAAAACAAAAACGTTTTCCAAACTAAGTTAACCTTAATATAGAAATTTATAACCCATTAATCGTGGCAATAGAAGATTGCATCGATTTTTGTCTAAAATTCTTAATTATTGCATTTGACATTTGTTCCAATGTTTCAACAGAAACTGCAGAATTTTCTTTCTGGTATTACAACAGCTAGTCCATATTGGTACAGCATACAACATGGCTGGCCTGAAAATTTGTTTGAAGATTAAAAGCTTGTCCTCAATACAAAGTTGTGATTTTGTGTTAATAAGTGGATTTTAAAATATTTGTTACATTTGGTTTGAATGCCTTCAATGTGATTTTTAAAAGTTATTTTTTTATCTAGCATGAGCCGTAGATACTTAACTTCCTCTGCCCATTTTTTTGGAACCCCACTCATTGTGACAACATGTCTACTTGAAATTTTCAAATGAAATGAGCTTTTGGTTTATTTGGGAATATTATTAGTTGAGTTTTGGAAGCATTTTCGTAATAGAAATTTCTTCGACTTCCCTGGGCATAACGTGTCGTCGTGCTTGCCACACGATATACGAATGCAAAAATGGCAACTTTGGCAATGAAACCTCTCAGTTAATAACTGTGGAAATACTCATATGAACACTAAGCTGAGAAGCAGGCTTTGTCCCAGTGAGGACGGTAATGCTAAGAAAAAGCAGAAGACATGTTTATTTAGGCAAAGCATAGCTTGATCCGAAAAGTTCAGTTAATATATAATGATAAGCTTATATTGATTTTGTTATCAAAAAGATATTTATTATATATATATATATATATATATATATATATATATATATATATACACCTATATCTAAATTTTATTTTGTGTTTTTTTCAGACACGATGGATATCGCTTGTAAATTTTGTTGGTCAAAATTTAGCAATGTAGGAGTTTATCAAAGACACATGCGCATCCACAGATTCAACTCTACTTTTGTGTGCGGTCTGCAGGGCTGTAATATTACGTTAAAAAAATATCCTACTTTCATATCACACTTGAGACGTTCGCACTTGCATGCACCAAGCACAAGTAGTTTTGAGTACAAATGTACTGCTCTTCAATGTATGTTTTCGCACGAAAGTTTTGATGTTATTACTAAACATCTCAAAGATCATTTGGCAGAAGGTGTTCCAGTGTATTGCCCCCTAAAATGCAGGATAAAACCGTTTAAAACTTGTAACGCGTTGAAAATACACAATATATACTATCATCGAACCATCAAACATTTCAACGAATCGGTAGGCAGGGTTGAATCGTGCAGTACAACCAATTTATCAGAATCCAAGAGCACAAATGAATCGAATACAACATTAGTCGAAAACGAGCACATTTCAAATGCAGCGAAATCTTTTGGAGTTATGTTTTTAAAATTACTGTGTAAACACCACGTCACGAGCGCTGCGGTCCAACAAATTGTTGACGCTATGGTAGAGCTTACATCATCCCAAGAAGATTGGAATCGTCACAAAATTTCTGTAATTTCGCAAAAATTCCAGTTATCGGAATATGAAAGTAATGAAATTTTACAGGACTTTGGATCAGAAACTGTTAGTACCATTTTATTCAATCCAGATAATGGAATGTTTCGCTCCGAACATATGCGCCAAAAATATTTTAAAGAGAATTTTTGCTATGTACAACCAGTAGAAATAGAAATTTCACCCAACAGTGGCCGTTACATTTACTATGTACCTATTTTAAAAACCTTGGAATCATTGTTTAACGGAGGATTAAGATTGACGCCATCAACTTTAACGTCCAACAACGGTTTCATGACAAACTATACAGATGGTCTTCGATTTTCAACAACTAGATTATGCCGAGAAGCTAACAGTGTACACATATTCTTATATCAAGATGGATTTGGAACTGTAAATCCATTAGGTGATGCAAAGATGCGTCATAAAATGGTTGGAGTATATTTTACCATTGGAAACATGCATCCAGCTCTGAGGGCAAAGGCAGACAACAATTTTTTAGCCCTATTGTGTTTTGAAAAAGACTTGAAAAAGTATGGAGTGGATTCTATCTTCAAGGTACTTATCGACGACATGAAAGTATTGGAAACGAAAGGACTACGAGTAATTATTGATAAATGTGATGTAATGGTACATGGTACAATATTTGCACTGCTTGGTGATAACCTAGGTAACAATAATATTCAGTCATCAAATGCGAAATGATACAATGTATTTTTCTTAGGTACACATCAAATGGCTGGCTTAGTCGAAAATTTCTCAACGCACCAATATTTTTCACGGTACTGCTACACGACCTTGAGCGACTTTCGGCGCACTCCCTTACAAGACTGTGAAATGAGGCATCAAGATACCTATGAACAGGATCTATTAGGCTGCTTAAACAGCGGGAAACCGACTAGAGGCGTTAAGACTTCCACTATTTTTAATGATCTTCAATATTTCCAACTATTTGAACTTGGGATGCCACCTTGTTTAGCCCATGACTTATTTCTTGGTTGTTTCAATTATGACATCATGCTAGTGTTTCGACGGTTCATCAGAAATAAGCTCGTTGGAGAGAAATATCTACAAAGCAGACTAAATTACCTCTTAAAGAAGTTTGAGCTGAACTCTAAGATTAGCCTCAATTTGAACAAGAAATGTGTCACCAGCAAAGCAATAGATGTTTGGCATATGATCCAAATAATACCATTATTGCTGCTCAAACTAACACGTCTGCACGAGGATCCTGCATTCAAGCTCATCATAATGTTGAAAAACATCACTGATATTGTGACTGCTCCTTTGATTTCTTCAAGACAAGTTGCAATGCTCAAACTTGAAATTAGTCACTATTTAGAAATCAGATCATCGCTTTTTATGTCTCCTTTGCGACCAAAACATCACTACCTTTCACATTACCATCATCTTATCCTCCAGTATGGCCCACTTATGCAATTTAGTACTTTGAGCGGTGAGCGGAAGCATTCATACTTCAAAACAGCATTGCGGCATGCAGGAAATTATAAAAATGTCTTGAAGCTTTGTAGTGAAAGACATCAGTACTTGCAAGCTTATTTAAGTGCGGATAAGCAGAGATTCAACGAAAAAATCATCTACGAAGGAACCATGCGTACCTGCGAAGATTTGAATAAAAATGAAAAGCAACTTATGGAACTGTTTAATTGTTATGGAGAAAACTTCAAGTACACAGATTCTGGTATTTGCTTGGGTACGACAATCAAAGTTGGATACTGTTTATTCATGGAGCATGATGAGTTCGAGGATTTATTCTACATAATTATGATACATGGTATCATTTTAAACGATACTACCGACGACATTTTTGTTTATGGAGATAAAATAAGTGCATCATACTTCACGGAGATGGGAATCCCAGTTGTTCAGGATCATAGTACCGAAGATGTAAACTGCGTTAATTTGAAAGACCTTCCCGATATCACTCCGCTGAAGTTATACAGATGTCAAGAAAATACTTATCTGTTCAATAGTCATGCAATTCCTAGAAAATAAGGTAAGTTAGTGCTCATTGATTACTAGAGAAAATTATAATAAATATCGATACTATGCTTCAACTGGCATTCATTTCTTTCCGTTACATATTTTTTCCGTTACATATGATTGACATCTGAAATATGCATGTTTAAGTTCTTTGATTGACAGTGACTACCTATACAAACAAGTCACATGAATCTGCTCGTTTTGTAAAATAAGCCCCTAAGTTTGTATGTGGTTTCTATCGTATATTCGAATTTGTTGTGTCAACGGTAGTTTTAGAGAGCACGAAAGTGTGAAGTTAATTTGTCTGTGTTTTAAAAAAAGGTTAGTGTTCTAAACTTAAATACAAAGAAAAAAAATATATTGGAAAAAATCAACCCATATTGCCCCGAATGACTTTTCAAATTTGATGATTTTAGAATTTATTATTATTATTATGTATTTACGACACTTTACCCTCATCAGGGCATTCGTGTCGGATGATTTTAGAATGATGATGTTTGACTTCACAATTTAATCTATTTGCAGGAAGTGTTTATCAATACTAATAACTTCCAAGTGTAGTGAAAAAATAATTAAATTTTTAGATTATATGAGATAGTTTTATAATCTAAAATAGACTATATTACCCCATCGGTGAAAAATCGACTTGAAAAATTACAAATCTTGAAAAATCATCCATTCATTCGTAAACTTTATAAGACAACGGAAATCGTGCGAATCTAGTGTATTGGAATCATATAAAAATCCTAAGATTCCATAATATTATTAGCACTTTTATCGATTTTAATTTAAGGTAGCCAAACTGCCCCACATTGCCTTATACGTTACTTTGTTCTAACTATGTATTCAATCATTATTTTGTTTTCAGCATGTGTTCTACGATGTCCCGACTTATACGTATATGTGATTCCCAAAGAAGGAAATCGTTTGTTAAATGTTGCCCCACTGTTGCAAATGTTTTAGAAAAAGGTATATACTGGTATATATTTTATAACAATATTTTTTTATCAAAGGTATTGATAATCGTCTTTCCCCACACAGGTCGTACACATTTTGAAAAAGAACTCACAAGCATCGTTTTGGAAGCAGATGGATCCATGATCGTGGAAGATGAAGTGCTGGATTTGTAGTCATCAGAGGGATTGAGTTTCATGTTGCTGGGAAATTCCGAGGAATGGAGCGAGAAAAACACGACGACGAGCGTTGACGAGAATAAGAAACATGACATTCAGCAAACTCAGGTAAAACATTTTTAAAATAGAAGGATATTTAGATTAATCCTGCTATACTTAGCACAAGCTAGAATTAGTGTTAAGATTCAAATACCTGTTCAAATGCGTTACCACAAAGCTACCACCGCGCCGACCTAGGAAAGGTAATCAATCTTTGACTTCGCCTTCCTTTCAAAAAATCCTACAGCGTTTGGCGCTCCTACAAACGCACACAGTAATACAATGATTTTCAGAAATTATATGTTGTACGCAGTTCGGTACGATTTTTTTCTGTTATCCTCATGTGGCTTTTAACTTTGTTTTTACGCAATCAGGTTCAAAATTAGACTTGTACTATTCAGTAGATTTTAAATTTTTAGGCATCTGGAACAACCCGGAAATTTGAAGTGATTTTGAATGAGTTCAATAGCTTGAACTACTATATTCATAAGCAGTAAGTTTGTCACATTTTTATTTTAAAAATTTCGTACTACCAAGTTGAATGTATTAGGTAAGTAATGCTAGTGAATGCCATTTAATTACCTCCAGTAATATCGTTTTTAAAGACACATAACAACTAACTTTATCTATTTAAAAGTCAATAAATTATAATTAAAATTTGAAACACGTTTAGATTTCTGCTAGTAAAAATATCATGACTTTTCGAGCATTCAGTTGTTTATTAACAAGTTAACAGATAAAGCGCGCAATTCAAACGCAATATCAAAATTCAAGTCCCTCCCCTTGGTTATGCGACCTTGCCGCGATGAGAGGACATAATCCATTAGCCCATATGACGGAAACCAAAGGCGTAACCTGTAGTGGTGGTATCACATTTTGGCATTTTTTTGCTTAAAGCCGCGTCATAATTCATATGGCATAGACGCACTAATATCTCGGATGTGATCCAACGGACATTCTGCGTCATTGATAGAATTGATGCCCATTTCAAATAATTAATCTATTCGAAGTGGACATTAATACTATTGGGGTGATGACCAGTTTGCCTTTTGCTAACCAGAATGATCCGTAGCCACTCTTACTGTTAGCTAGCTAGACACATCGTTGTCAAATTCGACGTAGGGAATATTACTCTGAGGAAAATGACTAGTAGATTCACTGAGTACAAATAAGTGGCGACAATCTTATTTTAATATGGTTTTTACATTGCCATAAAAAGAAATACCTCTTTTGTAACAACGGTATAAATAATCTAATTCCAGCTTCATTTTCGCAAAATTTTCAAGTAGGAAAGTAGGCGTTGTGAAGCATTGCATTTGCCACCGAAAAGTGAATCTTGTAGGAGACTGTTATAGAAGCCTAAGGTAACTTTACTCTTAAATATTCACTATTAAAATTACTATGGAAAGTTAGACGCTGAGATCGATCATTAGGGTTCACTTGCTAGGTTCGAGAAATTGTTGAACAAACAAGGAAAGTGATTTATTTCTTTAAGGATATATGAACGTAATGACCAATAAATACTTTCAACAATGAAAAATGAAATTAACTAGAACTACTACTAAACAGCCTAATTTTGTTAAGACTTCACAACAAATGACATTTAAGCCTTCAATCTTACGTAAAAGACAGGAGTAATCAGAATAGCACTTAAATGACAAATTATTCAAAACCATTTTGACTAGATAGGGTTCCGGTACCAATGGTTGTAATGTACCAGTAGGTTGGACTATGGAATAAAACCTCGCATACTCTGAGATAACGCCCTAAAAGCCATTGGTAACCACGTATGTAGCTCGTTGTTTCTGAGCAAATGAAAAAATAAGCATCCAAACCAACATCACGGGCAGGTAGATAATGATCTTTTCTTCCCTATAGTGTTGGTCAATAACATGAAAATACATTCAAATGCTCAGAAACAACCAGCACATGGTTACCAATGGCTTTTAGGGCGAGATCAGAAGTTATGCGAGAAACGTACATTTTTCGATAAAAACGACATGTGTTATTTTTGGTGGATAGATCGCCTCTAATTCAGTTGATTTGCCAAATTTCAGCTTTTTATTCTATCCAACAGTCATATAAATAATTAAGTTACGCAAAAAATTAGCTCCCTTGCACCAATAGGTGCCGTCGTGTTCCAGTAGTGGATCAACGGATGGAAGCAGTTTTTAAAATGGATGTATAAAAATGAAGAAAAGTCCCAGAGATGATCTTTATGCTTCATTCAAAAGATATTAGTTGCTGTTCCGAGGGAAAAATGTTAAAGCTATGTAAAAATTTACCATTTTGTTTAAAATTCCTTGTATCATTACCGAACGTCTACTACTGTAGAACTAGCGCAACTACTAGAACACGTGTACCAATAGTGGCTCAAAGAAATTTATGTTAAAAATTAGTTTTTTCACTCTTTTTATATTTTTCCCATATAGTAGAAGTTGAAATCTTTCTGTTGACACCAAAAGATCTATGTTAAGGCTTTTCGTTATTTCGTTGATTTTTCAAAGCTTAGGTAGTCCACTAATGGCACCGGCATCCTAGTATTAGTAATGACACTACTACACTATTTCAAACAAATTCTGATGGAGCTGCTGATTTCCACAATGCTTCCTTTTCTCAGAAGCAAGGGAATATGGGTATTTTTCAAAAACTATCACGTCACAATACTAATAAAAAACAGTGGTCATGTGGGCACCATAGCCTTGTCCGTCTGTGTATTGGTTCTGGTAGAGGGGAAACTTGGCAAAAGCCAGACCGAGGGTTCAGCCTTGACAAGTTAAGCTGTCAGGCAGCTCCAACTGAATACCATACAAAAAAATATAAAAATTCAAGTAAGCTTGGATTCTGGTTGTTCTTCAAGAACGCGAATGTTGCAAATTAGCTAAATCTGAAACATTTGGTGCTGCGAAGGTATGTCAACATACACCCGATTCTATTTTTGCACGGAGGAATTTCAAAAACCGTGTACAAAAAGTAACACTATTTCTCGACGTTTCATGTAAAAATAAGGCGGAAAAAAAATGCATGGAAACTTTTTTTGCACGGCCGTGTAAAAAAATCCGTGCAAAAAAAGAGTTGGGTATATTCAGATAATCGCATTTCGTGGTTTTCTTGTAGAGCACAATATCAATAAATATTTTCTAATTTTTGTTTGTAATAGAATGAACTCTTCCCTACTCGTTTTTTCTCAATTATTAATGTGTGCCACTCGTTCTGATATTTAAAAGGGATCTTCCTCAATCACACAAGCAAGAAAAAAAAAACTTCTCTGTGCTTCTTAATTTGCCGAAAAAATATATTCTTCCGTCTCCTTGCTTATATAAAAATATCAAGCTGAGAAAAAGTTATAGTCAAACTTCTAAGGACATGTTTAATAAACAAAAAATATTATTATGTATCCGGTAGTAACCAAGACCAACATTAATTTATAATTCTTGTTTTCTCGGGCCCCGTGCGTCGCAGCTAATATGTGAATAGTGCGCTGTGTTCATAAAAATCATAAGAATGCAGCGCCACACTAAAAAACTGATTTCAAAATGCGGCGAGTTGAGGCGCGTCGCGAGTCTCACTGGCGCGATCCGGTTTGGTGGCGTTGCGACAATATTTTCATGCCGTCAAACAGTTCATGTGCAATACACATTCCATACATTGTATTTTTTTATTAAACATGAATGTTTTCAGAGAATAAGCGAATGAGAATAAGCGGGTGTCCATTTCGCCCCGTGTATTGTGCCTCTACTCCCCATACAAGTTGATGCCTTGTAAATAGATTTTCCACTTACTTTCACTGATGATGCATCACTTCGATCAAATTGTTTCGTATTTTTATCATGACCGTTTTCCACCCTGTTTTCGCGATTTGTCGTTAAAAAAATTATTGTCTTAGATATATTTGTGAACAATAAAAATCAAGCCACTAGAGTTTGTATCCCTTGACAGATATGCGTCTGACTCAACTGTACACGACACTGAAGACGGCCGTAGAGTTCGAAGTACGCGAAAGGATACAAACTGTAGTGGAATTAAATAGAATGATACTAAATTATATTTCATTTATTTATTCCACTAAACAGCTTGAAGATTAATTATAAAAAATCTGTTGTTTGAATAAGTGGTATGGAACTTTTAACCCAATAATTTGCTACTTTGCGTTATTTCTTAATTAAATCTTTCACAAAAAGGCACAAAACCTCTTTATCTTTTCAAATATCGTTATAATATAATATTTATTGAATAAAGGCTCTCCCCGTATCGATCCATAACGGACCGAAATCTTCCAAGTTCCGTCATTATGAATGTACAAAAGCAGCACGTATCCAGGAAGCCAATCAATTAGATGGGATGAAAGGAAAAATAATAATAAAAAAAATAAACTAGCAATATTATAAACGATAAGAAATTTCATTCAAATATTTATATTACATGTTTATGAAAGGGAATGAAATGCTATCTATAAATTTATCTGTAGGTGCATTAAAACGAGAACGTTAAAAGACAATATGATCTATCTATTCATGTGATTTATGACATTCACAAATATTTGAATCTAAGGTCATAATTCAAAATAAAAAAAAAATAAAATATATAAAATATTCATAATAGTTAATACCACGTTTATATATCGGTCCACGAAAATCATTAAATTTTGCCAATAAATCAGCTTGTTCATTACCATAAATGTGCTGGTACCCAAACAAATTTACTAACAACTCCTATGACGGGTTTCGATATTAAAACTTAATTCAGGCAATTCAAAGCTTGAAGACATCTCAGGCTATCTGAGCATACCATAAATATATCAGGTGTATAATTTTTGATCAAATCGGTGAAAAAATCTGATCATTGTCTAGCCCCCAATAAATTTACGTTTAAATAATAAATGGGCATAACGGGAATAAGCATGACAAGGAATTTGTTTGAATTCTTCAAGCAAAGAAAAATCTACACATGGTTGAAAAGAATGGACATCCATCTATATTCATGAAAATGTGAAGATAAATTTGGAATAATATTTTGTGCAAAACAATAAATAAATGAATTCAACCCAAGTAACTAAAAAGGGACTCTACCAGCCCTGCTGAGATCAATTTCTAGAAATTCTTAGACTAACTCATTTTAAGAAAATACCTATAGGAAGCTCCTTGGAGAGCTTTGAAATAAAACTCATCGTGCAAAACTTTGGAAAATTCCTTGTATTTATTGACATTGAAAATTCCCAAAACAATACACGAAGGAATGCTTAGAAAAAAAAGCTTAATATGATTGTAAAGAATTTAGAAAACGAATTTCTGGATTTGTTCATAAAATTAATCGCGTTAAGGACTAACATAACGTTTGAATAATATTTGTTGGTATATTTCAATCAAAACCATAAATCAATCGGTGGAAGGCCATTCATATAATTCGCTGCGAAGTTCTGATAGTGTGAATTATGATTAGTTTCAGGCAAAGAAGCCTGTCGTATTCCAACCAGCAAATCCCCGCTGTAATAAGGAGCATCTCTGAGAAAAAAGTCATACAAATCGATTGAGTAGTCTCCAATAAAAATTACAAAATAATAATTTTTGAAGTTTTCAAGACCTTTTTACGTCCGGAGTGGTACAAAAACATTGAAGCTCATTACTCTAGAAATGTTGCACCAATTTGTTTCATTGTTTCACAAACTACTCTATTCTAAGTATTGTTTCGAACAGCGAATAACCGAACGTAATAAAAAATCTATAGAGATATTTACGTGGGTTTTGCTTACGCGTCGGTCCCCTTATGAATATCGGAATATCTTCGAATCTATATGACTCATTGAGAATAGACGCATATTCTAAAAAAGGAGTTTTTTAGAACTTGTGGAAAAATGGTGCAAAACTATATAAAAATATCGATTTTATTTTTATTTTTTTTTTGTGAAAGAACGATGCTGCTAGTAGAGAGGTTAATATATCTTACTTTCTATGCATTACTTTCAGACTTTCCAAGAGCCGTCCCGTTCATCGAGTGTTATGGATTCTACGTTATCCTCGATAGCCTCAATAGAACTAGCGGAATGTGACGCTGTGTTTGGCAATGTATCAAATGTGTCTACACTGGAAGATCCATTGGCTCTACCGAATTTGTCATGTGGTGACAAACGGAAACTGGCCGATTCTGTTGAAGAAACTTCGAACAAACGTACTAAGGACATATCCACGGAAACATTGGTTACATGTAATGTCTCTGAAATTGAGGAAGATAAGTCATCGTTGCAAGAAATGGAAACAGATTCGCAGGAGAAAGAGATATCATCTAAAACCGTTGATCAAAATCGCGTTCCGAGAATACAACAATCGATTAAACACGACCTTTCCGCGCCGCTGAAATTGGCTAACTTTCAAATCAATTGGAAAATCCTACCAAGCGATGTAATGCACCAACTTCAAGGCCATGAACCAAGTGCTGGATATCGTGGCATATCCGAAACCAACTATAATCGCCTGGTCGATCATGTAACTGCACAACTCCGAACAATTACCACGAAGATTCCGTTCAGCATCTTCAAGAAACACGCACTAAAGATAACGACGGAATATTCAGTTCTTCGAGATTACAATGACGATGGAGACGTAATCGGTGATGGATCCAACAGTTTGGCTGACAAACTAAGAAATCACAATTCCTATTTAAATAGAACCCGCAGGACCGAAAAACAAACTACTCATAATAAGGGTTGTTCCAACCGTCAATGTAAAGCAGGGATAAGAGAGGAATACTACAAATCTGGAAAAACATATTGTAGTAAGGAACACTTGATGCTATTATCTCGGAATAATCCCGAATCTATGCAGTTGAATGACGAGGTGCTTACTAGTACTGAAGCCTTCATTCGATATAAAATTGACAGCTCGATGACAATCGAAAAGTTGTGTCAAGAAATACCTATGATTCGGCGGAATGAGCTATTGAATTACCATTTTTTCAAAGGTACAGGGGTTGATGCAGAAACCTTCACCACCAACTTCGCAAAGAAAAGGACAAAATTAATAAAAGTTGCCAAAGTGTACAAAAAATCTCTAAATATTACGTCCAGTGCGAGTGATTTAGAGATTCTTGAAGGAGTGGCCAAACTTTTACACGAAGACTTTTCATGTCTCATACACGAGCTGGAGGTAAATGAAATAAGTTCATTAGAAATACTGAGTAACTATTTTCATCTTATTTATTCACAGAACACCGATGAAAATTTGCATCTCGATGATGTTTTCCCTTCAATTATTATCAGAAGTACGTTCGTCACCTAAATGGTTCGTAGAATCGATAATCGAAGTTTAATTATTATTTTTAGATGACCAGTTTTTCATTTATGCCGACCACGAGCTGGTGACTACTGGCGTCAACACCATCATCCGAGCAGTTCAACAACTATTGGTTGTGTACTTTGTGTATTTTTTTAAATACCCAAAGCAAATTTCTAAAACCTTGGAATTTCTTCAAATGTACCTTTTGAAAATTTATCCGGAGCATGGTACGCGATCCATGGCTACTATTGTTGGTGGGCAACAACGTATGGTTGCTTCTTTAATATCCAAAATTACAAAATTGGAGTGGAAAAACCAATTGGTCGAAAATGAACGATAAACACGTCTGAGCTAGCCTCAAGTCCGATCCAACGAAAGGAATTCTGATATCCTATCAATCTATAAAGCTGAGAAATTTAATAAAATGATACAAACACGTTTCTGCACGGATAATCGATGAGAGAATAAAGTATTGCTCCTAATGGACACGATAGAATGTTTTTTTCTTTTATGATTTAGCAATAGAAATGGTTATTTATCCGAAACAAACAAAATTTATCCGAAACAAACAAAATTTGTGTTGCATGTCTAATAACGTTTAGAAAAATATGGTTGTTTGAATTGCTTTTTATTCTTTTTTGTGCTAAATGAATCTAAGTGTATCTTTATGTGAGTACACGCTTATACAATATTGGACAGTACATTTGCAACTTTCTCGATTTTCCATAAACAAGATGATCAACTTTGGAAGACTGGATCTCAGTTATTTATGGATCGATTTTAATTTTCACAAAACGTAAGACATAAATTGAATTTAAACATATAATTCTAAGTGATTTTTTTTATCCAAAAAAACGCTTAAAAATAAATGTTGAAATTCAAGTCATGTCTGACGTGCTTTGAAAATTTCATTAATATCGGTCCATAAATAACTGAAATCTACCAAAGTTGATCATTTTGTATGAAAAATCACAAAACTTGCAAAAGTTTTGTCTAATACTGTAAATATTAAGAGCCTTAAAGAATAAAAAGCAATTCAATCAATCATCGAGCATTTATTTTATTTTTAATTTGCTTTGTTTACATAGATTTCCTATTACATCCATGTAATTACATCGTACATCGTACGTCGCATTCATTACATCGAACATATTACATCGTTCTTTTTCATCACATCAATAGCCCTCGAGTACGTCGGACTGTGTAATATTATACAATCGAGGGAATGAGTTGGTTGCAGCAGTTTCGATGTAATATTCAACAACTTTTTTTGCTGTGCAGAAGTTCCTCTAGAGGTTCATCCATCTCAAGAATATTTAAAAGTAATCACTTCAGTTTGCTTTCCATTATCTACCCTAGAATTTATGTAGGAATTGTTGCAAAGGTGCTTTAGAAGACAGAAACTCCTCTATGTATTCCTTCAAAGATTGAAATTCAGTCAGTAACTGAAATTTTACAATCTTTCTTGTAGATTATACTTCAAAGCTATTACCAGAAAATTCCACCAATTCCACCCAGAAGTTCCTTGATTGATACCATCAATAACTATTCCTAGAATTCTTAAAGGCATTACTTCACAAATTTTCTTGACAAATCATTCAGAAATTTCTCAGGGATATATGTACAAGAATTCCCATGCAACATTAGTGACTGAACAATAGTTAAACTTATTATAAACTGAAATAAGCTAAGAGGTATTTGTCAGTCGAAAAACGATGGACGTCAAATTTTAATCTTCCCTTGCGATAGATTGCCGATCATGGACCGCTACAGATGGGATAATTTTCTTCGCTTGCTTTGATCGTGCTTTAAAATCAATTGAGAACGCATTCTGCAATGCCTGATCATGACTTTACCATCTCATATCTTCTCCTCAATCAAGGATGGTAGAGTAAGGTGGGGCAAAAGTTCGACCTTAGTGGTATAATCAAAGTTTCCAGGAAAATCATAGCAGATGAAACAAAACAAATACCATACAGCGAACCTTCATCATATTGGCTATAACTTTGCTGAACAAAATTGTGTCAAAATATTAACCCATTTTTAGTTATAACAGTTTCAAATTGATTGTCTTATTCGAACTTTTGCCCCACCGGTGGGGCAAAAGTTCGAATCTAGTGTGGGGCAAAAGTTCGTTGGCTAAAACACAAAATATCAATACTTTTATGCCAGGCATACTTTCTACCAGCCGTAAACTTATGTTTGCCGAAAAATACACACTCAATTTTCATCAAAAAATGCCCAAAACAGGGTTAATTGTAATACACCCAAAAAATAGCAGTTTTTCGCAAAACTAAGGGAAATGTAAAATTTTTGTGACATTTTTCGCACGATCAGGCAAATTTCGCTAAATTTGAAGATAATATGTAGATTTCAGGAAATTTGAAAAATTTTCCGTGGGTTTATACATGGGTCGAACTTTTGCCCCGCAGATTCGAACTTTTGCCCCGCTACGGGCCAAAAATTGATTCCAACTATTTATGGAAAAACTAATCCACGTCAAAGCATCCTTATGATAGGCCTAGAAACGCCCTTACATAAAATATTGAAAAATATTTTATCTTCATTTGGTTCAATGCATCGAAAGTTTGACCAAATATTACAATATTTACGTCGAAAAACAACAAATAGCCATAACTTTTCCAAATCTCAATCGATTTTTATGATATTTGGAGTGAAAGTCTCTTACTTGAATAGCATTCGAACCACCATGACATTTCTAAGTTTTGATTTGATTTGAGCTAGAAATCTCAAAAAGAAACTCTTGCCCCACTCGCACTTTTGCCCCACTTTACTCTAAAGTTATCACACAAGTATAGAGTTTATTAAAATTCAGTGTAAAGTTCCTAGGTTTGTTAGATCTTTTATTCAGAAAAGTAAGTCTACGAGGAGTTCTTCATTAGCCACGTGGTATATTTATAGTTATTGTGGGATTGTGCTCAATTCATCACACAGACTTGAACAGGCTCCGCCTTAAAATGAATACCGTAATCTGAGCTAACAACGATCAGCAGAGTAACATTGTTTGAAATGACACATCTTTTAAAAAGTTCAAATCAACATTTATTGATGGAATATTTTCAACGCATGAATAGTGTTTCTATTTCTTACATTAATGAGTTAATAAAAATTAGGATTTTTGTGAAAATTAAGTTTTGTTCATGCGTGAATTATGAAACTTATCAGCACGATGATTTCTATTGTTATGAATGATACTACCAAGGATTCATGTCTCACATAAGCTCTGCAAACGATATGTGCTAGGAAAATAAGATGATTACCTAAAATAGCATCGCCGAAAACGATTCCATTCTCAAAATGTTTAGAAATGTGTTCAATTAGACAACATTAATGAAAAACTATTAAGTATATAGAATTGTAAAAATGAAACATTTAGGAAATATAAAAAAAACGGATCCGAAGTAAAGTAAAAGGGTAGTCCATAAACCACGATATTTTTGAAAAGAATATAGATAGATTGTAGATTTCTACCATTTATATCAAACATGCCATCATTTTCGATACTGTAAAAAGGAGGAGAGTAAAAATAAGGGGATAGTCTTAGTATAACTCTCCATATTAAAATTCAAGTTTAAAATATAATATGGCACAAGAATTCTGCTTTCCTGAGAAACATGCACCAATGTGCATTCATATCGACTTTTCTTGTCAAACTGCATAATTTTATTATTCATTTCTGATCGAATATGTATTCCCAGGAAAATCAGTACGATGCATTCGGAATCAGTTTCTATTCAAACTTGATAATCAATATGCCAACTCAATATGGCATGAATTAATTGAAATGACACAAAACGTGCTTGAATATTTGACGTTAATTCTAATCACATAAACCGGTTTCCATCCCCCAATTGTCTAAGCAAAACAAAACGATCCCCTCCAACCGAGTAATCAATCAAACCTATTAATCCCACCCGATTGCATATTTCGAGCCCCTATCAACATCAATCAACGAGCTCGATTTTATATACGGTGGAGTGATCTTGCGGATACCCAATGCTCGGGACCACCATACAGAAGCAAAAACAGCTTCACAACGACGAAGACGACGTGTTGACATGCTCTCAAAGCAGCAACCGGCAAAGCCGCGATCTTGTCAACTATCAGTTCCCGTTAAACCGGCGCGGCGTCCAGTAGGTAGGTAGGTAGGTAAGTATGATCACGTACGCCACTAGAGGCCCAGGCGCGGCATCCGGACATTATAATCGAACCGATAATGGCCACCTCATCATCATCATCTCGTCGTCGTCGTCGTCGTCCTCAGTCGCAATTAGCCGGAGGAAGGTGGGACGGGTTCGCGCCCCAACTAGCTGGACGCTGAATGCGGGGATCAAACAGGTATTTCGCTACTTTGGCGGCATTCGAGCGAGCTGATGCGAAGGCTTCCGCGCTGAGATGTTGTGTGATTGGCGAAGACTGAGGAACGACCGCCAGAGCGACAAGATGCGCGTGATACCTATATACGTTGGCCGTGATCGCCAAGAAATGATCAGTATTGGCGTAGCTAGGATTTTTTTCTGGAATCAGAGTGTGATAGCTGTCAACAATCACAATTTTTTTTTAATTTCATTTTTTTTGCTTTTTTTAGATTTACGTAGATTTTTTGTTTTATCTCACATCACCTCCATATTCTCTTCAGAAAATCTCTTAGAATTTTCTTCTTGCAGGGATTCTTCCAACTTTCCATTGAGGCAGCGGTTTTCCGCGGCACTTCACGAAAATTCTATTCAAGTGCATTTGTGCAACTATGCATTAATAATTTCTGACCATATCTATTGTTAACAAGATGTCTCGGAAAAGGCTGTAAGAAACATTTAAAAAAAAAAATCGAATTAAATAGTACATACAGAGAGTCCTTTTCTATAAGAATAGCCGGTAGAAAACTTCAATGGATACTTGGCAGAGTTCCTAGTAGATAGGTTTCTTATTGAATATTTGACTGGTTTCTTTAACGATTTTTCAATCAATTCTGGGAAAAAATCTACATCGTGTTGAAAGAAATTTCAATAATTTCCAGGAGAAATTATAACAAGTTTTTGTAGAATACGGATCCAATTCTGGTGAAATTCAAGAACAAAAGTAAGGAAAATTAAGTACAAACAATTGTTGGCCTCGACCGCTACCAAAATCCCCTCTTACTACGCCAACGTCAATATCAATCTGCACTGCACAACCTATATGGTCACTGTGGAGATGCCAGTTCTTTCAGATAGCTTCTAGTGCCACCTTTACTGAGGGAACGACGAAAGACGCTTTTTTTGATAACTGCAAAAAAGAGACAAATATTCCGACCTGTTTGCTCAACGAGGTTCTCAGCTGACTTAATTATCATAAAATGTCTGTCTTCTTACGGTATATCTCCGGCATCGTTAGTCAAGAGAAGATGCTGCGCAGCGCGCATTAAAGATGGAGCAGGAGCATGTGTGAGCACTTTTGGCGATGGAAGATTTGACCCAACAGCAAATGCTGGACAAATGTAGCGACGCAATGAACCCGGGGATGGGTGGCCAAGTGTACAGGGCAGTGACATTTCAGTTTCGAAGAATTGTCTTAATTTTATGGCGTTTTTATTCGAACGAAAATAAACCTTGCTTAAGTTGTCTCATTTGCTGTGCAGCGCACATTTATTTACGCCATTATAATGGGCACTGTGGGGGATTCCTTAGCCTAGTGGGGACGTCCGCGGCAACAAAGTAAAGCCATGTTGAAGGTGTCTGGGTTCGATTCCTGATCGGTCCAGGATCTTTTCGTAATGGAAATTTCCTTGACTTTTCTGGGCATAGAGTATCATCGTATCTAGCAGACGATATACGAATGCAAAAACGGCAAATTTGGCAAAGGAAGCTTTTTCACTAAGCTGAGAAGCACGCTCTGTTTCAGTGGAACGTAATGCCAAGAAGAATGGGCCCTGGAGTGGCGGTGAAGCCCACCTTGTGATAACGGGAATTAATCGTGAGTTAATGCAAATTAGCCATGGGACCGGTGCGGGGAAAAAGAAGAAGAAGAAGAGTGGAGGCAGTTTTGCGCGCCGTTCCGTGTAATTTGTGATTATGGCTTTCGGATGGACGCGCGGCGGTGATTTTATCGCGCGTACCATTTAATTGGAGATTTGCACGCAGTGGTTAAATCGCGGCCCCGGTGACGGCAATTGATTGCTATCATTTCTCGTGGCAGAAGATGTTATCTTTCTGAAAATTGAGATCCATACTGGTAGCGCATACCGTGGTTGTCGAAGCTTCCAAAAGGATCCAACAGAGAAGTTGGGAACACGACCCTTTAATGGTGAATTTCACTATATAACAGATTGTATTGTATATGATACAGTCAACTATCTATAACTCGATATTGAAGAGATCATCGAGTTACGGAGATATCTAGTTAGCTATAACTAACACAAATCCAGTGCAAATGCGATCCAAGGGACCATCGAGGTAACTATGGAAACCAACTTTTACTATGGTTCTCTAAATCGATATCGAGATACCAAGTATCGACTATTACTGTTATCAAAAAATGTAGAGGCAGAAACGCTACAAGTTAATCGGAAATCGCATTTTGAAGGTCAACAGCTAGAACTAAATGTAAACAAATGAGGTAGGGTAAATTATGTATTTTGGACAGGCTAAGGATATGTCTGGAAATGGCGATTGATTAACTGCCTTAGATACTATTATACTATTTTATTATACCTGTCTTTTATACATTTCGGACATCAAATATACATTTTGGATACCCTCATGTAACTTATGCATTTTTTCGCTTATTGGATGTGTATATTAGTGATAACCAATAATTTAATTAACACTTCAGTCGTCGCGCTGTTGTATTTTGTACAACACTGTTTAAAAAACCTCGCTTTTTGTTCACAACAGCAGCGTGGTGGTTCTGACGGTGGCAAACCGCGCGACGACTAGAAGGTTAAATGCAAGCAAATATCATCAGATCCACGAAATACGCCTGCAAGTATGCATGCATGCGACATTCCAGCGCGTTTCATCAGATGGCCAAATTATCTCAACTGAATAAAAACCGTAATCTATTTTGGACACCACCTGATTTATGCCTTATATACTCATGTTAAGATTTTAGATGAACTTAGCTTCAATTTTAGACATATTTTATCATACTGCCAGCTTTAAACTTTTTATGAATGCCATCTTGCATTTGTACGTTTCACAGATGTTCTGTTGATACAATTTACTATTTTGATATTTTTGAAGCCAATTTGTAATTATTATGAAAATCGCCAACATTGACAAGTAGCATAGTGTATTAATAATGCAATACATGATTTTCCGTACATAAATTCCTCGAATTCTCATTGTAAATGAGCATAGAACGACCAGCCTGTCCAAATTACATGCATGTCCAAATTATATACGTTACCCAAAAACTGGATTATATGGTACGTAACCTGCATGTAGGAATGCGAAAGTTTGATTAGAGAGCTCGAAGCATTTCTAGAGACGGGATTGGTAGTCTAATGGCTACCGCTTCATATGCAGAAGATCATGGGTTCAATTCCAGGCCCGTCCATTTCCTCGTACTTTGTAGTTGTATCTATCACTTGTTTCTCCCTTCTACTCTTATTCTATCACAGTTAAACTATTCGTTCATAGCAATCACTAGAACGTTTTTTTTTTAATTTCTTTATTAGTATCATTCCAAACATTACATTCATTATTTCTTATATCTAGGTGTTCTGTATTTTTACTAGAACGTTTTTCCTTATGCCTGATACATAGGTAGTCGGTTGACTAAAAGCAAGACTTTCTGCCATAAAATTACATCGCCCTCATACCTTCCCGCATGAACTGGCGAAAATGCATCATCAATTCAGTGTTGTTTTTTTCATAAGGACTAATCTGCATTTATCGATTTCTCTTCATCGTTGCTCTCTTTGCGTTATTGCAGAAAACTGATTCTCTTTTCGTAACATATTTTTATGCTGTAGGCAGTGTTGACCAGACTCATTTCCCCGAAATTCGAATTGTGAAGCCATGAACTGTTATAACTGTGCGTTGTATTCCTGAGATGGAGGGGGAGGTGGTTGGGCTTGAGTGTTGCACATGGGATCCGACAGTTTCGATCTCGGTGGGCCGCAATTCAAGTTTCGGTGAAATGATTCGCACTCACTCACTCACTCACTCATTTCATTTCACCAAAACTTGAATTGTGGCTCTCTGGGATCAAAATTGAACGATTTTGTGTGCAGTACTCAAGCTTAACCATCTGCTTTTCTATCTTAGGAGGATAGAGCATGGTTGTAGTGGTTCGTGGCTTCGTAGTTCGGAAAATGTTATTTTCGGGGAAATGAGTCTGAGCAACACTGGTTGTAGGATGAAGAATCACTATATCTTGCTTAATTAACAAGAAATATTACAGATTTATCTAATTTAGCGAAGTTATTAGCGAAAGAGAGAATCGATAAAGAGAAATCGCCCATGTCAATTGAAGGCCCTATTGAAGTAACAGCACAAAATTCCTCCCCCTTCTCTTCATTGGTCTGCATTATGACGTGGCAGGCGCCATTATTGACAAAAAGTAGAAGTCCACCAACACTTATACACTGAGGGTGTCTGTCAGTCCCAAGAGTTCGTCTGGTTGGCTCCTAATGTAAGTCAATTCGACAATATGATGCACAACAGTTGTTGGGAGCCGTTTCCTCGGATTCGAATAAAAACCTCTCAACATCAGTGTTCATAGTACACAGTTTCTTCTTCTTGGCATTCACTTGGACAGAGCCTGCTACTCAGCTTAGTGTTCTAAAGAGCACTTCCACAGTTATTAACTGAGAGCTTTCTTTGTCAAAATTGCCATTTTCGCATTAGTATATCGTGTGGTAGGCACGCCTAGGGAAGTCAAAAAAAATTCCGTTATGAAAAGATCCTGGACCGACCGGGATTTGAACCCAGACACCTTCAGCTTTGTAGCCGCGGACTCTAACCACTCGGCTAAGGAAGACCCCTAGTATAGTACACAGCTTCAAAGCTAAAATTTATTGTAAAAACTCCATATAATCCTTTCACTTATAATACATTTAAAATAACTTACATTCTAGTTTTACTTCCAATTTCCCTGAGGATCAAACTCGCCACTCTTTCTTACTCTATTTCAATTCACAACTAATCCACTTCAATACAATTTTATGTACCTACATACAACAAGGTCAGTGTTGCCAGTTTCACCAAAAATCCATCGCAGCAGCAGTATTTGCAAATATTTGAATGTTAATTTGTGACCACTGTACATGTATTTGAATTTTTAATAGACCACTAAAAAAAATCTTCAATGTATTCGTCAAAAATCACAAGGAATATCTATTAGAACTTAGGCCAATATAGCTGTAGTGGCAAATACCACTAGACTAAAAAATATTCAAATTAATTTGTTCTAGAATCGTTCCAAAGTCGACGCGTCCCTGCAACACATCCGAAATAGTCAAAGCTCTTATGACACCTCTCCTATAGCGAAGAAGATCCAAGTCTATTGGCTGATAACGACTTTCATAACTCGGCAGGCGAAACGGATCTCTCCAAAGTAGCTTGCGAAGTGCGAGGCGAAGAAATCGGCATTGAACAGGTTTGATCCTTTCCGCTCTATTGCTATGAACGGGGTTTGGAGCCTTATTTCATCGTGGAGCACAGAAGAGAGCAATAGAGCGATTTCAGGCTGAAAACGTCTGAGAAATTCTTAGCGATTCTGAAGATGAAACCAAGAATTTTCGAAGCTTTACTGACCATGTACGAAGTTTGAATTATAACTGTGAATCGAAGAAAACGCCTAAATTCTTGATGTGATCCACACGTTTGATACTCGTCCCGAGTAAACGATAAGGGAACTTTATTGACCTTTTTTTCTGGAGAACTTTATGATGGAGCACTTAGTTGGATTCACCACCATACCATTTAGAGAGCATTAGCCGACAAACAAAGCAAGTTGTTGCGGCAAGTACAAACAATCAGCAATTGAGCGTATTCGTAAGAACAATTTTAGATCTTCCGCGTAAGATACCTGAGGGGCTTTTGTTGCGTAATGAACGTCGTTGAAATAGAGCAGGAAAATCAGTGGACCCAAGTGACATCCTTGTGTTATACCAGAAGTAGCAAAAAAAGCTGTCGCAGCTGTAGTTCTCTTTCATGATTTTTAACTGACGATCGGTGAGGTCCAGCGAACATATTTGAGCAAACATAGTTAAAATGAATAAAACATTTTTTTACCACAAATTTACAACCTCTGATTTTTAACCTCATTGCCTAAAAATCTTTATATATTAATTTCGGCAATGGCATAAATTTTATTGCATAAACATACTTGTAGGAATTCAGTAACCATCATCGGGAAGAAATAGTAAATTATGAATACACTCAAAATTTATTTTACCAAAAATAAATATTGAAAAAGCGAAAATCTCCCTAATAAAGATAAATAATAATAAACATTGAAAAATAAGTATTTTGTATAATCGTATGCCCATGAATCAAGTTGCAAAGCAATGACATGTAGTTCTTGATAATAAGTTGTATTGTACAAGAACAGTGATTATATTTGAGTAGAGAGAGAAATTTTTGATTATACTCAAAATTTCTTTTGTAAACTAGAAGAAACCCAAGTTTTGAACTTATTAACCTATAAATCGAAATTCAAAGCGATAACATACATATTTTTATATTTATTTATATTAAGAAATTAGGTTAACGTGTTTGGGTTAAATTAAAAATTTTAAATCACACACAAAATGTATTTTGCTAAAAAACTTAGAAAACCCTCATGATTTCAAGTAATTTGCTTGTAAATCCAAACGTGAAGGGATGGCATTCATTTTTTTTCGACATAAACTTGATTCTCAAAGTCTAGAAAATATGTATGAACAGAAATATAAATTTTGGAAGACACTCAAAATTTATTTACTTAAAAATTACTTGAAATCTTTTTTGTTCGTCTATTTTTTTCTCTTTTAGATGTCTGGTGAATATGTTTTATTTTACTTAACCCAAGATCGGTCGCATGCGTGTACTGAGTACACGCACCCTGAAAAAAGTTCGCTTTTCATGCACAGCTTTAGCGAGGTGGTGTCGGCAATGGCTGAATGCGCGACCGCTCTTGAGTTAAAACGAAAGGAAACATCTTATTATTTAACCTTTTTTAATTAAAGTCAAAATTTAAAAAGATGACATTTTGTTTTTTTTTCTTGGTTTTTTGCATAAGAGGTTTGGACAGAAATAAACGAATCAAGAGTCATCGCGTTAAACTTTGGTTTAAAAACGAACAGTTACGAAAATACTCGTTTCGTTATTCTAGTAAAATACATTTAAGTACGGTACAATAACTTTTTTCTATTTCAAACCCTAAATTTTCAATGGACTTCTATTAGCTGATTTATGTAAAAAATTACAAGTCTTTGTTTTATTTATTTATTTCGATTTGTGAGCTTCGTGGCCGTGTGGATAGTGTTACCAAGTATTTAGCCGCATCAAGTCACGGAGTGTGGGTTCGATCCCCGCTCAGTTCGGAAAACTTTTCGTCGGGAACGTATTTCGACTGTGCCACTGGGCGTTGCATGCTAGTCCGTTGTCTAGTGTGGTGCTTCCTTCAAAGGGCAAATTTTATTGGCTGTTTGGGCACGTCAGGAGTTAATCATCAATGTTAACTTCCTTTTCCCGATCAGCCTATATAGCCGCGTAGTGTCGGTAGCGGTTGTTTCAACTGGCTAAGAATTAACACTACGGACTGCCTGTTCCGGTGGTAAAAGTCCACCTCACAGGTGACCCCTAATTCATACGGCTTTAAGCTTACCGTGCCTAAGAATGAATGGTTAGGGGGGTCTAAATAAAACCTAGCCGCAAACGGAGCCTGTGGAGTTCCTGGGTGCCCTCTACAGTAATATGCCCTTCCTGTGCTACCCGGAGCAATGGTGCAGGTGACCTTGTGTTTCTCCGAGATAATCGGCTGCACTTCTTCAGTCTCAAGCCTGAGGCTAAATAAGGGTGGGATTATTAATACATTGTAATTTAGTTTAAATTTTCACCTACATGGTTTCGCATTATGCGTTTTACGCAGCGTATTATGTGCTTTTCGCCTTTGGCGACTTTTAAAAGATACCGATCTGGTTTTTGTTCGCTGCTGATCTTTTTCGTTCTGAGATGGCGAAAAGCTTAATCCTGCCTAGTTTGGGTAGTGGCTACGGCTAGGATAGCTTAGTTAGATCAATCTCCAGCATAAAATGTCAGCAACGATCAATCTTTGTAGACTCATGCAAATGGTACAGCTCAAGTGGCACTAGTTCAAAAACCTTACTTTTGTGAACTTTTATCTAGGTAACCTAGTGGACCCAGTTTTTGCTACTTTCAGAAAAATGAAATGGCATACTCCCGTGCCATGCCTCGTGCATGCGTGCTCGTAAATAGCGCTGACGTCGCTACACTCATTTCTGAGTTAACAACCAGAGATGTATGTGCTGTCACAATTGATATATCTGTATGTGACCTCAATAGGAAACCTCAACCGGAAAATTCCGTATTTATACGTCTTTCGTTTTTTGGTGTATTTACCACATGATGAACCATCCCCAATGGATGATTTCAAACGAGTTGTCGTTCACTGCCTATGAAAAAGCCTTCTGCTGATTGTGTGCAGTGATGCTGATATTCATCACATCATCTGGAGCAGCTCAGATATCAATTTGAGAAGCTCCAGTCTGATGGAATGCTTAAGTAGTTCAAATCTTGGATTACTTATTGTAGGAAATCGCCTACATCTCTATATGAACATATGAATGTAAATTCGCAGACTTTGCGTATTTTATACTCCACAAACTGTTAATTGGTTGTGACCAATTTTCATGGATTTTCTCCGTCCAATGGAAATCCTAGTGATTTGGATGTTTCCACTTCCGGTGAATTGGGACACAATTGTCCTTGCTTCGAGTGATCTCAAAATTGCTTGTCACTTTGCTTATAGGAAATGTTTCTCACAACTCCCTTCGCGGGACGAGTGGACGTCTGTACATTACTGAGCCACCCCAAAGGTGGCTAAGTATTTAACAAATCTGTCAAAGCAGAATTGCAGTCGCTTGGTTACAACCTTAACTGGCCACTGCCGACTCAACTATCACATGACAAATATTCAGTGTGTTGATACATTTGTGTGTTATAGTTGTGATTCCGATTATGGAACTTCTTATCACCTGATATGTAACTGTCAAGTTCTCGCGTAATTGCGATTCCAATTACTTGGTAAACACTTATTAAGTGAAACTGATTTCAGTAACCTGAATCTTCATGACCTTCTGTTATTCTTAACCCGCTGTGGTAATGAGCTATAGGCTCTCTTCGCGCTCATGCGTTTTGCAGCGCTCTTTTTAGGGCGCTGTTCGAACCATTCGAGCTACATGCTCTCATTTCGCTTATGCGATCTTCCCTCTTCAAGGGACCCCACTCCTATTTCCTCCCATCTTCCCCTTCCCTTTCCTCTCCCATCGGGTAGATGATGAAATAGGCTCAAATATGGCGATGGCACAAATCTCCCAGATGGAGGGGAACGTGCCTTTGGAGCCGGCCTTCTGATACCTGATACCTGTCAACATCAACCCAATGATGTATAACTCATTCTAGTTTGACAATTATTACCAGTTAACTGCAGTTACAAACTTAAACATAATCCAGTTACAAACTCAAACACAATCCATGACAAAAATACAAATACAATTTCATTATCCGCCAAGAAATGAAAGAACAACAGCTTTAAACTTTCTCCGGATCGTTTGTCGGGGAGCGTGGAAGCCGAAGAAAAATATTTTAGATTTTTGATTTGCAGGCAAAAATTTAAGAAAAGGGCTTTTTGAAGTTTTGCAATGAAATACATTTTGAATGCCCTCAAACACTTTTATTTTCTAACCAAATTTGTTCACCAGACTTCTATAATAAAATTTATAGCGCAAAACATGACGCCATCACTAAAATTTTTGATTTTTTGGCAAATAGTATAAAAAATGGGATTTTCGTAATAAAAAATATGAAATTAATTTAGAGTATAATCAAAAAATTATATTTCTGCACAAATATTTTCTATAGACTTCAGCAGTTATGTTTCAGTCGAAAAATCGACCAGTTATTGCTATAAATTTCGATTTTTAGGCAAACTGTGTTAAAAACTATTTTTTGTATTTTTTCAATTAATAGATATTTTAAGTGTAATCAAAAATTTCTATTTCTGCCCAAAAATGTTTGCTGGGCTTCTATAATCGAATTTTTGTAGAAAAAACTACATGTCACCGGGTAGAATTTTAATTGATATGAAAAGAAGTTTAAAAATAGGGGTTTTGAAGTTTTTTGAGTTGAACGAATTTTGAGTGTAATAAAATAGATCTACCATTCGAAACATATAAATTATGCTTTCAAAAGTTATTTTTACCAAGAAAAGCATAATTTATCACCTTAGATACTGTTACACTGCTTAATAACACTAAGAAGTATCTTTTGTTAAAAAAAAACTTTAAGTATACTAGCTTTTGCAATAAATTTTAAATGGATATTGATCTCGAATAGTGTCTAATTCTATAGATGAAAAATAAAAATCGGTTCGAAAACGCGGAGATATGCATTGTCAAGGATGGACTTTTAACTTTTTCTGGACCTTTTGTTGCAAGCGTAAGTTTTCTACTCCATGGTAGTAAAATAGTTGAACGTTTCCAACCGAAAACATTTTTTGCAATGCTTACTGTTTCTAAAGGATCAACGAGCATTGATTTTGTCTAAATAAAATGCAAAATTAATTCCATGGAGCTGTCAGATATCGACGACACACTTTTAAGATTTTTTGGGATCCTCACCATAGACTTAAATTTTTTTTTATTTTATGGGAAGGAAACTATTGATTACAATTTTGGGTTCAAAGCATAATTGTGGAATACCTTGGGCGTTAACGGGTTAAGCAAGCGATCGACCCATATCATGGCGGGCGTCAATGTTGTAAAACGTCAACAATTAACTAGCAACTCCCAAGAAGAAAACCTGAAGTCCATTTTGATATTTTTTCATCAGCATCAGAGTGTTCCAAAATAAATACCACACCTCCTCATCTTTCCCGCACAAGCAATCAATTTTGCGTCTCCACGGATCCATAAAAGTTCCACAAAATCCTATCCTTATTTTTCATTCCCCGCACAACCCTAATGAAAAACGACCTATTTTCAATTTCGCCGCCCGTACACCGCCAGGGAACCAGGAATAAAAACACAAATAGCGCCAGCCAGCGTCCTGAGCTTCTACACGACCCTGCAGCAATACGGTACGTGTTGCGTCCAGGCAAGTGGGAATTCAGGTGGCAAAATTCCTGTTGTTTCGATGTGGTTCCGGTTAGAAGGCTTCTCTCCCTTCCCGGAACACTGTCCCATTCAAATTTCGAATGATAAATATCGCCTCATAAATCCTTAGAGCTGCTTTCGGAATTAAATTTTGGTGGCACACCGCAACGCGTTGGTCGTTGCTGGCGTGATAAAAAATATTATTGAAATACAATTGATTTTATTGTAACAATACCAAATATTCCAACAGGTTAACCATAAAACGAAACGTAATACAAATCACTTACAAGCTATTCAGGGAAGCTGTTGTTTGGGCTATGAACTAATTGTAGATGGATTTTTTATAATAAAAACGGGGGTCGTTATATTCCTTTGCAATATAATTTTGAAAAATTTGCTATAATAATTTCCTGCCAGATCAATCGAAATTATGGTACATTTATTTAATGGTTTTTTATGCATTTTCACAAAAAAAAAAACAATAAATCTTTGAACTGCTCAGTGGAGTACCTATAGAGAAATAAAAACCGATTTCAGTACTTTATTATTTAATTCCACTAGAGTTTTTATCCGTTGACAGATACGCGTATTTCGACCTCAACTGTAAGGCCGTCTTTAGTGTAGTGTACTAGACGGCCTTACAGTTGAGGTCGAAATTCGCGTATCTGTCAACGGATAAAAACTATGATATAGTACTAAATTCAGTTCTCATTTCTTAATAAATTTTATTGTTTTTCTATTGTGTTCCCATATTTTACATTACTTCTTAAAATTCAGATAAGATAAAGCAAACCTTGAAGGTATCATTTTATCTGATTTTATTTAACTTTATTTGTAGTTTTTCACTGAACAAGAAAATCGAATTAATTTATACAATAAAATCAATGGTGAATTCACAGTAAAGAACAATAAATGTTTCAATTTTGCTTAAATATTCTTAAAATAATAAATAAATGATAGACTCTATTCTACTCCGTAGGTTTTAGGTTTAACTATTAAAATAATTGCATAATTTCATTCGGGTGACGTACTTTTTTTCCTCCAAGCAATTTCGAGATGCGAAACGGGTTTTCCTTCGTTTCCAGTATCAGTAGTTGGAGACGGCACTGGAGTGCGTAAATGTCTCCGCGTTGACGTCGTTTGTTATCGACTTGGTCCAATGGGTTCAGAAGGGGCGTTTGTTTCCCGGTTTCCGGGATGGCACTCGGAGATATGGTCGTAAAATGTCGGTACAGAAGAGCCACTTGGGACAAAACCGACAAACGTGGGTTTACAAAGTCGGATTTGAACCTGCTGCAAACAAAACAGGAACACACGGAAGTAAACAACTTTAAAATGCCTTTCTAATGGAGGTCGCACTTTTATGGTTCTGTTTTCGTCATCCCTAGATTAGATTGGTGCAGGGTAAGGGTTGAGTTTTTTTTTCGGTGGGTCTTCATTTGTCAAGGAATTTTGGAGCATGTTTGTTTGCTAGAACTAAGTTAAGTTGTGCAAATTATTTTGATTTCCACACGTTGATATTGTCTTGATTCGAAGCTTTTCTGGAATCTTCAATGCGTTTTCTTGTGTGCTGCGAAAACATATCTTACTTTTATATGAAAAAAACAAGACCTTCGGCGAAATGTATGTGAATGTTGAAGTATTGAAATGTGACATGAAATAAAATATGATCGATTTATGGCACAACTTTCAGAAGATTTTTAGTGTTGACATTTTAATTAGTAATTGATTTGATAAATTGTGAGTGCTAAATTAATCTGGTAACTTGACACATCCTTAGAGTTCAAAATTTCGCTAAAAACTTCCCCAAGTCCGCCAAAACAAGATCGCTATGAATTTTGATTTTCATGTAAACAGATCAGAAACCTAAAGTGTCTCGTATTTTTGAGTAAATAAATTTTGAGTGTAATCAATAATTCATATTACTACCCAAAAATGTTTACTGGACTACTTTAGTCAAATTGATGTCAATGTCTACATGTCATCGCTTTGGATTTTGTTTGATAAGCAAACATTTTCAAATATAGAATATGTATTATTACATCTTTAGTAAAATATGTTTTGAGTGTAACCAAAAAACTCTATTTCTGCTAAAACTTAGATGTAAGAAATGAATGTGCTATTGGAAATGATACTAATAAAGGAATTGGAAACAAATCTGGAAAAATACTGTTGTGTTCAGATGCAACCATGTAGAATGATAATTGAACGTTTAGCTACCATGCGGAATGAAAATTTGACAAATTTTGGAGAAAATCAAAAATCAAATTCGAAGTTGTTAAGTTAGGCTTAGAAAAAAGTTATAAGCTTAGGGTTATAAAAAACATGTTTTTTTCTTATAAACAGGTGAATTCAATTCACCTACAACTATTCTGAACTCGTACGGCAATTGAATTGAAACATGTTGTCAATAAAAGGTTAGTTATAGCTTCATTTACTGAATCAAGGGTGATACTGTTGTCTAACAAAGAATACCTAGATGTAAGAAATGGACGTAATGTTTCAATGATACTAAAAACACTTACTTTCAATTGAAAGATGGAAGTAGTAATACGTCAAGCATTTGAATTATGTAGAATGATTTCAATCATCTTCGGTAAGTAGGCCTTGACCGGGTTACAGGTCTTTTTTTTCTGCGCTTGTCAATTTTTTTCTATTTTCAGGTGAATTTCTACCCGAAGTATTGCGATCTAAGGCGTTTGGATTTTGCGTGTAATTCTTTGGAAGAGGTGTGCTGTATCGTTGGGAAGCTTTAATTTGCAAGATTTCTCGTAGCTGTTGGTAATTCCAGCTGAAGTTTTTGATTGCTGTTGTTGGCGTTGCCGAAGTTAATTTTTGTTCGTTAAGTATTATTTTATTTTCTTTTGTTGTTTTTTTTATTTATGTTTTTATACTGGTGTAATCGATTTTTTATTATCCCCGTCATTTTTCCATTATGGAGACTGACGGGGAGTCAGTTTCTGTTGTAGATAGTGCATCTAAAGACTCTTCTTCTACTGTTAGACACATTCGTGTAAAAACTTATCCTACTACCTTTCATGGTCCCTTTGTGGTATTTTTTCGTAAAAAAGAAAAACCAATTAATGTCCTTTTGATTTCTTCTGAGATTTACAAATTGTATAAATCTGTCAAGGAAATCAAAAAGATTTCCCTCGATAAATTGAGGGTTGTTTTTGGATCTCGAGAAGACGCTAATGCGTTGTTAGAGTCCACATTATTTTTGAATTCAGTCTACGCTCCATGTGACTCATGTGAAATTAATGGTATAATTTATGACGAAGCTTTAGAGTGTGATGATATTATAAATCATGGTTCTGGAGTTTCAAAAATCAGGCAATTTCTTCTGTGAAAATTTTAGAATGTGTCCGTTTATCTAAATTAACCTTTTCAGATAAAGGATCATCATGAAGGATCTATTCTTCCTGATTATGTTATTATTGATAATGTGAAATTTCACGTTAGATTATTTTATCCCAAAATTATGCATTGTGATTGTTGTCTCCTTTTTGGACACACACCACATTTTTGTTCTAATAAACCATAATGTTCCAAATGTGGTGGAGTTCATCCTCCATCTGATTGTAAGAAAAATTCTGATGGTTGTATTTATTGTGGAAGGAAACATAACTTGTTGAAGGAGTGTTCAGTTTATATTGCTCACCAACAGCAATTTAATCTGAAAATAAAAAAAAAATTATCTTATTCGGATATTATTAAGACTTCCGAAGGTATTTCTTCTTATAATTTGTTTGAACCATTATCTGAAAATAATTGCAATGAAAATTTAAAAGAGGAAACAAACAATTTTGTTTATAAACCTCATGTTAAAAGAAAAAGAAATAATAAATCTAATAATCATAACCACATTTTGGAACCACTAGCTTCAACATCTTATGACAAAAATTTTCCTCCCATGAATTCTTCTAAAACAACTCAGAATATTCCTGGTTTCCAGAAAAGTAATACCATATTTTCTAGAAATAAATTTGATGATAGCAATAATATTAAAAATAATTCTCAGGATAACGGGAATAAAAATAATGATGCTAACATTTTGAACATTTTGGAAGATATTATTGAGTTTTTGGGATTAAATGATTTTTGGAAGAACCTGATTAGGAAGTTTTTACCATTTTTGGCCAATATTCTTGAAAAATTGAATTCATTTGGACCACTCATAAGTTCCATGTTTTGTTCCTAATGGCTCAAATCAATAATCAATGCTTGAATATTTTACAATGGAATTGTCGAAGTATTATTCCAAAAATTGATCGACTTAAAGCTTTACTTTTAAACAATTGTGTTGATATATTTTGTTTAAATGAAACGTGGTTAGTAGATACTAAAAACTTAAGGATTCCTTTTTTTAATATAATCCGAAGGGATCGTAATATTTCATACGGAGGGGTCATGATTGGAATTCGTGAAAATATTCAATTTAAATTTTTAGAATTTTCATTGGACTCTCAAATTGAAAATGTTTCTATTTCTGTCAAACATAATGATATTGAATTCTCGATTATTTGTTTATATATTCCTCCCCAAACAAGATTTTCTCTACAAGAACTTAAAACTATCTTAAACTCTGATCCTTCTCCATTTTATATTCTTGGTGACTTGAATGCTCATCATTTTGCTTGGGGCAGTGATATGACCGATGGTAGAGGTTCATTAATAATGGATCTAATCGACGAATTAAATTTAAATATTTTGAACGATGGGTCATTTACTAGAATTGCTGTGCTTCCTGCTCGCAATTCCTGTATTGATTTATCGCTTTGTTCAAATAGTTTGTACATTAAAGCGTCTTGGAAAATAATTGATGATCCTAATGGTAGTGATCATTTACCCATTAAAATTTCCATTCATAATCCTGTCTGTGGGCAATTGAGTATAGAACCTTATGTTCATGATTTGACGAAAAATGTACATTGGAATAAATTTTCGGACTTGGTTTCTTCTGCTTTGAATAAGTTTGATTATTCGCTTTCACCTCTTCAAAATAATGATAGTTTTTCAAAAATGTTTATTGAATGTTTATATAAATCACAATGCAAACAAATTAAATTGGGGCCAGCGAAAACGAAACACATTTCTTTTTGGTGGGATAATGATTGTACCATTGCATTAAAAAAATAAATCAAATGCTTTTAAACAATTTAGGCGTTCAGGATCAAGAGAACATTATATTTATTATTGTAAAACTGAAGCTCAGTTTACTCGAGTTACTAAATTTAAGAAAAGAAATTATTGGAGAAACTTTGTTGAAAATCTTGATCCTGAAACATCTTTATCTAAATTATGGTCTGTTGCTCGAAATTTGAGAAATTACAATATTTCTTCTACATCTGTTCTGGAATATTCAGAAAATTGGATCGATCAATTTGCTTCTAAAATTTGTCCTGATTTTGTCCCTCCACCCATCACTTTTAAAAATCAAAAACGTTATAATTATTTCCCTGAACTTTGTAACGAATTTACTATAGAGGAAATGGATTTGGCACTATCTATTACCAATAACACTGCTCCAGGTATTGATAATATTAAATTCATTTTGTTGAAAAATTTACCCATTGACGGTAAATTACATTTACTTTCCTTATATAAATTATTCTTGTTTCAGAATATATTTCCTTTGCAATGGCGTTCTATAAAAGTAGTTAGTATTCTTAAACCTGATAAAAATCCTTCATTAGTAGATAGTAGAAGACCGATCAGCTTATTATCGTGTCTTCGTAAGTTAATGGAAAGAATGATTCTCAATCGCCTTGAATTGTGGGCTGAGAAAAATAATATTCTTTCATCTTCTCAATTTGGATTCAGGAAAGGTCGTGGAACTCGTGATTGTGTTGGTCTTTTAGCTTCATATATTGAATTATCGTTCAATAAAAAACAAGATGTAGTTACTACCTTCCTTGATGTTTCTGGTGCATATGATTCTGTTTTAATAGATTTACTTTTTAGTAAAATGATTGATTGTATAATTCCAATCATCCTTTCTAATTTCTTATGCAATTTGTTTTCTTTCAAAATAATGCATTTTCACTATAATGAATCTCTTAGAACGATTCGTTATAGTTATTTTGGATTGCCACAGGGTTCTATACAGCTATAAGCCCATTTCTATACAATTTATTCACCAGAGACATAATTTCCATTATTCCGAATGGATGTTATTTTATTCAATTTGCTGATGATAAAAACATGTTTATAACTGGCCAAAATAGAGAAGCAATTCGTCACTTTATGCAACTTGCTTTGGATAATATTGATACATGGGTACATAATAATGGTTTTACTTTTTCAGCTAAAAAAAAACAAATTTATATTATTTTCTCGCATGGAATATGGTTGTTTACATTTGGAAGTGCTGTTCAAACACATTTTTCAAAGCTTGAAAAAATCCAGTTTCGTTGTTTGAGAATTTGTTTAAAATTAATGAATTCTACTCATACAAAATCTGTTGAAGTTCATGCCAGCAAGTTCATGCCTTCAAGGAATCGCTTACATGAGCTTAATTGTAAATTTTTAATAAATTGTTTTTCAAATAATAATCCTATTATTGATCTGTTAAAATCAATATTTGAAATTAATCCAACTAATGAAATTTTGCATTCATTTTTATATTGTTCTGGAGAAAACATTATTCCAAATTCTACACCTGGTTTTTATGAATATCGCATGAATTTTCATGCCTTCCGTCCATGTATTGATTTATCTTTACTTGAAAAATTCAAACAAATTCCTTGTCATGCTCATTTCCGTTTTGCTCATATGTTATTTAATCGAAAATTTATTGGAGTGGAACAAAACCAATTTTTTTTTACAGACGGATTTTTAGTGGGAAATATGGCAGGATTTGGAGTTTTTAACATCAATTTGGCTCATTTTTATAAATTGGAATCTCCGTGTTCTGTTTTCACAGCTGAATTAACTGCTTTGTATTTCACTTGTAATTTAATTAAAAATTCCGCTCCTAACATATACATGGTGTGTTCTGATAGCCTGAGTTGTCTTAATGCTTTGAATTGCAGTAATTTTCATTTTAAAACTCATCGTACTGTTTTATCTATTAAAAACTTATTACACAATTTGTATTCTCGAGGATATGTTATTAAATTCGTTTGGGTACCAGCTCATTGTAATATTTATGGTAATGAGCAGGCTGATTTATTGGCAAAATTGGGTGTTTTTCTTGGAATAACTTACAATCATGATATTTGTGATTTTGAATGTTTTACTAAATTAAAAAAATATTCTTTGAATAATTGGCAACTTTCATGGAATACAAGTATCCAAGGGCGTTATTGTTATTCTATTTACCCGAAGGTAAAGGCAGTTCCTTGGTTTAAAAACTTGTATGTTGGACGTAATTTTATCTGTTCCCTTTCTAGATTGATATCCAACCATTATATTTGTAATTATTATTTGTACCGCATGAATATTATTGATTCAGATATTTGTGAATGCAATGAATCTTATGAAGACATTGATCATATTGTTTTTAAATGTTCTCGCTTTAAAGGACCACGAGAAAAAATTTTGGACAACATAATCAGGTTAGGTTTTGATATTCCTGTATCTGTTCGCGATATTTTGGGAAATAAATATCTTCCTATATTAAAAATTCTATACAAATATCTAAATGAAATTTCTTATCATGTTTGATATTTTCTGTTTTGTTTTCTTTTTTCTTTTTACTTTCAGCTACTACAAGTGCAGGATTTGCACATGGGACATGTCAATGATTGGCTTTGTAAATCGTGTGGATGGCCCTTAACTATGATGACCTCACTTGCCAGATATTGGCTCCGCAATGGATCTGCTCCGCAAGAGCCTTTAATTATATTTATTTTATTTTTTGTAACGTATGTTTGAAAAGATAAAGAGGTTTTATGCCTTTTTGAGAAAGATTTCGAAAGGAAATCACTCAAAGGGGCTTTTCCCTCTTTCAAAATTTTTAAGTTAATAAACAATAACAATAATAGAATGGTTTCAATGTGATGGACTAAGGATATGTATTCTCGTTAATTCCCTTTGAAGAGAGTAAATGATCTCAAACACCAGCTGGAGATCAACAAAGCAGCTCCTTAGAATTGTATTGTGGCTATAATCCTAGAGAAAGACCTGAAAGATTTCTCAGCCACTATATGAAACCATAAATCACACATTGACTGATTTCATCCAACTGATATTCCATGCCATTATTCAGGATCGTCTACTAAAAAAAATCAAATCGTGATTCCTATCTGCCAGAACCTTTTTCCGATGAAAAAGGTTCAGATGATTTGTAGGGTAGCTACTAACAACGACCACCCAGTAACGGAACAATTTGTCAAACTTGCACAAAGCGTAGAGTTTTCTTTTTTTCCCCATTCTGTCCACTCGAATGCAAAAATTAGAAAAGGGAATTTGGTGAACACTCAACTCAACGAAAAAACAGTTCATAAATCAACGACCGGAACGATCATAATTTGCATACCTGCCAGACTAAAGAAGAGCCAGTGAAAAACCCGGAGCTTACTGGATACTTCCGAATCCACCAATACCATCAACCTTTCGCTCGAATCGAGTAAAGTGAAAAACGAAGAACGGCCAGTTGGGTCAGACCACCGACGGACGGTGCTCCGAGCATCATAGTTGGCCGGGCAATTTGGACCGGAGTCTCCACATAGCGCCAAAGCCAAGAATCATGGCCTGCTGTCACCCACCCGAGTTTGCAACCCCCACTGACTGCTGCATAGGTGGACATGAGTCGGTACATAAATCGTTTATAGCCGGTCCGAATTTCGCACACTGACCTCTCTGAACGATGTGCGACAACGACCGCTTTATGCCACGTGTACCTAGGCAAAACATTTCCCAAACTATAGGAAGCAAAAAAAATAAGTTCAACGACAAGTGCACACGTCTTTCTCGGGGGCATTTTTTATCGAGAATATCCCCAAAGCAGGCAAACTGCATGTCAACTATAAAATAACATAAGCAATATCTCCTCTTGAAAAATAAGGGAGCAGTAGAAGGAAATTTGTGTAGTTGCTGTTATGCTGTCTTTCGAAAAATGCCGCATATTTTCTGCATCCACCTGCCATGTACGCCCAAATGTACGTACCGCCTTGTCAATGTACGCCTAAATGCACTCAATTTACTATGGCGCCATCTACATGTATGCAATTCGAGCGCAAATCCCCAAACACACAAGGAACCTGCCGATACAAATGTACGACCGTCATCGTCGTCCGGTGTGAAGGAACACATAAATCATACGTTTTATTATCATTTCCGGCAGAAGTGTTCAGCCCCATTAATCTTGATTATGTGTTTTGATTGGGAAGCGGTTGTCGACCTCGCCGCAGCAAAATTTTGACATATGGCACCACCATCGGCTCGGAAATCACGCGTTCACCGGTTGTGCCGCGGCGGTATGGTTGCCTTCAAACGTTTCCACGGACGATGATTAGCTCCATCCAGGTGTGAAATTTGGCGGTGTTTACTTGATACATCTGCACTACAAAGAGCTGGCATTTCAGTGACAGACGTGTCTGCACAAATCTAATAATTGTCCATAATCGGTCTCTTGATCAGATTCCAAGAATTTGTTCAAAATTTGAGTTCAATGTGAAATGAACTGAGACAGAAAATGGGAATTACTCATTCTGGAAAAACGAAGTTATTTATACGTCAGATCATCTTCTTATTTCAAAATTTCTGCTAGTGCACAAAGCTTAAATAGAAATTGCACTGTAGTATGATTCTTCTTTCGCGAGATTTGTACCTTCAAAGTTTTTGTACATTATAAATTTTGATTGCAAGCTAACCAGGAGCCTTCATTAGCCTAGTGGTTAGAGTCCGCGGCTACAAAGCAAAGCCATGCTGAAGGTGTCTGGGTTCGATCCCCGGCCGTTCCAGGATCTTTTCGTAATGGAAATTTTCTTGACTTCCCTGAGCATAAAGTATAACCGTACCTGCCACACGATATACGAATGCGAAAATAGCAAAAGAAAGCTCTCAGTTAATAACTGTGGAAATGCTAATTGAACAATAAGCTGAGAAGTAAGCTCTGTCCCAGTGAGGATGTAATGCCAAGAAGAAGAAGATGTATTTAATCGTGGACAAGTCTCAATATGTCATAGTAAACGGTCGTAATCTGATTCGGTGTAATTAATATTCGAGTACGTTTCAACCATCCCGAACGGAGTAATCCGAGCCTACGATAACATGTCACTTCACCCCTGGGGACACTCCACCCCTCCCTTATATCGATCCTGATAATCTTCGAAACACACGCAACACCTTTTTCCCTAATGTACCCGGAACATAAATATACCCTTCTAATAATAGCCCCGACTAAACACATCCGCTACTCACCTTCTCATTGACTAATTCGATCCTTTTTCGCCGTGGCAGCAAATTCACGTCCACCACACGGCCTTTTTTCTGTCCACCTGTCCACTGGACTTTCCCGCTAATCCTCCAACTCGAGTCGACGACTCACCTAATAGCTAATAGGCGAGATTATGCACTTCTTGGTCTTCTCCGGCCGAACAATACGCGGGGTTTCTCCACCAATATAATCCAATCTTCTTCGGAACCCCGAACGCACGCTTTTAGTGGTTATAATTTTTCCACCTTCCACTTATTTTTTTCATATACAACTTGCACCGGACCACAAGCGTATAAATAATCCTACCAAGCAAACACACGAACAAGCAATTTGTCACATGCGACTGGCTCCTTCCGCGATCAAAGGGATGTACGTTAAAATGGAGTGTCGTGGCGGCGGGGGATGGAAATTCCGTGCGAAATCAACGCTGAAAAGAGAAAATAAAAACAACCATGGAAATTCAAACCCCATCGTATATTTACTCGGATTTCATAAAAACACACACGCGCACACGGATCATAAATACGCCGGACGTAGCCAGGATTTCATCAATTCGAAAGCACCACTATGGCTGAAGCAGTCCAAGTTGGTATTCACTAGTTATTGGATTACGTTTCTCGAATTAATTCAAATATTTTTTCAATATTTTGAGTGGTAAACAGGATGAGCTGTTTAATTTTACACCTAATAACATACATATAACACTTCTTACTGAAAGTTATTTGAAGCTTGGATCCAAACTTTTTTGTTTATCGTAATGAACGACTTGATGGGGCATGTGGGCGAGTTACAATCACCATTCATAAGCTTATAAAACATCAACTTTTTTCGTGATTTGAAACTTTGGGTGTTTCTGTTGAAACACAGCTTGGTAAATATACTTTCATAGCTGCCAGTTAATTTAATTAGGCTTAATTTGCTTCAAAATGACTTGCGGAAATTGACACCCAATAAGTCAAAAATGTTTGACATTGATGACTTTAATGCCTAACAACGCTCATGGAATAATTCGTAAACTAATTCCAACGGCAGAGTTTTATTTGACGAGTGCTCTAGTCGACTCTAGTCACCTTTGTAGTCAACTGGTTTCTCATGCTTATTTTGATTCTGATCATGTACCTTTTACATTCAATTTCAACACACTCGCGATCCTCATATTAAAATTATATGGCAGGATTTGCAGAAAGAAATCAAGAAACGTATTTCACAATTAAGAAACAAAAATTTTGAAAAAAAAATTGCTCAAATGGACCCTGGCTCTAAGCCCTTTTGGAAATTATCCTAAATTTTGAAAAAAAAAACCTCAGAAGCCAATTCCGGCATTGAAGGAGAAAAACAAATTATTACTAACTAATTGCGAAAAATCTCAAAAACTTGCTTTGTAGTTTCAAAGCGGGCAAAATTTTAATTTAGTTCAACTGGAAATCAAATTACGCAGGATTTCGAAAATATTCTCAATCAAGAGAACGTTTTCGAAAATTCCTGGGAGACTGGTTTAGAAGAAGTGAGAACTATTATTAAAAATTCTAAAATGTGAACGCCCCTGACGATGATGGAATTTTTAACATCCTCATCAAGAAACTTCCACTGGTTGCTATATTTAACAATTGTTTTCAGTTGACATATTTTCATGACAAATGGAAGAATACCAAAGTTGAACCAATTTTAAAACCAAACAGAACTTCTGCAGAAGCTTCTAACACAGATAACAGATGTTTATGCTAGAACATTTTTTTTCTGAAAACCTGTGTAAATATTCAAATTGAAACTCCTTGCAATCACTAGCGCCGGCACACAGCGAATTGCGTCAATCAGTGGTGAATATCAGTATCTTGAAATATTTCATATTCACCACTGACATTGTCTTGGGAACTTAGCGATGACAGCGCCACCACGATGTTGCCACTTGTGTTGCCATTCAAAATGATCAATAATTGTCTTACACAGTTTTTCAATCGGACTTTAACGTCTGTTATCTGTGCTTCTAGCTATTGTTCAATCAGTTTGCTTTCCTACATCAGTAAACTTTTGAACAAAATGATTGTCCAGATCGTTGAAAATTAAATTTTTGTCGATGAACAGTTCGGTTTCCGATATGGACATTCGACCACTCATCAACTTTCACGAGTAACAAATTTGACACGTTCCAACAAATCGGAAGGCTATTCTACTGGTCTTGCTCTTCTAGACATAGAAAAAGCATTCGACAGTGCATGAAGGCTTGATCGTAAAATTAAAAAACTTTAATTTTCCAACATACATAGTTAGAATAATTCAAAGTTATCTATCAAATCGTACACTTCAGGTTAATTACCAGAGCTCCAAGTCTTTAAGACTTCCTGTAAGAGCTGGTGTTCCTTAAGGCAGCATTATTAGGCCAATATTATACAATAATTTTACAACAGACTTACCTGAGTTACTTCAGGGATGTCAAAAATCTTTGTTTGTGAATGTCATAGGCCTTTTTGCAATCTACTTCAGCTGCGTGTCATCTGTAGTAGATTACAAAAAAATTTGGTTTTGATTCATACATGCAAGAATGAAAGATTTCTCCTCATACTTCCAAAACTCAATTAATAATATTCCCACATAAACCAAAAGCACTTTATTGGAAACTTTCAAGTAGACATGTTATCACGTTGAGAGGAGTTCCAATAAATTGGTCAGATGAAGTTAGGTATCTAGGGCTCATGTTAGATAAAAGTTTAACTTCCCAAATTCACAATAAGGGCAGTCAAGTCAAATGTAAAAAATATATAAAATCTCTGTATTCACTTATAAACAGAAAATCGAAGCTCAGTTTAGTTTTAGTTAATTGAAAGCGTTTCTTCTCTCTTATAAGCAGGTGAAATCAACTGACCTGTAAAAATTTTGAGCTGCTACGGCAAATGAAATGTAATATGTTGATAATAAAATTTTATTATGAGCTCAATTTAGTTTTACCAAATTAGGATGATATTGTTGCTTAACACAGAACACCTAGATATAACAAATGAATGTAATGTTTGAAATGCTACTTGTTGCTGCACTCACTGTGCAGATAATCAATAATGGTGTAACGACTGGCTGACACCCTAGCACACTGATAAACCTTCAATAGCACATCAGCTGAAATTCTATACATTTACACAAGTCTGCAGAACCAACTCTAGCTACGTTCAGTTGTATAGTTACGGCACATGACAGTAAAATCTCAGATCATGAAACAATTGGGTCCTAAAATGTTTAATGAATTCTTGTTTTTATTAAATAATACGAAAGAGCATGTTATTGCAACTACTTTAGCAAGTTTTCCAGCTCAAATAACGGCTATAACATTTTTAAACTTCAATTTTAAAAATGGTTTCGAATATGAACCTTGACACTTATGATCTTGTTTGACATTCACTTTTTCGACAAAAATGCCACAGGGCATATAGTTTGAACACTGGGGTTGTTCCTATCTAACATTTCGGAAGGGACACGGAAAACAAAATATACCCAACATTTGAGTTTAAACCAAAAGGTGTGACAAAATCATAAAAAAATGTTTTTTGTACTTAAACCAATGAAAATCAATTAAAAATTGAGTAAACATGTGTTTCTGCCCTAAACTTAAGCGTTTGGTACTAAAATTGAGACAGGGCTTTAAGACCCTATTGAAATTAATTTCGACGAATTTTCACAACCATTAGAGAATTATATCACAATTAAATGTTGGAAGAAGTATTCTAAAAGTGCATTTCTTTCACTGCTGAGGAATAGTATGCCCAGAAACAGTGAAAGGCAATTAGATGAAAAAGCTGATGTGTTGAGTACTGTGTTGAAAGAGAACATAAACAGGCTTGTAGTTGTAAGGAATATAAAATGCAATAGCAGAAAAAAATGGTACACTGCTGAATTAAAAATATTACAAGAAGCAAGAGATGACGCGTACAAGAAAGCTAGTGCTAGTTGGGACGAAGCTGATTGGCAGCGATACAAAGTTTTACGAAATGAATATTCATATTCTATAAGAACAGCAAAAGCAGAATTCACACAGAAAAAAATTGAACAAAATAGAGGAAATAGCAAACAACTTTGGAGAACATTGAAATCACTGTATAAGAGTAAAGAGAAACCAGCAAGTCGAATAAGCTTTAATGGTGTCGATGTTGATGAAGATCAAGTTATTTGTGAAAAGTTCAACAGTTATTTCGTTGACAGTGTTCAACAAATTAATGAGAGCATAGAAAATGTTTCCGACTGCTTTGGGAACAATGAATGTCAAGGAACACACAGCTGGAACGTTTTTAATAGAGTCTCGTATGACACATTGAAAAAAGCTATTGCAAAAATTAGTTGTTCATCAGGTATCGATAATGTAAATTTACAAATTCTTAAGGATTCATTGGAAGTCACCGGAGAGTATCTACTTGGCATAATCAATGATTCTCTTGAGCAGGGTAAATTCCCTAGTGGTTGGAAGCAATCAATGGTGGTTCCGATACCAAAAGTATCCGGAACAACAAATTCTGAAGAATATAGGCCAATTAATATGTTGCCAATATACGAGAAAGTATAAGAAATCATTGTCAAAGACCAATTGCTGGAGTACTTGAACGAGCATAAAATTATAATAAACGAACAATCAGGATTTAGGCAAAATCATTCGTGTGAATCAGCTTTAAACTTATTATTGTACAAATGGAAGCAAATGATTGAAGAGAAAAAAAACTATTGTTGTTCTGTTTTTAGATCTAAAGCGTGCATTTGAAACGATATCGCGTCCGGAAATGTTAAAGACTTTGAATAAATATGGTATGGGAGGAAATGTTCTCAAATAGTTTGAGTCGTATTTATCTGACCGAACACAAGTGTGTCAATACGGAAATTGTATATCTTCGCCAAAATCAGTGCCACTCGGAGTTCTACAGGGTAGCGTTTTAGGACCGATTCTATTTATTTTATATATAAATGATATGAAGAAAGCCATTAAGCATTGTGATATTAATTTATTTGCAGACGATACGGTTATATTTATAGCAGAGAGAGATGAAAAGGTTGCAATTAGAAAAATTAGAGATGATATAAAATCATTAAACAAGTGGTTGAAAGTGAAAAAGCTCAAATTGAACGTCCAGAAAACTAAATCGATGGTTATAAGTAACAAGAAGCAATTGGATTACACAGAACTGAAAATTCATATTGAAGGAGTTGAAGTAGAAAAAGTAGATGTCTTTAAATACCTTGGAGTCATAATTGACCAGAAATTGACATTCAGTGCACATATCGATAGCGTAATAAAAAAAGTAGCAAAAAAGTATGGCATGCTAATTCGTTTGAAAAGTCAACTGACGTTTTGGAGCAAAATATTTTTGTATAAAACATTAGTGGCACCACATATTGACTATTGCTCTTCAGTGTTATTCTTAGCAAGTGAAACTCACCTAAAACGATTGCAAAGATTGCAAAATAAATTCATGAGATACATTTTGAACTGCGACAGATATACACCAATTAAAAACATGTTAGAGGTGCTACAATGGCTTTCTGTGAAAGAGCGTATTATTTTCAATGTGATGACTGTGATTTTTAAACTGACAAATGATCTCTTGCCGGAAACCTTGACAAATATTATTTTACGAGGACGAAACATTCATGACCATAGAACTAGACGAAGTGATGATTTACGTGTTGTGCCGTTTACAATGACTAGTACTCAAAAATCTATGTATTATAATGGAATAAGAATTTTTAATGAATTACCAGCTGCAATCAAAAATGCAAGATGCGTCACAGAATTTAAAAAAAAAACTGCGCAACGTGGGTTAAATTTAAGTATAGATAAGGAAAATCATAAAATTGTATGTATGAATTACTGTATATTATTATCAGAAGATAAATAAATGGATTATTATTATTATTATTAGTAAACTCCGTTCACGTAGTAAGTGGATATACAGGTCTCACAGTTCAGTAAGATAATTGATTCGAGCTCCGAAGATACACAGGAATGTAAGTTTTAGCTATATGCTGCCTAATGAATTATTGAATTATAAATATACTTACAGCAATGAAGCTGATCAGTCGTACAGCTGCAAGACCGTGTTTTCTTCGCCAACAGCTACTAATGAAGGAATAAAAACAAGGATGATTCTGTCAGGGACTCCTGCACGCATTTCTCTACAGATACTTTAATGTTTGTATTCCTTGAGGAATTGCACTCTCAGGATTATTTCAGGGTTGCTGCCTTATTATATTTCAGGGATTTTTCAAGAATATACTGTAATACCTTAAAGCATATAATTGAACATCATTTCTGATAATTCTTTTGTGATTCCTCATCGGATCTTCTTCCTAAGTATAATTCAGAAGATTCTTAATTAAATGCATCTTATAATTTATTTATACCTTAGTCTTTGAAAAACATAAATATAAAAAGCATTTCCTTTCAAACTCCTCCAAGAATTACAACCGGAATCTTTCAGTGGATTAAATTAGTCCGAAGAATTCAGATTTTTCTAAGTAATCTCTCCAAAATGTTTTAGAAAAAATACATTCATATTTTTGAAGATATCTTGGGGAAGATCTTAAAATATGTTTTCAAATAGCATTCTGCAATTCTTCTGCGATTCTGCTTTGAATAACTGCCTACATGAATTTATTGTAAAAAGCCTTTGGGAACCCCATTTTTTCCATAAATTGTGGTTTAATGCTACATGTGATACATTAAAACATTCGCCCCGAGATAACTCCGAGAAATATCCTTAATGTTTTTTTTTAAGAAATTCATTCAGACATTTTTTTTGTTTGCTTTCAGAGTTCGTTTAGAGTAATTTTATCGAGATTGTTCACGAGAAGACCGGAAAAAACTCTTCCATAAGCGTTGTACGAATCACCACGGCTTGTAATAAAGCTCAAAACAATTACTATTACAATTTTTTCAATTATTACAATTATTACAATTATTACAGCAGTTCCTCTCAGGACAGCTCTTCAATTTGTCAAAAGAATTTTGTGAGAGAATCCTGTAGAAATTATGTTGAAGAATTCTATCAAGAATTCTTTCAAAGGTTTTCAAAGTATTTAGGCGGCAATCTTTAAAAGGATCGGAAATTTTCTTAGGATATTTCTCTGAGCAGGGATGCCCCAAAAAATCCTCAAGAGATTTTTTCGAGTATCCCTACTTTAAATTCTCTTGAGGTAGGGTGAGCGACGGAATCAAGACCAGTTGCATTCGGTCCGCGTGGTACGAGTGCGAAAAAAGAATCGCGTTTCTCAATTATTCCGTATGCAGTAGTCAAAGCTAAAAGTGGATTGTGGCTGCTCAATCGAGGTTGAAGGATCAATTGGTGAGCTCTTGGCATGCTTTTATTCCATGACTGTAAAATCAGGCTTGATAGAAACTCCTCTGCGAGGCAAAGAGGAGGCAATTTTGCCGTTTTACTGAGGAGAAAAAGCCGTAACTCAAAATTTTCAACACAGATCCTCAAGCGATTCGAGTGAGAGTGCAAAAAAATGCGAGGATTTTTTTCAGGTACTCTCTATCTCGTGTTGCGATGCTCACCTTTACTCACACTTCAAAAGAACTCTCGAGTCTGCCGCCCGAACAAACAGTCCTCGGGGAGTTGTGAGAGCACCCTTTTTTGATGGAATTTTACTCTGGTGTGTTTTGTGCTTCTTCTTCCTCGCTCATTTTTCGTTGCCCCTCTGCTTAGCATTTTTTCGCTCCCTCGCAAAGAGGCAAAGGCAGCACGCTGCTCTAGAGTGTGTTACCGAACTCTAATGATGTTGAGGAGCATTACCAAGCCTGTCTAAAATATGTATGACTGTACATTAAATCGTTACAACGGTGGGACGTCAATACCATTTTTCAACAAACTATGAATGGTTCGTCACTGTGAGTGTTGGCATAAACTCTTATTCATAAATTATTTAAATTTAACAGATTTTTTTTCTCTCATAATTAATGTCTTGTAATTAAAACAATGATTTCTTTGTAGTTAAAACATAACTTTGAATGGTTCGTCACTGTAAGTGTCGACATTGTTTCTTTCATCAACTTGTTTCATGTCAATTGAAATATTATATTTAACAGCATGTTTATATCTCACAAAAAAATGTTTATCATGGTCTAATCGCTTATCAAAGTGAATCCTGTGACCCAACGATCCTTCTCATTAACAAATATTCCTCCCAGTGACCTTTGTGGAGATGCAGAGGCAAACACGGTCTTCAAATAGCAAAGGTTACACACTAACATTCCTTCCCCCAATCCCACCTGACTGCAAGGACGTGGCCGGCGCCGTTATTGACCCTGTATGAATAGAGGCACTGAATTATGCACACTGAAGGAGATAATGGCCAATCCCAACCGAACTTCTAGTTGATTCTTTGTGCATCTTCACTGACTTCGGTCAATCACAGAATAGCAACCATTGATATGTGTAGTCAGTCTAAGCTAAGCTAAGCTATTCTCTTGTCATGTCTCTTGAACAGGTTTCTAGTCATACCTTTTTTATATTCTGCTGGGAATTATTCAAGCTATTCGTTCCAACAACGGTTCTTGCAGGATTTTTTCTAGGAGATACTCGACGATTCTTCCAAGATATTAAAGATTCAAAGTAAGATTCATTCCTGAAATTACCACGGTTTACTCATTGCAAAAATGGAAGCTTATGGTATCAGAGGCTCTGTACGGAAACTAATTGAAAGTTATCTTATGAACAGAAAGCAATATGTGTCTATTGGTGCCCACAAAAGTGATATGCAGTCGATTCATATAGGAGTTCCACTAGAAAGTAATTTGGGACCAATTATGTTTCTGTTGTTTATAAATGACTTGACGGGACTTCGTCTGATTGGAGAACTTCGGCTATTTACTGACGACTCATGCATCTTCTACAAAGGATTTGACCATGAAACAATTCTACATAACATACGGCAAGACGTAACGATGCTACTGGAGTACTTCAAGTCAAACGTATTATCGATGAACCTAAAGAAAACTTAATATATGCTGATTCATTCACCAAGGCGACGAATTCCACATCATGATCCTTTAGTTGTTCAAAGGCAAGTATTAGATGAAGTTACTGAATACATTTTTCTAAGCCTTGTTATTGATTCTACTGTGAGTTGGAAACACCATGTTGAGATGCTCAAGAAGAAAGTTAGTTCATTATGCGGTGCTCTAAGGAAGATCTCTGCATTTCTGCCTTCTATTTGCTTGAAAAATATATTTTGCATTGATTCACTCGCGTCTTTCATATCTTGTTGCAAACTGTGGTAATTCAAGTAAATCCAATTTGCGAGAGTTACAAGTTATTCAAAACAGATGTCTCAAGATAGTTTTTAAAAAACCCATTTTGTACCCTACAAATCTTTTGTACAGTGACAATTGTACATCTGTTCTGCCTTTAAAAGCCCTACACGCATTCCAAATAATACAACACATGCACAAGATATCTACGAATATACCTTTACACCACAACTATACACTTTCAAGAATACAATCTACTGGAGCATCTCGACAGGAGGGGAATTTTAGTCTCCCGTGTCCTCGAACTGAGTTTGGCCGTAAGAAAATTATATACTTTGGAAGTAAATTGTAAAATGAGCTACCTAGCTCGATCAAGAGCTCTCGTAGCTATTATACGTTTAAATCCCAGTTGAGATTGTATTTCAAACAAAACATTGATTGTTTCCTTTTATAAATTTAAGTAGAATCAATTAGAATTATGAATATAATTATGAGTTAAACCTTTTTTTTCATGACCCTTCGGAGACAATCGACATCTAAATTATTGTGAAAAGTCAACTGAAATAAGAATACGTATTCCAACATGCTTGAGTTTCTGAATTCACCGTGAAATTAGGATTCATCTAATTATTTTTATTTAACTATTATTTAACTTTATAAATTAGTGTAATTAAAAAATCGCGCTGAAATGTAAATCACGCACCAGAGCTATCTGCTTACTGGTTGGTGCAAATAGGATTAGTTAATTATGTATCTATATTTGTTGTACATTGTAAAAAGAAAAGATGGTAGGGTTTTTACGCTTTTCGGAGGGAGTTTGAAAGTCCCCTCCCAAAAGCTTTTCCCTAACCCTAAAAGGTGTACGACGTTAGACATACGGACGTTAGGCACAAGTACGATAGTCATAATATACGTTAGTCATAATGGACGATTGGCAATATTTTCGAAATTAACTTGAAATCATTCTAGCGAAAGATGGTATCAAAAAAGTTGTTTACTTATCTTGGTTTTTGGTGAAAGGCTTCAAAGTTCCAAAATTAGTTAAGGGTCAACTTTTATAAGAAAATACGATAAACAAGATAAACGATGTTGTACATTACTAAATTTCCGCTTTAACGTTGCAACAATTTTGGTGATGCATTTAATATTTCCATAAAAGGTTTTGCCTTCTTCAAATTAAAAGCTGTTCTTTACTTTTATACTGTCGATAAACAATTGACAACAGTTGTCCATGTTCCAATTAGTAATTTTGCCTTCTTTATTTAATACCTTGTTCCTCCGAGTCATGACGTTCCAATGCATTATTGACATTCTAGCTAAAAAAATGTCGTCAATGATTTTCCCTTATATAAATCATTTTTTTTTTCCGCTTGATATAATTGTAGCCAGTTAAACTGACGATTCAAATTAAGAAATTTGTAACAATGGAAGGCTTAGCACTAATGGAAATATATCCTAAAGGTAGAATGACAACCAGAAAATATCTGTTGAAGATGGTTGCCAATTTTGTTCTGATTTATATCGAATAACATGCGGTAATATTGATTACTTTCATTTTAATTTAGATTTTTTACAAATTTATTTCTTCATTTCGTCAATCAATATTGGACTACAAATCAATTTTCTTTTATGTCACTTTTTTTAATGACTGCATTGTTAACATTTAACTTTACTATACATTGATAATATTTATGTAACTTTACTATTGATATCAAAGCGCTTAACAAACAGCACTTTGGTTGCATAGGTTGAAAAAAGTTCACTAGTTTACAAAACGGGTGAAGCTCTCGTTGGCCACATTACATGGGATGGGTAATATGTCGTCCTTATTTTTTGATGTTCCTAGACCCCCTCCTCTGTCTGTCACGCATTTTCCAACAATTAGTGCATGTACTGTAATATTAAGTCTCTTCTCTCTTTCTCCAATGATGAGTGTTTGTTTTGAATGTTTCTGTAAGTAAATAAAAATCTCTCAAATATTACAGTCAAACCTCCATTAGTCAATATTGAACAGACCATCGACCCACGATAATATCGATTCATGGATCAGATAATATTTGGATAGCTGTTTAAAGTGAATATGAATCGAAGCCAAACTTCAAATGTTCAAAAGCACAAATCTGAAGAACAGAACACCCCTTTGAGCCGAAAACTTAATCGATTGGTCATCACCAGCTAGTGACCAATCGAATAAGTTTTCAGCTCTAACGGATGTTCGGTTCTCCAGATTTGTGCTTTTGAAAATTTGAAGTTTAGCTTCGATTTATCTTCACCTTAAGGGGGCCATTATTGTAATCACGATATTTCAAATGGAGTTAGTTGATTTTAACGATTTTCAGGAAATGTTTCACAAAAAATCTCGAAGAATATCATGGTAAGTGTTTTTCGTAAAAAATAATAGATAAATTCATATGAAAGTACCAGGACGAATGGCTAAGGACTCTCAAAAGAAACTCACACAACAATAACAGAAAAAAGCAGAATTTTCAATTCCTGAAGGAATTCGGGCGAAAATCTTATCTTATCTAACGTATGGAGGAATATTTTAAGGAAAACCTTGGAAGAATACTTCACGAATCCATCATCCATCATTTCTGTTTTTTTTTAATAGAACTGCTAGCAAGATCTTTGCCAGATACTGATGAATTTCATAGTAACTATTAACTCTCAGAAGATTTCTTGCCGAACCTGTTGCGGATTCTTGAAAGCTTTAAGTGATTTTGGCAAAAGCCCATTTTTTAGTTGGAACTCCTCTCCTTATCAACACAATTTTTATATAAAAAATCAATTTCTAAATTAAAAAAATAGTGTTCGTAACAAGTTTTTTTTTGTCCAGAAGGGAGGGCCCTGCCATTCTCTAGCTACGTCCAAGTGTGGGGAATATGGGGATGGGGGAGGAAATCCGCGGATCAGGATGTACAGGACAGCCGGGAAAATCGTGAGTAATTTAGGTGAGATTTGTAATATTTATTATTCACAACAGTGTGCTGCTCGCGTACTTCACGTACCCATACAGTCGCACATTGGGCGCTCTCGTCGTCCGATGCACTCATTCACTCACATACGCAGAGCTGTGCTCTCCGTGCATTCTCATCTCCGCAGTCTCATCTGAACAACTTTATTCTTACCTGAAGAAATGGACTATTTCTTAAACACTTAATTACACATTAGTCGATGAACTATTTTTCTTGAACTACAATTGACGGTCTCGTATGGATGATAGCATTCAACTGGATACTTCACTGTTCACTATGCAGGATTGTTAGCACTGGCACCGGTTCAGAATCTTCACTATCCTCTCTCTTTATCTTTTCTGCTTCGCAACCCCGGCTCTTTCTCACTAGGCGCAGGGGTGGCAATTTACTCGCGACTCACTCTGTAATTCACTGTTCTACTGCAGCAGCATTTGCAGATTTATCGAACCTCAACAAATGTTCCCACCCCACTTGTCTGGACACAATTTTTTCGCCAAATCTGGGTTCTCCACTTTGGAGATGCACTCCGGTATTGATTGGAAATCTGTGGTCTACAAATTGCCCGCTGTTTTGGCTGCTCACCCTTCGTCTTCTATACGCACATACTCACACTCACGCAACTATTCGACCGAAATATTTCTAATCGATTTTCTGCCTACAACACCACTTCCTCCCTTTTCTTGTATCGTGAGGATGCTCTTATGGTTTGAAGAGCAATATCTCATACCTAGGGAAGATTTTCCAGCCCTAATTTCCACAAAATGTCACAGACAAATTGATCCATTCCGAGAAGGCTCAAGCATTGTCTCACTTCCTCCGAACACTTCAATCGTTGCGTCTGCAGTCTGACCCGAGTTTGTTTTGGCGCAGGAAAACACCCACTCCGAATGGTATCCTTCCTGAAGGAATTTTCACAACAATCCCCCCAATAACTGAAATCAATTGGACTCTTTCACCAATTAATATGAGTTTCTCCAGCAGCCCAAAATTGATGTCCCACAATCTTCTCATCCAAATGAAAAAAACACCTCAGAAACCACTTTGACACCGCGGACCGCGGATTGCACCTGCAATCAAATTCGAACCGAACCGACCGTACGTCAACCGAGGACTGACCGAACCGATGGTATCCAGTCTCGAGCATACCCGACCCCAACCTGTGGGGAGCATTAGTTCGCTCTGCGGAGAGAGAAGCCAATCTCTACTCAAAATCTCCCAGCGTCATCCACCCCCAACCCCAAGCAGAACCCCAAAAGCAGCACGCTTTTTTATTATTGTTTTGATCCCACGCGCGCCTTCGTGTTTCGTTTGCGTACGCGCTCATTCATGAAAGAGAAACGGGACCCCCCTCGCGCGATGAAAAGAGCACGAGAGAGCGCTGGAGTGGAGAGAGAGCAATAATGGGGCATGGATGATGTGATGGCACGCGAAACGCCAATCATTGCTCGCGCCCGCGCATCCACGTGCGGGAGAGAGACGTCGGCCAACCGACCGAGACGTCGTCGTGTGGTGGGTTGCTCTCATCGATTGGGCCGTGCGGGAGAAAAACGACGCTTTTACGTGAGATGAACGGGGTGGTGAATGTTTACCCAAGTGAGCAGTGAGAAAAGTGGGTGGTTGAAGGGTGGTGTTGAGAGAAGCTTTTGAATAGGGAATTTTGGGGCAGCAGTAGCACTGAGCATCTGAATTATTCGATGAAAACTTGATAGTCACAGTTAAAAACATTTATCGTGCAATATATGATAAGGCGCCGTCCACAAATTACATAACGTTCTTGGGGGAGGGGGAGTAGGCGCAAGCGTTACGACTCATACATTTTTTTTCGATACAGAAAGCGTTTCGGACGGGGTAGGGGGTCGAACATTATTGATTTTAGCGTTACTTAACAAATGGACGCTGCATAACGCCCTAAAACTATTGATAATCAAGTATGCAGCTCGTTTTTTTCCTGATCATACGAATGAATAGACCGTCCATTTATTTACGGACTGTTCAAAAATAGACGAAACTTTTAGCCGTTCATTTGATGATCATCTCAACGCTAGTATTTTTTTCCTTAAAAAGCTAAATCATCATCTTCAACTTAGTTCAAATATTCTCCGTTATATGAATGTAGAAGGCACGTCGATCGCCGATAGTTTCTCGTTAAACAGTCAATAGGCGAAAAGCGAAATTTTCTGAATTTGCCTTTATAAAGTGCCCATATTGGTGAAGATCAGCCTGTTAAACATTTGTGATCCATAACTATGTGGTCCCCCAACGGCCCTGAACATATTAGGCATAGGTGACCCAGGTGCACAGTCTACTGAACATCAATTTCTGAAACTAAAAAGTAATTTTCATTTATACTACAGTCTACGAAGTAAAAGAATAATCCTTCGCGAAATCGTAAACAAGCACAATATTGCTTGTGTAAGAAGTTTTTTTTTCGTGATAATTTTGAGATGGGTTTAGAGAATTTAATTTTTAACTCACCCTAACTCGATATTTAGTTTCTCAAAATCGGGTTTGAGAACCACAGTAAAAGTTTGTTTTCAAGAGTTCCTTGTTAAGCAGTTGCACCGATTTTGTATTCTATAACTCAATATCACCCTAACTCGGTCCCTTAAATATCGGTTTATGGAGACTTTAATCTTAAACGAGAGCCAAAAAAAGGCACTTTTCATCAATTATTCTCATATAGTCAAACCTTCATGACTCGATATCGACTCATGGAATTATACTAAAATTGAAATTTCACGGTTACTATGATGGTCCTCTCAAACAGCTTTCCAAGTCATTTCTGTTCCATTACTCGATATTTTCATGAGTCGATGATCCCTTCAGATATCGACTCACGGAAGTGACTGTAAAACAATGATTTCAAACATAAAACTATCACAAATTTTGATGAAACATGACAGTTCGATAGTATTAGCCCGTATGGGCCTGAGTGAAAGCAAAAATACTTAAACCCTCACCACTCAGCGAATACTTAATGCACCCCACATACGCTCAAACGGTTTGACCAACATTGACTCCGCCCCCATGATGCTCATGTTGGTGCAATGTTTGACCGTGTGTGATGCTGCTTGACGAACCAATTTGACAGTTTGTGAAACCAATTTGACGGTTGACGAATAGGTCGGCCCAAATTCAAACGAGTTTGATTTTGCTCAAACCACCGGTGGGCGGAGCCAAATGTTCGACGAACCGATCGTACCGTCTGTAGGAGTATTGCACGAACACCGACGTCATCATGTCAGATTGAAGCTTCGACGTCCCATGAACTGCCGACGCAGATGGCTGGAAAGTGAAAATGCGTGAATTTACGCAGCGTCGGTGCCATAGTGATCTATCAAATCCACGCTCTTGAGTTGTTTCTATATATTTCACTATCGTTTCCAACTATCTCTAACCGTTTTCTTTCTCCAGAAATATCTTCAGAGAATCCATCAGCAGTTTCACATGTGATATAAAAAATCCATCCATGGATTGTACCTGGATTTGTACTACAGGAAGTTTATCAGGAATTTCTCCAGGTAATCCTCTTGTAATATGCTGTAAAAATTCCTTTATCAATTCCTTCCGAAAGTTCACCTGGAATTCCTCATGGGATTCTATCAGGAATTCCTACAGGTAATCCTCTTGTAATATCTTTAGGAATTCTTCCAAAACTCCTTCATGATTCCACCAGGTGTTCTTCCAGAAATTTAATCAACATTTTGTCTAGTGATTTAACAAGAAATTCCTGTAAGAATTATTTTATAAATTCCTTCCGAAAGTTCACCTGGAATTCCTCATGATATTCTATCAGGAGTTCCTACAGGGATTCCATCAGTGATTCCTCTGAGAATCAGGAGTTCTTCTTCTTTTTGGCGTTATGTCCTCACTGGGACAGAGCCTGCTTCTCAGCTTAGAGTTCAATGGGCATTTCCACAGTTTTTAACTGAGAGCTTTCTTTGCCAAAGTTGCCATTTTTGCAATCATATATCGTGTGGCAGGTACGATGATACTCTATGCCCAGGGAAATCAAGGAAATTTCCATTACGAAAAGATCCTGGACCGACCGGAAATTTAAACCAGAAACCTTCAGCAAGGTTTTGCTTTGTAGCCGCGGACTCTGATCGCTCGGCTAAAGAAGGCCTCTAGAATCAGCAGTTATTCTAGGGAATTAAACACGATTTCATCCAGGCATTCCATCAGGAGAACTTCTAAAGATTCAATCATTAATTTCACGAAGGTTTCATTCAGCAGTTCCTTCAGGGTTTTAATCAGGACTAGCTCTAGGGATTTCATCGGAAGTTCCTCTCCGGATTCCATCGGAAGTTCCTCTAGGAATTCCATCAAGAATTCTTCTGGGGGTTTCATCAGATGTTTGTCTAGGGATTCCATCAGGAATTCTTCAGGGATTCCATCTGGAATTCGTCCAGAGATTCGATCACGAGTTCTTTCAGGGATTTCACCTGGAACTCAAATAGAGATTTCATCAGAAGTTTCTCCTGGGATTCTATCAGAAGATATTTCAGAGATTCCACCTGGAATTCCTCCATGGACTCTGTCCGTCGTTGCTCTAGGGATTTCATCAGGAGTTCTACTCGGGATTTCAACAGAAATTCCTCCAATGATTCCATCCAGAGTTCCTTCAAGAATATCTTTACAAATTCTTCCAAGGATTCCTTCAGGAGTTCCCCAGGGATTTCATCAGAAGCTCCTGTAGGGATTCTATCGGGAGTACCTTTAGGGCTTCTGGAGATTTCATCAGGTGTTCCTCCAGGGATTCCAGCAAGAGTTCCTTCTGAAATTTCACCTGGAGTTCTTCAAGAGATTAAATCAGATGTTTTTCGAGAAATCACATCAATGTCTCTTCTAGAAATATTATCAGGAGTTCCTATAGCGATACTATCTGGAATACCTTTAGGGCTTCCATTAGAGTTCTTCTGGGGATTGCATCAGGGGTTCTTCCAGAGTTCTTTCAAAGATTCCACTTGAATTGCCTCCAAAGATTCAATCAGAAATTCCTTGAGGAATTTCATCAGGACTCCTTCTAGGGATATCATAAGGAATTCTTCTAGGGATTCTTACAGGAGTTCCATCAGAAAATTCTCCAAGGATTCCATCAGGAATTCCTTCAGCGATAGCAACTGGAACTTCTCCAGGGATTCCATCAGGAATACCTCTAGCAAAGCCATTAGAAGTTTCTCCAGCGATTCCATTGCTGCCCTTCATCCGCTCTCACCGTGGTCTCACGCTGTTCTGGCCGGATCTCGCTTCGTGTCATTACGTCAAGCCAGGAAATGCAGTTCCTTCAGAGATTCCATCTGGAATTCCTTCCAGAGATTCTATCAGGGGTTTCTCTAGAGATAAATTTCATCAGAAATTCCTCCATTGATTCCATCAGGAGCTCCTTCAACAATATATTTAGGGTTTCCTCCAAGGATTTCATCAGCAGTTCCTCCAGGGATGCCATAATTAGTTTCTTCTGAGATTTCACCCAAAATTCCTCAAGAGATTCTATCAAGAGTTCCTCTATAGATACTATCAGGAGTTCCTTCAAGAAACTTATCAGGAATTCCTCCAGAAATTTCATGAGGAGTTCATCTAGAGATTTCATCGGGACTCTATCAGGAGTTTCTCCAACAATATCTTTATATTCCTCCAAGGATTCCATCAGGAGTTGCTCCAGGGATTCTATCAGGAATTCCAATAGGGATTCTATTAGAAGTACCTTTAGGGCTACCATTAGAGTTCTTCTGAGGATTTCATCAAGAGTTCCTTCAGAAATTCCACCAAGAATTCCTTCAGAGATTCCAGCTAGCATTTTTTCCGAGATTCTATTAGGACTTCCTTTAGAGTTTATATCAGGAGGTCATCTAAGAATACCATCAGGATCTTCTAGGGATATCATAAGGAATTTCTCTTGGCATTCTATCAGGAGTTCCATCAGTAATTTTATCAGGAATTCCTCCAGGGATTTTATCAGGAGTTCCTATAGTGATTCCATAGCGCATTCTTCAAGGGATTTCATCAAGAGTTACTCCAATGATTTCATCTGGAGTTCCTGCAAGAATATCTTTGGGAATTCCTACAAGAGTTTGATCAGGAGTTCCTCCGGATTCCGTCAGGAATTCTTTCAGGAATCATCATTAAATTCTTCAGAAATATTGATTGATTGATTGATTTGACTTTATTAACGAGATTTTTAGCCCTGGGCTAGTTCATCTCGGGACCAACGGCTTTACTTCCCATCCGAAGGAAGTCGTCACTATAACTTTTTACGTCATAAGTGACTATGTCGGGAATGGGATTCGATCCCAGGTCCTCGGCGTGAGAGGCGAGTGTTCTAACCACTACACCAGGTCCGTCCCCTTATTCAGAAATATTAACAGGAGTTCCCTTAGAGTTTCCATCAGGAGATCCTCTAGAGATTGTATCAGAAGTTTCTTCAGAGATTTCACCTGGATCCTCGAGGGATTGCATCAGAAGTTTCTTCTAGGGACAACATCAGGATCTCTCCGGGGAATTACATCAGGAGTTCTTCTGGAGATTTCAAGAAGAGTCCCATCAGGGGTTTCATAAGCATTTTCTTTAGACATTCCACCTGGAATTCCTTCTGAGATTCTATCAAGAGTTTCTATAGGGATTGTATCAGGAGTTCCTCTGAGTCTTTCAATAGGAGTTCCCAAGGATTTCCATCAGGAGTTCTTCTAAGGATTTTATCAGGAGTTCCTCTAGGGTTTCCATTAGGAGTTTTTTTAGAGATTCCACCTGGAATTTCTACAGGAATTCTATCAATACTTTCTCTAATGATTCTATCAGGAATTACTCCAGGGATTACATCACAAGTTTTTCCAAGGATTCAATCTGAAGGAGTTCTTTAATAGATTTCATTGGAAACTTCTGCAGGGATTCCATCGGAAGTTCTTTCATGGATTTCATTAGAAAAACTTCTAAGACTTTATTATAAATCCTCCTGGGATTCCATCAGAAGTTCTGTCAGGGATTCTATCAGGAATTCTTCTACAGGTTCCTTCAGGAATCCCTAGTGTTATTCTAGGTTAATTTATTATGAATTCTTTTCGTATATATGAAATATGAAATCGTATACGATAGCGCATAAGAGTACAAAAGTGGAGGCGGTATACGTACATGTGCCATAAGGCTGCATGCAAAATGTACATATATCGCCTCCACTTTTGTACTCTTATACGATATCATAAACGATCGTGTGTTTACTGGGTACCCGAACTTCTATAGAATACTTCAAGAGGTTCATCCAAGAACTCTTTAAGGTAGTCCTCCTGGAATTCCTTAAGGGATTCCTCCCGGAATTAGTCAAGGGATACCTCCCGAAATTCCTTAAGGAATTAATTCTCAAGGAATTCCTCCAGCAAAATCTCTAGCGATTCTCGAAGATTATCAGGAATTCCTCCAGGGATTTTAACAGAAATTTTTTATAAGTATTCCATTACCGGCATTTTTCAAGAGATTCCTTCCGGAATTTCTCCAAAGAATCCTCACGGAATTCATCATGGGGCTCCTCCAGGATTTCCTTAAGGAATCAATCCCGGAAATTCTTAAGGGATTGCTCCGGATTTTTCAAGTAATTTCTCGTGGAATAACTCCAGGGATTCTTGGGGGTTTTCAGGAACCCTCCAGCGATATTACCAGAAATTTATTATAATAGTTTTACCTGTAATTTGAGAATCTACCAGTATATCATCCAGTGATTCTATCAGGAATTCCTCCTGGGATTTGAAACAGGAATTCTATCAGAGATTCCTCTGAGAGGTTCCTTCGTGGATGCCACCAAGATGAACTCCAATTTTCCAAAAACGAATTTCCTATGCGATTTGACCACAATTTCCTATAAATATTCCACTAGTAATTCCTTCAGATACTTCAACAGTATTTTCCCTAATTATATCATCTGTAATTTTTCGCGAGAGAAATCTTTAAAGAAATTCACAAGGAGTTCTTCTAGCGTTAACACTGGGAATATCACCAGAGTTTCGCTAGAATTACCACCAGAAAAATCTATCAGAGTTTCGCCAGAAGTTCAACCATAATATACTTCAAAGGTGTTACTAGGATTGTGCTTCAGGATTATCATTAATTCCTCCAAGGAGTTAACTGATATTTACTCAGAGTTTCAAACAACAAATTTCTCTAAATACCCAGGGATTAAAGTAGATCTAAAAGATTTTTTTTTTCATATCTGAAAAAAAATCCATGGAGATATTTTTTAGAAACTCCTGGAGGTATCACCAAAGAAATCAATAGATTAATTCCTAGATAGTATCCTGGAGAGATTCCTTAGTATATTTCTGAAAGAACTTTTGAAGCAATCCCTGAAGTAGTTTCTGAAAGATTCTCTAAGGTAATTCCTGGTAGATTCCTTGGAAAAATTCCTTCAAGAAATACTGGATAGAATTGATGGATAAATTCCTTTAGGAATCCTCGGAGAAATTTATATTAGATTATTGAAGTAATTCCTGCAGAAATCCCAGAACGAATGCCTTCAGAGATACAAGGAAGAATTTATGGAGGAAACACTGGTGGAGTTTATAAAAGAATTTATTGAAGATTCTCTAGAGGAATACCGAAGGATAACCTGGGAGATTAAAAATTACAAGTGGAATCTCTAAAGGAATTCATGCTGATCAAGTTTTGATGAATTTATTTTGCAGTATTTCTCTTGAAATCTTTGAAGGCTTTCTGATGGAATACTTGGAGGAATTGTTGGTGGAATCCCTGAAGAAACTTGATGAATCCTTGGAAAAATTGTGGGTAGTATCTGTATAGAAATGCTTAAAGTTTCGCTGGAGGTATTCTTAAATGAATCTTTGGAGGATTTTTTGGTGGAATTCTTGAAGGAAGCATTGGATGAACCACTGAAGAAATCCCTTGGGAAGTATTTGTATAGATCCCTGGAGAAATCTGTTGAAAAATTGCTAGAAAGAATCGCTGAATTCCTGGTGGATTTTCTGATGTAACTCCTTGAGGAATTTGAGAAGGAGGAGTCCTTGGAGCAAGCCTTTAAAAAGTCCTGGTGAAATCTTTGGGCGAATTTCTGGAGATTATTTTTTTTTTTTTGAGAAATCCCTTGAGAAGTATCTGAAAGAATTCGTGTTGTGATTCCTGGGTAACGCGTGATGGAATCCTTGGAACTAACTTCTAGAGAAATTTCTGAAGAAATCTTTGAAAAAAATGTTATAACAATCTGGAGGAATTCTAGGAGGCAGCCTTGAAGTTAGTCCTAAAGAAATTCCTTGGGATTTTTTTGGACAGATCTTTGAAGGAATCAGTGGTTGAAATCCACAATAATTTGTAGAGGAACCTCTAAAGGTATTCTTGGAAAAATTCCACCTGAAGGTATGCCTGAAAAATGTTCCCCGGAGGAATTTCTGGATGAATCTGTGGATAAATTTCTTAAGGAATTATTGATAAAATTCGTGGTAGAATCCCAGGCAGAGCTTTTAGTGGAATCCTTAGTATAGCTTATGGATTCGTGGAAAAACTTCGAAGCAGAATAACTAGAGGAAACGACTAAAAGATTCTGGATAGAATGTTTGAAAAAAAAAAACCCATGGCCATTCCCATATCAATGACTGCTCAGAATATTTCCCGAAAGAGACCCGTCATGATTTCTGAGTTTTGCCGGAATATTTCGTACGAATTATAACTGGAATTCATCTTAAATATTTATGTCTTCCGGTACTTAAATGTTGAAAGTTCTTCTCTTCCTTACTGCGATTATTTCAAGAAAAGCCCCCCATTCACTAGACGCTCGGCAGGTCAACTTTTGTTCATTCCAATGCATAACGCTGAACATTGACCGAAGAGCATCTTCTCAGCTCCTTATAGGGCAAAATTTTTATTCAGCTTATTTATTTTTTTTTTTTTAACTGTACAACAGGCCAAGTCTCCAGCATATGAGTTTGAAAACTCACACCGTCTTTAATACACCTACACAAATCTTGCGAAGAAAGCATATATATGATGTATACATCAACAGTGCACTTTTAATTTTGGCTTTGCGCACTAGCAGAAAGCTTAAAATAAGAAGATCAGAAACGTTTGCCAACTATTTCTCCAGTTTAGTACCTTTGAAAACGTGAGTAGGGGTACAAGTCGCCCATTGTGCCGACCATCTTTGGATTTTGAGATGTTTCACCAGGAGAGAAGGAATGTTAGTGATTGTTACATGCTTTATTGGCCTACAATGGAGTCGTACAAAATTCGCTCTTTGGATTCCCATGATAACAATTCCTATGCAGCTTCCGAGAAACTCCATGGCAATGATCACTGTACGCCATGTGCGGCATTCAGGACTTCTCAACAAAACTGATGATAAACAACCAAAAATGAATCCGAAAGAGCGAAAACCTTAGGGGTTATTCAAATATTACGTAAAATTACAGGGGGGAGGGGTCTTCCATAATGGTACGGTCCATACAAAAAATAAAAATGTTCCATACAAAAACTGTTATGGGGGAGGGAGAGTGTACTAACGAAAGCGAAGTATCTAAAATTATCGCCAGGAAAATTTAATATTTTTAAAAATACTGCAAAAACCCACATTTTTTTTATTGTCGAAAAATCGATACCCCGAAGAAGCTTCAAGAAAAGATGAAAAAGGATAGGGACGCTCAAAAATAAAAATTGGAAAAATCAAAAACCAACATTCATAATTTGCGAATAAAATTAAATGATTGTCAAAAACGTGTTTAGATCGATTTTAGATAGCCAAAAATGATATTTAGATCGAAAATAAAAATTTGGGTATTAGAGAGTTAAAGATAGTGATGAGGTTTTGAGAAAATAATGCGGTAACAAGTTTATTCAGCTTCCCGTATAATCAAAGCCTTGAGAACCTGACCCTAAAGCGATATGACATTGTAAGAAATTCTCGAAGCATCAGGGCTATTGCTTATATAAGAAAAATAAAAATTTGTTTTCATTATGGAAGTATGTTACTTAAACGTTTTTGTTTTTATTGGATTTCGTTTAGAAGAGCATTAAATTTAAAATAATCATTATGTATTATCGAAGGGAACTTTAATAGAACGGACTCAAAGTTAGAATGTTATAAGTCAAACAACTAAGTGCCATCTCATCCCGCTTAGATTTTGTTGAAGGCAGCAATGTCGACCGACTGGACAAAGTCCTCGAAGTCCTGGATCTTCTCCTGCAGCTCATCGACGGAAACCTTATCGTCCTCAATGACACAGCAGATCTGCAGCTTGTTGATTCCGTAACCGACCGGGACCAGTTTGGCGGCACCCCACAGCAGACCGTCCATCTCGATGCTGCGGACATTCTTCTGCATCTCATTCATATCGGTTTCATCATCCCATGGCTTGACATCCAGGATGATGGAACTCTTGGCAATCAGGGCGGGTTTCTTCGATTTCTTAGCGTTGTAGGCGGCCAAACGTTCCTCCTTCAGCTTGGCGGCCTCGGCGCTCTCCTCCTCATCTTCCGATCCGAACAGATCGACGTCATCGTCATCTTCATCGGCGGCAGGCTTGGCTAGGGCAGCAACTGTTGGCTTGCCACCGGCCACCTGAGGCAGGGCCTGTCCTCCCCAAGCAGCACGTTCCTGGCTGCTGAACGAGGCGATGTGACGGTACCAGCGCTGAACATGGACGTAGTCTCCGGCTGGAGCCTTGCCCAGGGCATCGAACACCGAAAGGTCGGCCTTCGATGGAACGTATCTGCAAGGACAAACAATAGCAATTACAATCTTGTTTTCAAGCTTTGAACAGAATTCTTACAGTGACTCATTAGGGAAACTGTTTTCACAAGTTGATAGAAACATGTAAAAACTATCAAAATACACTTTGTTACCAAGGGCTTTTATGGCGAGATTATAAGTTATGCGATAACTTTTAAATACTTTCTCAATAATAAAGGTTCACGTATTTTTCAATTAACTATTGAACTATTAAAGGCCATCATGGCAGTTATCACAGTTTGGAAAAAAAATTACCATTTTAGTTTGTAGCAAGGTTTACGTATGAAATGGAAATAATACGTAAACCTTTCTACAAACTAAAATTGGTAATTTGACTTGAATAATTGTTGTTACCAATAATTTTAGGTGATGTTAACAACAATATTACAATTACAATAAACTTTTCAATCATCTTTATGTGAATACACTGCCCTGTACCAATATGAAATAGAGTCACTGTATCTCCGGTTTACGTGTCACCGAATCTAACCTGAAAGTCCGAACCGAAATCCGAAACCGGTAGAATTTCAACTTACCCCTCGATGTAGCTGTGATCGGCCAGGAAGTTGTTAAGTTCCTGCAGTCCCTTGGGGGTCTTGACGTCTCCGAAGGCCATTTTTAGTTGGTTTTGCGTGGATTTAAACGAGAAAACGTCCGATCTTGGCAGAAGCACGATGTTCAACCAGCAGTAGCAGATTCACGAAGAGAAAGGCAGCTTGGCGAGACGCAGAAGAACGAGATTTTCAGCAGTGAACAAAACGATCAGTGGTGAGAACTCCGGCAGTGAGGGACGCAATACATCGCCGGAGTGATGGTAAAACGATAGGTACGATGTTTTTAAACTCCTACAAATTAGGGGGACGGGAGTCCAAAACTTGTAAGGATCTGGTAATGGTTAAACTCGCCGAAATTTTCTCGATCTGATATTTTGATCTATGAAATGATTATTTTTAAAAGGCGCCATCCACAAATTGCGTAACGCTCTAGGAGGAGGGGGAGTAGACTCACGAAATGTAAACATTTCTACGAAAGAAATGTGGAAAGTGAGCGCCATTTGAACTGACATTTGTTTTCAACTGCATACTGCGATCAAAGGAAAATGCTTTTCTTGAGCATTTCTTGCAAGAAATTTCCCACGCATCGAGATAGACGATTACTTTTATGCTTTTAAGCAAAGTATGTACTTCAACAGAAAAGTAATCGCCTATCTCGATGTGTGGGATATTTCTTGGAAAAAATGCTCAAGAAAGGCATTTTTCTTTGATCGTGGTACGCCGTTGAAAAGAAATGTCAATTCAAATGGAGCTCGCTGTAGGAAATTTCTTGAGCATTTCTTGGGCAGAAAATTTTACTCTTCTTGAGCGGAACAGCATACTTAGCTTTAGTGATCCTTTATAGAGAGATAAGCGGAAGTAAAATGGAATGATTTGGCAACAGACCAGCAGTGCTGATTTTGCTCGGCGTCGAGAATAATATTGTAACACGGACATGACTTCCTCATTGCTATAAAGTGTATTTTGTTTCGTTATAGATCTTTGAGCTACATATAAAAACTAATAAACAGCCAAAAAAATCAAAAACTAAAAATCGCATTGACAAAAAAGTAAAACATTTCATTTTTTTGCTTCATGCAAAATTACTTTTACCGAAATAATTTTAAGCGGATTACATTACTCCTCAAGAAAAGTTCAAAACAAACATAACGCATGTTCGTTTGGCTCACACTTTGACAGCTCTCGTTGCTCGATTGGCTCACACTTTGACAGAAATGTCAGCTTCCGCGAATCTCTCTTATAAAGGATTTCTACTTAGCTTTATGTTGAAGTCAAGGGGGTGGTCTTTCTACGCAGTGTGCCTTGCACAGCTATGGCACATTTCGGCACACTGATTGGCACAGCTTTCCAAAATGGGTTGCTATCCAGCTTTTTACGAGCGCTAATGGCCGCCACAATCAAGCTCGCTTTCTGGTAGGGATCAAGCGATCTGATATTTTGGTTGGGTCGTTTGACAGCTAATCGATAAGTTTTTGATCGATCTTATCGATTTGCTGTCAAATAACCCAAACCAAATGTCAGATCGCCTAGTCCCTACCAGAGAGCGGGTGGGAAACTCGGCTCACTGTGCCCGGCACAGTATTCGGCACATCTGGGCACCCTTCTAATTGACAATGAATTGGATTTGACAGCTGAAACTTTGTTTTTGCTAACTACATAAAATGGTCGTGCGATTCAATCAGATTGTTGTTATCCCAAATTTGTCTGGTAAGTATAAAATTAAGAATTTATACGGCTCAGAAGACCCTTCTGTACCACCAGGTCCGTCGCACTCGGGCTCAGATTAGGTACCACTTCTAGTACTGCATTTGGTCCCTCGGTAGTGTAAAAGGTACCCAAGTTTGACACATCGCAGTACACTTTTCACGGCATTCTAGATTACCTTATGAGCCATAAAATTTTGGGCATTTGCAAGGGACATGAAGGTCTTTAATTTGTCTTTGGTACCACCATTCGAAGAGGGTCAATCTAACGAATGTGTCTCTGCTATACAGGCAAACAATCGCATCCACGATGAAACCCGAAAGATTATCGTGATCACCGAGGGTCAAAACGGTGCTTCAAGTCTCAGAGAATTTATTCGTCCATCCCAAAATCTTGCCGGATTTCATTGTGACCCACTTCTGAAGAGAAGTTTCAAAATCTCCACCAAGGAATGCTGGGAGTAAACCTGGAAAAGATGATCAAATGGTACTCGCATGAAATCCAGTACTCGGTCGATACAAGACCCCCCCCCTTGGATGAGATGCTGGCCGAGATAAGGCAGCTGAATAAGAAGAGGAGGAAGCTATGGAGCAGTCTAATGATGAAGAAAGTGCTTAAATTGACATCAATAATACGAGTCTGCATTGACCCGCTCCAGGTCCCACGCCGTGTACTGAAGCTTCCACTGAGGAGCATCATCAGCGGCGTTCCATTGTCACGTCTCATCTCAAAAATGATTAAAACAGTAATAATAAAAATATACATTTTATTACAATACATTTTATTCCCTCTCCACCACTCCTAGAGGCCGGCAATACCTAAATATTACGTTCTCGAAGAGTCGTCCTTCAGTGCATTGTTGATTAGTTAGTGTGGTCGCAACTCACAATAATGACCGTGCCAGATTAGTTCTCTACATCGTCCAGAATTTCCACAAGAACTTCTCATCTAGGGTTTATTCATAAACTTTATCACGCAAAAAATGGTCCTTTTTGACCCTCATCCACCCTCTCGTAATGCTATTTGTATAAATAGTCTAGAGGTTTTGTATGATCTGTAACATCAGAAGGACCCACCCCTTCAGCGTTATGAAATTTGTGAATGGGCCCGTACCATATGGGGATTCAGATGAATCGCCATTTTTGAGCAGCAGCTTTTCCTTTCGTGAAACTCCACTGTTTCGTCAGATCTTTAGAATCCTTAGCGCTCTGGTGGGCATCCAAATCTACGATCGGAGATTCTGAGGTCAAAGCAGTCGTACAGCTTGTCCATCTCATCCGGATCAGCCACGTAGTAGATCGGAAAGGGGAAATCCTCTAGCAGCTCCAACAGTTTCGTCCCCCAAGGAGTCCAACCAAAGACAAATTAAAGACCCCCATGTCCTTTGTAGTTGCCGAAAATTTTATGACTCATAACGTAATCTAGAATGCCGTTCAAAGTGTACTGCGATCTGTCAAACTTGGGTACCTTTTGCACTACCGAGGGACCAAATGCAGTACTAGAAGTGGTACCCAATCTGAGCCCGAGTGGGACGGACCTGGTCCAACTGTCTTCCGGTCGCTCCACATCACACGTATCTTCTTCCTCTCCGAAAAATCTGCTTCATTGATTCGAACAGCGCTATTCCTGACTAAACTGCACCAACTCCGTAACATTGTTTTATTGACCAGATCTACAGTGGAATATTGAAGACCACTTTGGTTGCGCAGTTGGTGTATTCTCGCGTGAACAGGTGCGGCATCAGATTCGGACCGTAAGGAGGAGCAGGATGCTTTCGCACCACAAAATCAATGTCCGACTCAGAACGCCCACGGATCCGCTTAGTTTGAAACTGCACCCGATTATGTGCGTTCCATTCAATCGCCGGAAGCAGTTCGCTCCGCTGATCAGGGTGTACGTGTTGTCCTTGATTTGTTGAGAATGTACTGGTTATATGCGGAAGAGGAGTTTGAGTCATTTCAGTTTCTCTGCCGGTGGATAATCCGAAAGACTCACCATTGTCTGATCCTAACACTTCTAGCAGTACAACGAACACACTTTAGATGGACTTCAAAGCCCGCATTTCCACAATCACGGCCACCCACTACAATTCGGAAACTATTTTGCAAACACACTATCATCCATCGGATCCTTAGTGCAATGCTTGGCATTCAAATCTACGATCATAATCTGCGCGATTTCTTTGCCACTGGACTGCAAAATTATATTAATGTGTTATTGAAGGCAAAGGCAGATTTTTACTTAAAACTTACCAGAAATCTAAATAGCGGCCTAAGTCAATAAAAAACCTTAGATTTTATGCTGTTCAGTCGAATTCGTTCAATCGGTGATTTTGAAAATAAACAAAAACAATCTGCCATAGATCAAACAGAGTTGCCAGTTATTACAGTGCAACCAGACAAATCTGACATATCGATACGGTCGCGCACTTCGGCACAAATCGGTTAGAGCAATGATCGGTATGAATAAGAGCTGCCAACTCAGCCTAAAAATAGCTGAGTAGATTCGCCAGATTTGTTGGTGAAAGGATCGCATAGAAGCTTTCGTTCGTATGTCCAGCGCCTTTACTCAGCATGAAGCCGTATAAAGAGGGCTTAGAGAATGTTTACATTTGCACTAAGGGTTCATTCAAATATTACGTAACGCAAAATTTGCCAATTTTAGACCCCCTCCCTCCCCCACATAACAGCTTTTGTATGGAAAATTTTAAAATTTTGTATGGACCGTAACACTATGCTAGACCCCCTCCCTCCCCCTGTTGCGTTACGTAATATTTGAACGATCCCTAAATGTTAGTTGGGCATTGGGCAGCCAAAAACCATTTGATTCACAGTACCTAGCACACGAGTCAATTAAATCACTTTTCCATTCTTCAATTTTTCCGATATCACTTTTTGAACATAACAATTATCGCGAAACATTACTAAAGGACCTATGTACAAATAAGAGATTCTCTCCTCTCTCGTTCTCTTTCGATTATAAAGCCTGATTTGCTGCTGAACAGGAATCGCTAAGGAAATTTCTCGCCGATTCCTTGCAGAAATTTTCTTCAGCGACTCCCGTTTGAACTGACATTTCTTTTCAACTGCGTACTGCGATCAGAAAAAAGCGCTTTCTTGATCGATTCCTTGCAGGAATTTCCCATGCATCAAGATAGGCCGAGAAATTACTTGTCAGCAGCGAATCAGGCTTAACAGTGGAATACTTTTGGGAAGTTTTCACTACAGGTTGAAAAGCAATTTCCTTGACTAGCGTTTCATACAAAAAACGCAACAGAAGAGATTAATGTGGCTCAGTTATTGATCAAAGAGAAAGTAAACAAAAAGAGCCTCTCATTTGTACATTGGTCCTTTAGTAATGTATCACGGAATGGATCATTAAAATAACCAAAACGGCCTCTATGGAAAGCTTAGATAGCGCCACCGTAGCCTTGTGTGTTTGACAGAACAGCAATGCTGTTACAATGTAAAATCCCATATACAGTGGTGCCTTGGGGCCCAGATAGCCGGAGCGGTAAACGCGCAGCTATTCAGCAAGACCAAGCTGAGGGTCGTGGGTTCGAATCCCACGACTTCCCCGGGCATAGAGTATCTTCGTACCTGCCACACGACATACGCATGCAAAAATGGTCATTGGCATAGTAAACTCTCAGTTAATAACTGTGGAAGTGCTCATAAGAACACTAAGCTGAGAAGCAGGCTCTGTCCCAGAAAGAAGAAGAAGACAGTGGTGCCTTTGTTTTGATGCGGTGAGTACCGACAAAAATTCAATGATCCATTGTATTCTAATATTGTTTTTTTTTTTTTTAATTTGACGGCAGTAAGAACATTTTCGCTTCCGATTGAAGCACGGCACGCTTCGATCTCAGTCAGATAGACAAAATGTGTTAACGCATAAACGGAAGTAATGCGATTCTCATTTTAGGGCCCATTCACAAATTTCATAACGCTAGAGGGGGTGGGTGGGTGTTCTAACGATGTTACGGCCCATATAAAAATTGAATAATATGCATACAAAAAGCGTTACACGGAGGTGGGTGGGTGTCCAAAATGGCCAATTTCAGCGTTAAGCGAAGTATGCACCTCAACAGAAAAGTAGTCGCCTATCTCGATGCGTAGAAAATTTCTTGCAAGAAATGGTCAAGAAAAGCATTTTTCTTTGATCGCAGTACGCAGTTGAAAAGAAATGTCATTTCAAATGGAGCTCCCTGTAGAAAATTTCTTAACCATTTCTTCGGCAAAAAATTTTACTTTTCTTGAGCGAAACAGCACACTTAGCTTTATGAAATAAATGAATGAAACCTTATTTCTGAGAGTGCTTATGCATTTCGGCGAGTTCCTTTTCAAGTCACCCCGGCATCTGTTTAGTTTCCTAACCCCCCCTTGCGCAACTGTCAACGCATTTCGTTTTTCCATCAAACAAATTTCGCCGTTTCTTTTGTTGCTCTCATTCTCACTTTGACGCAATCGCCATCGCGAAAACATCGAATTTCACGCAGCTTCCAAGCATTTTTCGCCGCGAACGAAGGAAGGAGCAAGAAAGCAACAAGAGAAGAGCAAGCAGCAAGCGAAAACGAAACAGTTCAGAGGCCATCAGCCATCGTATCGCACGCAGAGTGAAAATAAGACGAAAACGACAAAACGCGAGAACCATCGCGGAACTCTTATCGCCAAAAAGGAAGGACAAAAAATCCGATTTTCGACGGACGATTGTCCCCTTCAGGTGGTGAAAAGCTAGGTTCCCATCTCCGGGTAAAGGAAACAGATCTCCCGAAAAAGTGAAAAGTAGTGACCAAAAAACGACCGACGAAAACGTCGGGAAGAAAAAAAAAAGTGGCAGTGTGAAAAATCTCGGTCGAATCTCGTCGCGATTCGGAAACTGCGGAATCCACACGGTGATTATCCGGTCGATGCGCAACCGGAGAGCTTTTCCGGGACGAGGCAATCATCGGTGGACATTTTAGTTTGGTGGCCGACGGAACAGAGTGGGCAGAAGCCAGGAAGTTGTCCTCCGCGGAAAAAGGTGCCGTGGAAAAGGTTCGATTTTTTGCTTTTCTCGTGAAAGCTGCTGCGATTTTGTGCTGTGGGTGGTTTTTAAGGGTGGGAAGAGAAGGGGAAATAGAATTATATTGGTTTTGTGCGGAGCTCTCGAAAAACTTTCCACGGAGCCACAAAACGAAAAGCCAGGCCGGAATGAAAATCGTGTGTGTGGAAAATTATTTTGACAGCGAGAAAGGGTTTTCACGGCGGAAAAGAAACAAAATTTTCCAAGTCTTGATTTGTCACTCGCATCTCAAGTCCCAGAAGATCCCCCGGAGTGTGTGGAAAGTGGCGACGAACGACCGCGAGGAAAAGCCAGCGTAACATGTGAAAGGAGCCCGAGTGGTGTCAGCATATTGATTTAGTTTAAAATATCGTCTCATGAATCAAGATTGATCATATTCTTTCTATCAATTTAGCTCATCTCATTTAGCTAATACTTTAACATAAATCTGTTGAACAATTTCCTTGACCTGACGAAAGGTGGTAGGCATACCAAATGTACTTCGACATGGTACCGTTGACTAATAAAATTCTAGTATACAGCAAAGTTGTAGATTTCGAACAGGTTTGCAAAATACAATTTTTGGGTAGGGTTTCCCTACTTTTAGATAAAATTCGTTTTTAATTGTTTGTCAAAAATTACAGTTTAGTCACATTGTGAACTCGTGATTGGAAAAATTAGTCAAAAATCGATGTTTTGAATAGGTATATGACGTGCCGTACAAAATAGAATCAAATCGATCTATTTATAGATCTAGCCTACCAAAGTTGATCATTTTGTACAGAAAAACGAAAAAGTTCCAAATGTATTGTTTAATACTGTAAACCGGCAAATTTAAAAATTCCTTTTTTTCTGGAAATAGAATAAAAGAAAATATTTGCTCAGTGACCTGATATACAGTCAGAGCCGTAGCGTGGTATCATGGCGCCCTTGGCGAACCTCCATTTTGGCGCCCCTTAATCAAAGCTTATCAAAAATTATCTTTGAAAGATTTTTTATGAAAATATTCAAAAGTGTCTCATATAATTGAAATATTTTCGTCAGGTCAGAACACATTAAATTATTGTCTAAACAAATGCAAGAAAATATATATATACGTCGGACTCGATTATCCGGAGTGTCGATTTATTTTTTCACTCCGGAAAAGAAAAATTAAAATCTGCGACAGAAGAACTTAAATATTATCTGTTTTTGTTGATATTTTTTTATGATGCAATGGCGTAGCCAGAAATTATTTCTAGGAACATTGGGAATCTTGAGAAGGATTTTTTTTACCAGCATACACAAAAAAAAACTTTTTAAACTCCCCTTAAGTTACCTACGTCCAACACTGCTAAACCATTCAGATTGTAGATTGCAATACTAAATTATTTCAAATTAATACAAAAAACTGAAAAATAAGAACATCAAAAATATATACTCCGGATAATCGAATCTAACATTCTGGATAATCGAATCCCGGATAATCGAGTCGACGGATAATCTAGTCTTCGGATAATCTAGTCTCCGTATAATCGAGCCCGACCTGTATTCTTTAATTTGTTTTATGAACATTTCCTGAGTATTTTTGAATGTTAGCTGAAAGATAATTTGAAAATTTTTGAACACATTTACAGTTCATTTGGCTGGAAACAAGTCTACAGAACCTACTAGACGTTTCAATCACAATTTGCAAATTTTTAACAAATATTTGTGAACCATTTATTTTCAAGCAATGCTTTGATACTTTTTGCTCTGAAGGACTGGAAAGAATTTAAGAGAGTATGCCTTTTTTTTCTTAATAAATAATTAGCGTAGATTTAGTTAAGATATTCTCTAAAAGTTTTATTGCAACGCAGCAATGTGGAAATCACAATTTTTTCATCAATCAACGGAAACTTGAAATATATTAAAGATTTTTTAATTAATTTCTAAGGAATAACAATTACCCTTAAAATTGAAAGCTTTCTTCACTAGTTTCAAATAGTGTAGAACGTTCTTGAGGCTATTAAAAATGTATTGCAGATTCTTAAATTATGTCTGCTCTGAGAATTTTCGGCTAGGTTTATGAAAGTTTAAAATTTTTCAAAGTTATATAAAAAAACACACACACACTTAGAATTATGTGAAAGGCCGATCAAGATAAAGCAAGAGCTCTGCTCAGAATCCTGTCCTTGATAATGTTATATTCATGTTCAGTATTCTATGAAAATTTATTTTTGGATCCAGTCTGGGATTCTGTGTTGTGTTCTACGACTTTAGTCATTATGTACAACCTTTATCAAGGCTTAGTAGAATTTCAATTTTGCCTGACAACTTCTCAAAGAGTCGTAGCTGGGAAAGTAATTCTTGTAATTTTAATAATTAAATCGAGTGATCGAAACGTACAGTCTAATTTTCAGCATACATTTAGATTTATGAACAATAAAAATCTTTGATTCTTCTCATTAACTAACTTGTATGTGTATTTATTTGAACATCAAACATAAAAAAATGCAAGAAATGAACAATATCTTTTGAAATGCTTATTGCATATTTTGTTATGTTTTCAGCAATTGTTTTATATTTTACTTTATTATGTCCAATAATTCTTTTGAAATTGTTACTAATAAGCAGTCCTAATTCAATACGCATCTCCAAAAATTTTCCAAACGATTCGCGCATTTTGGCGCCCCTTTCAGGCTGGCGCCCTTGGCGGGTGCCAACCTGGCCAACCAGAGGCGCGTCCACGTTCGAAACCATGGGTAGGACAAACGTTGGCAAATATTATTTAACCCTATGGATTCCTAAACTGGATATTGAAAGCTACTATATTTAAGGGACTCAAAGAGTGCCACAAGACTAAGCAAGCTTTTTGTCTTTACAGGGCTGGTAGCGACTGAGTACTTTAAAATAAGATATTAACGACCTGTTGCATGTAAAAAGAGGCCTAAAAGGAATAAAAAAAACAGTACAAACAAGAAGCTAGGAAACAAAATGAAACCCAATTGGAATGGGTTTGATTCTTTATATCATCAGAGCAGATAGTTCTCTAAGATCTAAGACTTTTTTGAGAATTCCTCGTGAAATTACTGCCCGTATTACTGTAAATGTTAATTTTTCATCAGAAATTATTGCAAGTATGTTTAGATATTACTTCGGATTTTTTAAGGTGTACATTTAGCTTTTATTTTCCAAGGAATTTCTCCAAAAATTTTGCTTAGGATACCTCATAAAATCAGCCTTTATTTTCCCAAAAAGTACCATAAAAATGGAATTTCTCCAAAGATTATTTCGAAAATCATAAAAACTCCTCCAAAAATTCTTTGAGATATTTTTAAGGAAAGTCATTTTTTCTCCAAGATTTTATCCAGTAATTCATCCTGGATTTTTTCTGGGACACCCTCCTGGTCAGAACATTTTCTAAAATTCAATTTATAATTTCTCCAGAAATACCTCCAGGAAGTTCTAGTAGGGATTTCCTATGAAATTGTAAATCATGATTTATATAAAATTTAAAATAACTCCAGGAAATGCTAAGAATTTATTTCTGAAAAATAAATCCGTGAAGTATTTCTGAAGAAAATCCTAAAGTAGCCTTTGATAAAACCTGTGTAAGTTTTAAAGTAATTAAGGATGAATTGAGCATGAGTATGAGCATGATTGACAGCCCGCAGTTGCTACTCCGTTATTGCAAGAACAGCTGTACTAACACAGGGAACCAACAGACACTACTCGGAATCAGTAGCATCATCAATGTGTAAGTACTGGTGCTCAGTTTTTTTTGTTTTTCACCGGCATACTTCGTTTTTTCTTCCGCGCAACGCGAACCGGATACAATGGATCCGGATTCCGTCGCTCGTCCATAAAGGAACATGCAACAGATTCAACGGATCAAATACTACTATTTAAAGTAATTAAGGATGAATTATCAAAGAACTACAGATCCTTCGAAGAAGTTTAAGAAGATTTATAGATAACTAGTGGTCCCGGCAAACTTCGTCTTGCCATCAAGTAGGCTGTTGAAAAACGCTTTTGATCGTCCCATATAAAATGACAGTTTCGTTCGCGCTCGTTTTTCAACTTTCCCGGTGAATATCCTGGGATTTTTATACACACGAACACGTCGGAACCCCTGACGAACAAAACTGAGAAAGAATCATTCAAATCCGTTGACCCGTTCGTAAGCCATTTTGTGACATACAAACACCATTCCATTTTTATTTATATAGATTTGCTTCTTCTTCTTCTTCTTTCTGGCGTTACGTCCCCACTGGGACACAGCCTGCTTCTCAGCTTAGTGTTATACTGAGCACTTCCACAGTTATTAACTGAGAGCTTACTATGCCAATGACCATTTTTGCATGCGTATATCGTGTGGCAGGTACGAAGATACTCTATGCCCTGGGAAGTCGAGAAAATTTCCAACCCGAAAAGATCCTTGACCGGTGGGATTCGAACCCACGACCCTCAGCTTGGTCTTGCTGAATAGCTGCGCGTTTACTGCTACGGCTATCTGGGCCCCAGCTAAATATAGATTTGTTGAGATAATCGAAAATACAACCAATTCAATCTCGGGATAGTATTTCGCAGGGTTTTCTAAAGAAAAACTTCTCGAGAAACATTGGACATAATTTAGAAAGAAATTATGCAGGAATGATTGGAGGAATTATTCAGAATATTGTTGCAGTATTAACTGGTTTGAAAACTTAAATAGTCTTTTTAAAGTTGCATGGGAATGTTTTGCGGAACATTTTAAGCAATATTTGGAAAACTGTGGGGGTAATATTTGGATTGAATGCTGGAGGATACTTAGATGAAATGCTAGATAATTTCATAGAAAAAATAAATTTGTTCGAAGAACCCCTCAATGAATTTCTGGTTTCCTGGGAGGAAACGTAGATGAACTCTTGAAGGAATTCACATGAACAAGCGGAGGAATTTTTGCAGTGTTTCTTGAGAAATCCCTTAGGCTATTTTTTCAAAAATTCTGGAACCTTTGTGTAATTCCTCGTGAGAAATTCTGTGCAAATCTTAAGAAGATCTCCTACAAAAACAAGTGGAGAATTCGGTTGAGGGGTTAGTGAAAAAATGTCTGTAGGAAATTCTAGGATAGTTTAGGAAAAACAAACATAATAATACCTGAAAATAATCTAAATAAAATCACTATTGATTTCTGAAAGTTTGAGTTATAGTCTCTAAAGCTTTCTCTGGAGGCTGTACAATTTTGCATTAGGATTCAATGCAAGCAAAATATTAAAAAATAAACCTTAGAGACCATTTTGGTTAAAACAGAGACTTTAGAAAACATCCATTAAAGTAGAGAATTTTAAGAGGCTTGCATTAAAATAAAGACCCGAAAATATCATTTTTTGAGAACTATCTAACAACTACTTCGAGAAATTTCTATGGCAATTCGGAATCAGCCAAGAACTTGTAGACTAAAAATCGTCAATGTTTTGATAGATTATGTCAAAAGTAACCGCACGTTCAGAAATCACTGGCACCACCACACTCGTGCTTTGTATAACACGATGCGACTGGTCTTAGATTATAGCAACTTTCAAAGAATAGTCAAGAATTTTCTGATCTTGAAAGCGAACCAGCCTGTGGCTGAAAGCCTCACTAATAAATAAAAAAAAAAGCTTCTGATCATTCTCTGTTGATGTTTTAAAAACTTTTCATGAGTTATATTCAGCAATGCTCACTGAACATATACAGGGCTGATCGTTGATATTTTTAAGAAACCATTCATAGACACATTCAGAAATACCATAGAAGATTGCTCCATTGGTTTTCCTTACGATTAAAGAAGTTTCTTGTAGCAATTCTTACAGTTAGTTTCCCAAGCCTTGCAGTATAGGTATTTTGAATCGTTTTTCACACGAGCCTGGATTTTTCGGGAGTCATGCACAAACCATGTCACGCTTCACTAGGCATGAGAAACCATGAAAACTCTTATCGTGTCTTCCATTCTCCATGAGAACAAGTCGTTGATCGAGTTTGTATGTATATTGAACAGATGATAAACAGTTTAATTTATTTTTCAAGTTTTTTGCTGATCTTGTTTTTGTAGAATCGTGGGTAGGACAATGCTTTGACTGTCCTACCCAGGCTTTTTTGTGCGTAGTACATGTCCTACCTGTCCTACCCGCTTCCCGCGCCACTGTGGCCAACCGCACGCTACGGCACTGTATACAGTATGACTAACAGGCGTAACGTAACGTAATCAGAACAATAAATTACAAACAAAATATTCTAATCTTTTGATTATCAGTTTGAAAGCTGATGTATTCTGTAGTTTTGTATATTTAAAATCTCAATGAATTACTACGAACAAATTTTGAAAAATGTTCCAAACACGTTAGTACTGGAATGCAAATACAAATTTATCATCCTGCGTTGTACGTTTATATCTGCTGTAGTATATAGCTTCAGTCTATTCGGCCTTGCAAGATGTCAGCAACCAGGAGAGCTCTTGACGAATCCCTACGAACTCGAAGCAGCTCCAGACCAATCAGCCGGCAACGATCCTCATAACTTGGCAGACGGAACTGGTCACTCCGAGGCTGTTTGCGCAAAACGAATCGAAAAAACCGTCGTTGGAGCGGTTCAACTCTTTCATCGCCGTTGTTATAATATGGATTCCAAACGGGAGATCAATTGGGTTAATTCTACGAGTGGCGTGAGGTGACAATTGTCGGTGCTGTATAAGCCATTTTACGAGACGTTTCGGAACAGCTGATCGCCGCAACGGCGTCAATTGACAGGAGACCTGGGATTAAATCCAGCGTGATTTTCAATAACGCCTCATCTTACCAAACGAGGACATGGAGACAATGACAAAAATGAGATCCAAAAATGTTCGTTACTGCAACATTACACCTAGTTATTGTATCTGCTACCTCTTTGTTACCCATATTGCACATAAAAAAGCACTTTTGTGATCAGAAATATTTTAATAATTTTTCTCCATTTAAGTTTTCGCCTGGATGAAAATCTACGCTAGAAATGCGCACAGTCATCAACCATCATCATCGCGAAAACTGACGCCGATGATTGAAAAATCCCAGGTCTCCTGTCATTTGACCAGGCTTCGTAAAATGGCTTATAGCGAGGTGACAATTCTCTGGGTTGATTCTACGACTGGCGTGAGGTGACAATTGTCGGTCTCGTATAGCGAGGTGACAATTCTCGACTCGAGTGAAGTGACTCTCCGTTTGATTTGCACGGCGAGTCACTTCACTCGAGTCGAGAATTGTCACCTCACGCCACTCGTAGAATTAACCCAAATATTTCAGAATCAAGCGCACCATTGATCCATAAAAAAGATATTTCAGGCAATGAACATCGGAAAAATGTTTTGTCATCATTTTGTTGCCTTTACGAGATACAAGAAGATCAAGAAAGATTCAACAGCGATTTGGATAAACAAGCGGAGTGCCATCCTTTTGCTTAAATTTTAAAGATTTTTCAACATGACTTTTCCAACTACAATGAAAGCTTTTTCAACGAAGTTTATGACAGCGTTCGAATGCCAATGTACTATACATATCTGCAGATCAAGTATTAGGACTTAATTATTTAATTGGGTCCTAAAGCCCTGTTCCAATTTTAGTGCCAAACGCTTAAGTTTAGGCCATAAACACTTGTTTACTCAATTTTTTAATGTTTTCCGTTTGTTTAAGTCCACAAAACATTTTTTATGTTTTTTATTAGATTTTGTCACACCCCTTGGCTTAAACTCAAATTTTGGGTGTATTTTGTTTTCCGTGTCCCTTCCGAAATGTCAGATAGGAACAACTCCAGTGAAAAAACTATAACCCCTGTGGTGTTTTTGTCGACTGAGCGAACGTCAAACATGATCTTAAGTGTCAAGGTTCATTTATGGACCCAATTTTTAAATTAAAGTTTAAACATGATATAGCGGTTATTTAAGCGGGAAAAATTGTTAAAGTAGTTACAGTATCATGCTTTTTCGTGTTATTAAATAAAAACAAGATTTCATTCAACATTTTAGGACCCTATTATTTATTTTGAAAATTACTCTATCGATCACATTGCAAACCTGGTAGCGTCTAAGTGCCTTGAATAAAGCAACTTTAGAGAACTCTAGCTTGCAAAAATGGACTATAAAAGATAATCAGGCCAGACATTTCTCTTTTTTTTTGTAATTCTTCATTTCGGTAGTGTTGCTGCTAATATTATTGTACATATTTTTTCGTGATATTTTTTTTGTAGGAATTTCGTAAAAGTTTAGGTATTTTCCCACGATTCAGAGATAATTCCGAAGAACTAGTCATTATTTCCTGTGAATTTTACTAAGCGATTGCTCCAAGAATTTTGTTTCGGATATCTTAAAAATATAACCTGGATTTTAACAAGGATAACATTAAGAATTACCCAGGAATTTCTCCAATGATTCAGATATTTTTCAAGGAAGGCCTAAGTGATGATTGTATCAGGTGATTCTTCCATGGATTAGTAACAACTGATTAAAATAGAGATCCTAAATATCTTAAATTAGAAATGAAGATTATTCAGATACTTTCATTGAAATAGAGACAGTATCTAGAAAAAGACCTGCTACTAGCTCTACAGCAATTTCTTCAATGCAAAATAGTTAAACAAATTTGTTTGTTCAACACTTGAATATTAAACATGAATAGAATACGCATAATTTGAATTAAGGTACCTATACAAAGATAATCATCAAACGAATTTTGTTGTTGACATTGACAAAAAAAAACATTGAATTTATCCTGTAAACATGTTAAATCTACTAAGATGTATTAAATGTAAAAATAACTTTACCTAAAATAATTAAAATTTCAAATTGGTTTACGTTCAAACCTTATAAAAAACATTACAAATATCTAGTTTATGCTAAATAATCAAAATGTTTTTTTTTCTGGGAGGCGGCCCTCTGTAAGATAATGGCCCCCGTGCCCCATTTGTAAATCCGGCCCTGGAAATAGTCGTTGCTTAAACACACATGAGCGTATGGGCTAATTGTGTCGAAATCAATTTAAAATACCTAAGTGTTATTTATTAGTCTATAGTGATACGATTGTTTTGGATACGTCGAGATTATTATAACACGTCCAAATCTTCATTCATTTTTAATTATGACACAATAATCGCCTCATTCTATTTACCTTGAGTTCACTAAAAGCAGATAAAATTGATCCTATAACATTTCCCCGAATACCATTACCCCGAAAATCATCACCCCGAAAGTCAATACCCCGAATGGTCAATTACCCCGAAAACCAATACCCCGAAAACCATTACCCCGAATAGTCCGTTACCCCGAATACCATTTCCCCGAATGGACCATAACCCCGAATTTTCTTGGCACGAAAAATTCAAAATGAAGATCCGACAAATGAATCCAATATACCTATTTCATAGAATTTTGATTTTCATTTGAATTCATGTACTTCATGTTATCAAAGATTTATTATTCTTTCAATCAACAGCTATTCTTCATGAGCCAAGTGAGAACCCAAATTTTACTCACAGGCGTGTACTTGATTTTGTGAGAATGATTGTGTTCACAGCAATAAATCATTTTTCGAACTGATGTTAATGCTGACATTAAAGACCTTTCCCGCCCTTTTTCAAAAGCGTTATATTATTTGGTAATGCCTAATTATATTTTTATATTGCTGGAGGCAATGCGAGTTCAACATATTCTAAAATGTCATTAGACTATGGTTTGAAAAATGTCAGATGAAAATGTTAACTAATATTAAACTGACCACTTTTTCAAAAGTACATCGCTAAAGAACAGCCTATGATAAAAGAAGAAAAAACACTGTTGAAAGCGTCAATAATTATGATGCCAACAATCACTTTGCTAGTGCAACTTCCGAAAGAATAGCCGAAAAGAGGGACAAATCTCTTGTTAGAAATTGTAATACTGACAAGATGTAATACGGACAAGTAATGCAGGGGCTTATTTTCATTTATTTTTTGAAGTCACTGCCAACTTTGAATTTCGCTCAAGACAATTTTGTCAGTCGATTTTTTTACCGCTTTCGCTCAAACTTCAACTCAAACGGTACAACTCGAAACAACAGCCTATAACTCGATGAAGAGAAAATCATTGATTAAAATATTTACACTGCCATTATACAACCTCGAAAGAACAGCCGATGATTGAAAGAATAAAAAATCACTATAGGGTCGATGTACCAATAGCCGCATAGCTAAGAACAAAAAATCGTAGAAAATCGAAAAATAACGCTAGCGTCATTGTTTTTACATCATCTAAAAGCTTTTTATCTTGGTTTTGTGGGAAAAATATGAAAACTACAAAAACTCAAATGTTTGTATTTATTATCGCGTGTGCCACTATAAGAATACATGTGCCTATAGTAGCACTATTTCTAATTCCTGTTCCTATAGTAGCACTAGCATCACGGCATTGGCAAAATACTTATCAAAATCGTATTTTTACAAAACTTTTATATTTTTCCTACACAGTGTGGATCAAAAGCTTCCGTTTGATGTAAAAAAGTTCTTATTTCATCAATTATTTTGTATAATAAAAAATAGTTTCTCTCGGTAGTGCTACTATAGGAACAATAGGTTAACTATAGGCGCAAGGGAGCTCAAATTTTAAGCAAAACTAATTATTTCGATCATTTTTTGAACAAAATCAAGCTGTGTATAAATGGTACTTAGATTAATAGCTCTTGACCTTCATGTCAAAAAATATTTTGAAAAGATTTATACCAAAACGGCCATAAAAAGCCACTAGTGCGACTATAGGGGACTGTCCACTAAGGGAACACCGACCCTAGGAATACTACTATTAAGTCGAAAACTTTCAGGCTCAAATTCGCGAGCTTCCTTGAAGAATTTCTTGAAGGCATCACTGATTTTCGGGGAAGTGTCGTGTTCGGGGAACTGGTTTTCGGGGTAATGGTTTTCGGGGTAATGGTTTTCGGGGTAATGTGTCATTCGGGGTAACGTTGCATTCGGGGTAATGGTTTTCGGGTTACTGGTTTTCGGGGAGATGGTTTTCGGGGTAATGGTATTCGGGGAAGTGTTATAGGACCGATAAAATTTCAAAGCTGAGTGAGCGAGGGTTACATTTTAAATACATTCTTGATCTGAGTTTTCCTCTTCTGTTTATGAATTCTCGACTGGCGGGGTTGGCTACCGCATTCTGGGTTAGGAGAAGACTTCCTGAAAACTTCAGCTCATTTGGTCGTGCCATGAGCTGGCGTATTTGAACTGAAGTTAATATGGGATTTCCAGCTCAAACATATGGAAAACAGCACATCATCTTTTGTTTGGTTCAGGAAAATTGGTAATCGCGTTCCATTGAATCTAGAATGTCAAAAATACTACTTGATACCATAGCGCACAATGCAGAATGTTTTTTTTTTTTATTTCTTTATTAACGAGAATTTTAACATATGAGCTAGTTCTTCTCTGTATGCAGAATGTTGTATTATGATTAAAAATAATAAAGTTAGTGCTTTAACTATCTGAAGTAGATTTGTTAAGCTCATGCTTTGTATTTCTCTAGCCACTGAGCGCATCATAGCCGCCTATGACGCTGGGCGAACTGCTGCACAAGGCGCATGCATATATATGTCAACTAGTGAATTTGTCATTATAGGGTCAATTGAACGCGATCAACTAGTACTCGGAATGAAACAGTGACAAACGGTCAATTTTTTTTTGTATTTGGAACAAATCCCATACAAAATTCGAATTGAATGCGTCAGCTGGTGGAGTAAACAATCGAGTTGAAATTTTGAGAGATCATTTTTCTTATCCTAAGGCAATGAAACAGTGACAAACGGTCAATTTTTTTTTGTATTTGGAACAAATCCCATACAAAATTCGAATTGAATGCGTCAGCTGGTGGAGTAAACAATCGAGTTGAAATTTTGAGAGATCATTTTTCTTATCCTAAGGCACATTGAGGGAGTGCCCCGTTGAGATTTACAATGTTTTGTTCAAGAGCCAGTCTAATATTCACATTATTATTATTATTATTTTTCAAAAATCCTAGAAATACTTATGCAATAGCACAAAAAATTCAAATATCCAACTCTAGTGTAATTTCTGGTAGAACTCCACAAAGAAAGTTCGTAGAATTACTGGGGGAATCGAAAGAATTTTTGGAGTTGTTTTCAAAAGTTTCTCAGGACGAATATGTTCTAATGAGTCTTAGATTGCTTTTTTTGTCAAGAATTTCCAGAGAAATAACTCAGAAAATGGATCTGTGGATGGACCGAGACTGAATAGTAAAAAAAATGAATTCTTAAGGAACTCTCAAACAATTTCTTGAACTGTTTCAAGAAATTATGTCAAAATAAATTGCTTGAAAATTTCTAAAGGATTTCGATTGAAGCATCATCATAAGCAATCTGACAATCATATGGTAGTTCATGTGTCATTAGTGAACTGTCGCCTATTGTCGCACTAGTGGCTTTTTACGGCTGGTTTACATTAAATCAGCTCAAACATCCACAACTAAAATTTGTCCAAAAACCTATTGAATTAATAATAATTCATAATCATAAACTGGGTTTGCAATGTGCATGCTTAAGCATAGGGGAGCAAAAATTTCAAAATTTGCATCACTTGAACATTGTACATCGATTCTATTTGTGCAACTCTAATTCACATCCATCTCAACCCGTTGCGCTCTTTTCACATGCTACGCCAGGGGCATTAAACGAGTGGGTGCTAAAAAAGAGCAAATAACACGGGAAAAAACCCATCGGTCGCCTCGATCCGCAAAGAAGACTCATTCTAAATTTATATCGCCGCGAAAAACAAGCAGGAAAATAGTTTTCCCCTAAAAGTGAGTTTTTCCCGCAGCCGCTTGAGCCGAGTGTGAAGAAGAAAGTACAAGTGTGAAGAGACAGTGCAGTGGTGGTTCCGGAGGCCCCGCTAGGATCCCTTCTCGGGTGGAGGGCGGAGGAGCGTGAGGACCCCGTCCAGCTTGTTTGTTTGTGTGTCCCGGAGCCCCTCGGTGAAGCTTCGGGGACGAATAATTTCGGTGGAAGCGAACCCCAAACGGAACAACCACGGAGCCGGCACGGAGAAAGCAACGCGGATAATGAAGAGGAGAAATGCCGATTGTGGCAAGATTCGGCGACCCATCAAGAGGAACAAAATAGCAGAGCAGATTGGAAGGTGAGTGCATATCGAATGGGAGAATAATCACGGGGGCGCACAGAGGAGTATCTAGAACAAATTCGTCGCCATAGTTTCATATTTGAAAAATTTAGATATTTGATCCACACTATATATTTTGAACCAAGCTCATAGTATTAAGCAAACAACACTGGAAAATGTAATAATCAGGGTGGCCTCCGAACCGGGAAAGAGACGGGAAACCCGGGAAATCGAGGAAAATCGTTTGAACAAACATTTTTGATCTTAGGACATGAGAAGATCATTGAGGGCAAACAATAATTTTAGCTACGATTCACTTAAATTACTCCTGTTTGGAGCAAGGGATATGTAGGGACTTTATTTTGAGGACCATTGCGTGGGGTATTATTTTATCGTGATCATGATATTTCGCCTCATTTGTTGGCATGCTTCCGTTTCTCTTCTTCCCAGTCAGTGCATGACGGGACAAACGCACGCACATTCCTGTCACTACTGATGCAGCAGCAGCAACAGCACAAGACTGGATGATTGTGTCGTCGTCTGATGTTGGTCGTATATTCGTTTGGCGACATTTTGACGCCACTGACTGTTGTACCGTTCGCCTACGTATATAATGTTGTACGCGGATTGATATGACTAATTTAGGTAAATCTGAAAATGTAGTTCACTTCTGAGTATGGTATGGAGTATGTTCAAGGTTGATGTTCAGTGATTGAGACACAATTTGCGCATTTGGGCAATGTCATAAATATTAACGTGTTATGACACGAGACAGCAGTGCACTTATTTCTGCCTTTCTCAATATTCTGTAACTTGATATTTTTCTTAACAAGATAAGCAGTTTTGGTTAATTGACACAAACCTACAAACTGATTACATATTGCAAAAGTTAGCACCAAAAAATGTATGTGTTTTTGTTTAATTTTGATTTATACTTTCTGTTCTGGTCGAAAACAAACGAATCTTTGCAGCAGTCGATTAGTTGCGCAGCTCAAAACTGTGGATATTTATTAGAACAACATTAGTATACAAATTTAGTGGTTGTTTAGTCTACTCATATTAATGGTTTCTTATAATGCTTTGATTCGACAGAACAATTAGATGATTCCCCTGAAGTTTAATCTACAATACAAATAATTTCAATAATTTCAAATTCAATTATCCCTGGGCTTGGAATTATATTTTCCAGGGAGCGATGAATTTTGATAATTGATCGCTGTTGTCAGTAGTTTTGATTAGATGTTGGGTAAATTTCAAAGCAATGGCAACCTTATTATTACAAAATTTAGATTTTATCTTCTGACCTAAAGATTCTGGTTAAAATACTGTACTATGCAGTTGGGCTGCACTGCGCTATCACTCATCAAAATTGCTTTCACTTCGGGAAAATATAATTCTAAACTGGCGAGAAGATTACAGACTGAGGGTGGGTTAGGAGCACAATTAGACCCTTGAATGTGCAATGTGGGGTAGTAATTGGGAATGCCATTGACGGTTTGTAATCTTCTACGAGGTTTTCGAAAACCAACAGGGCGCGTGCACCGGGTTGCGGATAGGAGCAAAGGGAGATCAATAGCATCTACTTAAAATAATAGAGCAAAAAGCCGTTCCATGATTAGGTAATGTTTAGCGATCTTCTATGGTGTTCTAGTACTATAAAATTCTTCACTCACTGGGAATTCTGGCCTTGATAATATCAATAGTGATAAAAACATAAAATAATACCTAATACTTAATAAGTCCAATGTAGCTTCAATATAGTAATAAATGAAATAAAATCAATTTTCTATACTTGACAAGGTTTTGAAGACAATCAATGAGTGAAAGAACTACCTATTAGAAAAGCCACATCAGCTAAGGCTATACATATACAAATGTTGGTCATAGGGTCATGGCGAGCATTCGGTATGTATGTCTATGAATGATTCTTATCTAATAGGGGCACTAGAAGACCACGCGGACAATTTCGAAACAAATTATGTTTATACATCGGTCTTACGATCCGAAAGGCTCAGCTATGCTGCAAAGTCATTTTGTAAGCTATTCATTACTACTGTTTAATTGTTTATAATTCTAACAAAACTACATAATTAACTCATTACTAATCACTGTTCCTATATTCTCTTTTTCTCTCCTTCTTGTCTGTTGCATGATTATGAGCATCACTAATATAATGCATGAGCATGCACAATAAGAATAATTTCAGGATTGAAAGCAGTACATGGATACCTGGATAGAATAGCTTCGAAAAGGATGCTCAAAATAGAATATTTCTGGTCAGGGAAGTATCATCATCGAAGTATCGGTATGTAAAATTAACTCATAGATCACTCAAACAAATGAACTAATAATATCAAATATTTTTATATAAATCAGCATCGTTAATCAGTGCAAAAACAGATAAAGTTTGTAAAGTTATCACCATCGATTGAATTACGCTCTTTATAGTAATGTTCATTCAGTATCAAAATCTCCTAAAGCGTCGCATCGTGCCATCAGCAGCCCTTAGCATCACTCTCATATTGTTACTATTTTGTTGTTTATAAAATTTCTAGAAAGCGATCAGCATATTCTTCCTTACTTGTACAATGGCCGATCTATTTGGAATTTTAATAAGTCAAATCAAACTTCAAAACTCAAATTAAATTGCTTTCAGCACATTTACATTTTGCAGCATTACTGTGTCAAGTCTTCTCCAATTCCCTATACCCTACCCCAACCCTTCTTATCCTTTCCGATGGTGTTCAAGTGGTCCGCATAGACTATTACGGCCATTACCTATCCCTTCCCCCGGCTTTGGACTGACTTGCGCTCTCATTGCCCCACCAAACGCTGCAAAATGAAAATGAAAATGAAAATTTCAAATTCAATTATGTTTTGCCTTCTACTCACGTATTTTTATATTTCGATTACTAGTTCACGAGAAATTATCAAATTCAAGAGAAATAATTAAATTTAGTTCAATGCTACAAAAACGTGTCCAACACTCTTCATCAATTTTCTTCTTGTCCCCAAATCGTCAGCTCAAGCTGTATCGCTGTCATCGTGACATTTGTCAACCGACGATAGGCCTGTCCATTGCCTCTCAGGTAAAGCGAGTTGTGGCAACACTTTCATATACAGTCGAATTTCGTTCGTTAATAAATGTTTTACACATTTCTTCAGAGATTCTACCCGATGTTTTTCAGGATATTCTCCAGAATATTGTCAGTCCAGAATATGATTTGATAAGTTTTTTAATAACACTGCGGGACACGTTTTTGTCTCAAGCACCAAAATATCGCTATTGAGTAAAGCAGGTCGGTTTTCTCGGCGCTGGTTTTCTCCACAAAGTTAAAATCTGATTACACCTGGGTATAGACCCGCCTTGGTAGAGAATAGACTTTGTTAATCATATTTGGGAGAAAGCGAGTAACTTCAACAACATCAAAAACATGATAGGTACATACCATGAACATACTCACGAAAAAGCTAAAAATATACTACCACTATGGTTATAAAAGATTTAATTGTAAATTTTTTCTTCAGTCAAGCAAACGACACCAAACTAGTCAGTAAAAACTTAAAAGTGATTTTGTTTATTAAAATCTAACGAGCAACATGAGTAGTCGCTTTCTCAACTGTTGCAGGCCGTTTGCAGAAAAAAAGTGTTCGAAAGAGCTACGAAATCTCACCGAAAGCACCATAGATAAACTGAAAGCGGCTGGTTATGCTCCAATGTCTACATTGAATACAAATTTACGCATTTGTACGTCCTGCCGTTTAAACGTTGACAAACGGGCAATCTGTACATCATCGGTGGATCAGGTTGCAGGAAGTTCGAAAACAACAACAACTGAGGAATTACTAGATGCACCGACAACAACTGAGGAGTTACCAGAAGTACCAAGTGCAGATAGTCTTGCCACGGTACCATCAGCGACATCTGTTTCAACAAATCAATCAGAAGATGAGTGCATCCAGAAGGTCAACATCGAACGCTTCAACGAAGGGAATGCTGGAATAAAAGTGACTCCGATTAAATGGACGAAGATGGGTTACGTCAATTATCCCGAGAAAAAATACCGTGAAATCAACGAAGCTGTACGAAGAAACCTCTTCAAATTAGGACCTGAGGATGTGGAAAATACAGACTACGATGAGGTAATTATGAATATGAAGGAAAGGTTCTCGAATCTAGCCACGACAAGGAAAGAAAAATTATTGATTTTGTCGATGCTGTCAAGCTCGTGGTCTATTCAAGACGCCATTGATGAGTTCAAAACCAATAGAAATACAGCAAAAGAGGCAAAACAATTCAAAAATAACTGTCTTGCAACCAAAAATGCTAGGTCGAGTACTTCATTAACAGATGAGACAAAAGAAAAAATAATTCAATATTTTGAAGACGATGAAGTAAGTAGAGCTATGCCTGGCCAAAAAGATTATGTATCTGTAAAAAAAGATGGAAAGCGTCAAGCAATCCAAAAACGATTAATGATGACTACCGTAATCCGGGGTAACATTGATCAGCGGGGTAACATTGATCGGAATGACTCATCTCGTTAAAAGTTCAAATAAAGATTTATTGATGAAACATTTTCGAATAATGAATAGTGCCTCTCTTTCTTATATTCATAACCTAATGAAAATTAAGGTTTTTGCCAAAATTGCGTTTACTTCATGCGTAAATTTGTCAACTTTTTGAATCAATGATTTCTAGCACTTTCACTGACACTACCAAAAATTCATGTCTCACATGAGTTCTGCAGACGATGTGATCAAGAAAAATGCGGTTAATACTAAATATGACATCGCCGAAAACGATTCCGTTGTCAAATCTTTTATAAGTTTATTCATTTAGGCAACATTAACTAATTACAATTAAGAATGTAGAATTTCCTTAGAAAATGGCCTACTTTTAGGCGTATTCCGCGGTTCAAGGTGTTTTTAATTTTGAAATAACTCAAAAAGTAAATGACTTGTAAGAGTTTGGTCTTCATATTCGGCTTCAGGGGCCATGATTTTAGTAAGTAACGACATTTCTAATATTACCGAACGTTGTTTACTTGGGTGATCAATGTTACCCCATATCAGCTGAATCAAAAAATCACTTAAAACATTTATTTAAACATGTTTAAATCTTTCGAAAAACAAAATAAGGTATAAAGTTAGGAGCGGTCGGAGCCAGTACTTGTTTTAAAAATATAAAACTTGTAACATTTGTATTGTGAAATGAAAAATTTGAGAAAAACTCAAAAAAATGATCAATGTTACCCCGGATTACGGTACTTTGAAAGAAGCGTATACACGCTTCAAGGAAATTAACGAAAATATTAAGGTAGGTTTTTCCTCATTTGCAAGCCTTCGTCCAAGGCAATGCAAGCTTCTATCCAATTCAGGAACACATAATGTTTGTGTGTGCACAACACACGAAAATATTAACCTAATCTTACATAGTTTGAAAAGAATCAATTTATCAAAGGATATTAAAATGTTAACTGGTAGTCTTTTGTGTGAAAATACAACATCAAATTGCTATCTACGATCTTGTTCGGATTGTCCAGATTCTTCATCATTGGAAAATACTTTAATCGCTGAGTTTGAAGAAAATTATATTGATCAGTTATCATTTGAGCAATGGGTGACCACGGATAGGTGTGACCTAAAAACTATTGTAAAACCTGTAGTTGAGTTTGTGTCATCTTTTTGCTTGAAATTAGAAAGTTTAATTCCTCACGACTTTATTAAAACAGAGCAATCCCGCTTTTTAAAAAATACGAAAAATACATTACAAGATGGTGAATTTTCAGTCATTTGTGATTTTTCTGAAAACTATAGCTTTGTATTGCAAGATGAAGTGCAGTCCCATCACTGGAACGTACAACAAGCTACAATTCATCCATTCGTTATTTATTTCAATGGAAGTACGCAAATTGAACATTTTAGTTTTATTGTAATTTCCGAAGATTTAAGACACGACTCAGTACCTGTAAATTTGTTCATTGCCAAAATGATTAACTTTTTACGCGTTGATAAGGATAAAGAAATCAGAAAGATATATTTCATGTCTGATGGAGCACCATCGCAGTACAAAAACCGTAAGAATTTTTCGAGCCTATGTCAATTTAAATCAAAGTACGGAATTGATGCAGAATGGCATTTCTTTGCTACGTCACATGGCAAAGGTCCTTGTGATGCTATTGGAGGAACCATAAAGCGCATGGCCACAAGAGCAAGTTTAGCCAAAGAACGTGAGCATCCAATGAAAACTGCAAAAGAACTATTTGATTGGACGAATCGCAGAAAAGAAGAAGATTTAACAAAATTATCATTTTGTTTTACTACTACTGAAGAGTACGAATTAACGGCATCAGAGCTCAGCGAGCAATATAATAACGCGAAAACGATCCAAGGAACCCAAAAATTTCACTGTTTCATTCCATTGTCAGAAAATAAAATTAAAGCAAAACTATACTCGAACTGTACTGATAATGATGCAAAAGTGTTCGATATTGTAAAAAAAATGAATAACAATAAATAAATAAATAAGTATTAATAAAATGTTTTCATGATCTCATAACGCATACCCAAATCCAAAACTTTTAAAGTTTATATATAACATTTAGAAACTCATCGATCATACTCTAAAGAAAATATCCTGGTAAAAAAAAAAATTATTTTCGGTGTAAATTATTACGGGAACCGCAGTTTGTTGCTGATTTTATTGTTAAGGGCCTTGCGTGATTTAAACAAGTCGTTTTCATGTATTCATTAGTATTATGTATATAATCTGTTAATTCATTTTAATTTATACATATATACATATACATATAATATTTATACATATACATAATATTTATACATATAATATACATAATACTAATGAATACATGAAAACGACTTGTTTAATTCACGCAAGGCCCTTAACAATAAAATCAGCAACAAACTGCGGTTCCCGTAATAATTTACACCGAAAAAAATTTTTATTTTTTTTTTCTACTAAATGTGAAAATTGTGACATGTTTGAAATGTCATAACTTTTTTGTTTATTGGTTTACCATCACCAAATTTTTATGGTAGATAGCTAATATAATGGACCGTTTTCTCTCAAAAAATTACGTTGGTATTCCGATAGGGTTTTGAGATATTTGAGTTTTTGTGTCAAAAATTATGTTTTTTAATGCAAAAAAAATTTTTTTTGCTGTGTGTATTATTTTTGGAATCTTTATTTAGTTGTCTAACTTTGTTTCTTTAGTTGTCTAACAATCGAACGAACCGTTTTTGCTGTGCAGCTTTTTGAATATTTTTGAACCATTTTCACATACACCCTTTTGAAAAGTTAGTCGTGACTCAACTTGAAGATTTGATATCGGAAAATGACGATTTAGATGGAACTGGAAAACTGTGCAAAGTTTCAGCTCAATAGAAAAAAATGAATTAAAAAATTTACCAAATTTTGGTGCTGTTGCTTGGAATCACTCTATTTACAAAATTGAGCGTGGCTGAGTCCATTGCCGTTTTCAGAAATATCATGACACGTCTAATTTTCGAGATATTGACTGTTGAAAATGCAAAATTTGTCTGTTTTAGCCAACTTGCATGCAAGTTTGCCAGCTTGTACGGCAATTTATTTGCTTAATTTGTCACAGAATTCAAACTTCATGTATAAAACAATAGTTATTAACAAAGTTCATAATATTTCCGATGATAAAATGTTTTTTTTTTGGTTCAAAAAAGTATTGTATTTTGCCATATAAGAGAATCGTAGAATTTTATATGAAGACTGCAAGCATGTTGAAAAAAATCGATTTAAACTAAATTTTATCGTGAAGTTTCAACTAAATTATTTTTAAATTAAGAGTTCAAGTCCTATTTACCATGTTTGGTAGATTATATCACAAAAAAATTTGATAAATCACACTTTAAATTTTATGCAAACATCAACAAAACCAGCGTTTTATACAACTTTGACGACCTGTAGCTAAAAAATGTGACGTGCTGGAACATTTCTAAGAACGCCATCAGATTCAGCAACCCAAAATCTACTAGAGACACATAATTTGATCCTTGAAACACGCAAAATGTCATTTTTGTTACGATGTGTAATAATTCCAGCGATTTATAAGAAGGGACTTTCTCACGGGTCAAGCACAATGTCGGAAAGAGTTCAAAGAATAAATTCCATTGAGATTTCATTCATAAATTTCTAAACCCCGGAACATTGTATGAATTGTTTGTTTGTTTGAAAATCGCATGGTATCAGGTATCAGAAGGCCAGTAATGTACAATTTTGTTTGACGGACACGACTCATGTATTCCGAACTAATAAGTTTTGGGCGAATAGATCTCATTTAGTTGAACAGTTTTGTAGAAGATACTACCGGGTACCCCCGTTGGTTTGACCACATTTAATCTGAACACTTTTTAATTTGTACCCCGCTAATTTGCACATCGTTTAGATTAAAAATGGTTCAAATATCATTTAGCTCATGGAACGGAGTAAAGTGGAATGGAACGCTGTGGAACGAATCGCAGAATCAAAACACAACAGTGAAAGAGGTAACCAGAAATACGTTTCTAGGGTGACTAGATGTTCAAATTAAAAATGAACCCCGATGGTTTGCATGAGGTACCGTTCAAATTAACGGGGGTGTACGGTATTCCAATATTGCTTGTGTTGAGTTGCCGCCCAAGAATTGAAATTGGAATAGCTGGCTCAGGGCCGATGAAGTCATGCGATGCTTTCGTCTTTCCGCAATAAGAACAATTTATAGTTGTTCTATTCGGGTTACCGAAAGGTCATATTGGCGACTCCAATTTGATTACCTGACTGAAGAGCACTTTGCATCAGGTCGAACAGGATGCTTATGAAAATCCAACTTTCAAAGCTAGATAGTCACCGGCAAATTCATAAGTTGGAAACCGCTAATATTGGGTTGCCTCAATAGCGTATCTGTTACGAGATTCTACAAAACACTCCCCCTCGGGAGCACACGCAAACACTTAATTTCCGAATCACAGCTTGACGAAATGTCGGTTCTTGAGCATTTGGTAAATTCAATTGTAGGTATTGTAGGTAGCCCATGGTTTCGTGCAGCTTCCAATATGGCATCGAAAGACACGTTATCAAAAGTACTCTGGGCCCAAAGGTACCTGGGCAAAACTGCTTCTGATCGAATGCTTTCTCGATGTCGTATACAACTTTGTGTCAAAAGGACTCTGTGGACTTTCCATAATAAACATCAAATCCTCTGGGCCCATCGCCAGCTTTTCAGGCAACCCTTCCCAACCCCCAAATCCGTAGCACTTATGAGGGTGTCACTGAGTCGGAGGCCTCTCGTTAAGTAAGTGCTATATCAACATTTCCTTCCATTATCCTAAGTTACGGTAAAGATGGGCGTGGCCGGGAATAGCGATGTTCATTATTTTGGATTTCTTGTTTATGATTGGATCAAGGTTCACTCCCCAGCCTTGTTCTTGAGAGCAGTCTAGATGAGATTATCAAAAGGAATATGAACATGATTGATGATGATAATCTACGAAGTATACCGTAACTATGCTAACGCTAACGCTAAGAGACTCTGTGGACTTTCCAGATTATCCCATCTGTTCCAGGAGATTTGATAGGAGCAAAGTTATTGAGTACCCATTGAATCGATTCAGCAGTTACTTTACTGCGAGTCGAAGCCGAGGACTTGTACCGATTTGCCTCAGTATCGAGAGGTACAATTTCAGTTTGGTCCAGAGCGAACAGAGCGAACGAACGGCCAAAGAAGATTGGCACAGTCTCCGAACGGCCTACCAGGACAGCAGAAAGTATCGCAAGATTAGTCTGCTGCGGAAGCTAATGAGACTGGAACACGAAGACTGTTCATCCGTTGAAGAGTACGTGGACGAAATTATGAGCACAAGCCAGAAGCTGCAGGAGATTGGTTTCCCGCTTAACGACGAGTAGATGTCGTTGATCCTCATGATGGGACAGCCGAAGGTCATGGGAATTCTACAGGACGTGACGATCGAGTTCAGCACCAGGGCTGGCGGATCAAGCAAGCAAGCAAGAAGGATAAATCGGCCATGAGGTGTTTCAAGTGCGAGAAACTTGGACACTACACTTCGGAATGCCCACGGAAGTCCACGAACAAGAACGAGAAGAGTTCTCGAAAGAAGGCACTACTGGCGTGTAAGAAGCAGAACGGATCACTGGAAGAGTGGGTACTTGATTCTGGAGACCAAATGTGCAAGGATGAGAGCGTTATAATTGGCACGAAGCCCGTGTCGCAAACCATCTTTGTGGCAGATGCATCCGAGATACCGGTTGTAGCCACTGGAAACTTTGAGATTGACGCTGATGTCGATGGTGAGTGCAGTAGCCTAGATGTCTCTAACATCTTATGTGTTCCAGATCTCGCAGTAAATCTCCTTGCTGTGAGTCGCATTTGCAAGAAAGATTATTGCGTCAGTTTTATGAAGGAATCATGCGTGGTCAAGCAAGAGTCAACGGGAGAAGTCATCGCCATTGGTCGTGAAAAGGATGGCCTTTACCGGTTGAACCAGGTTGGCCAATCGAGCGCGTGCGTGGCACGTCCAGTCTCTAATTTGGAAATCTGGCCTCGGCAATTAGGACATTTAAACGTGGACTGCGTGAAGCAATTACCAGCCGTGATGAGTGGTATGGAAGTTTCAAACGGGAAGATGTTGTTTTGTATCCCTTGTGTCGAAGCAAAGCATCAGAGGTTGCCGTTCAAATCCGGTGGCAAAAGAGCATGTGACATTCTCGAAGTGGTTCATTGGAATGTGTGCGGTGCGTTGAAGAGACCGTCAATCGGCGGGAACAAGTATTTTGTCAATTTCATCGATGATGCGAGCAGGATGACATTCATCTATTTCCTGAAATCGAAGAAAGATGTGTTTAAAGTGTTTTTGGAGTTCAAGGCTTATTCCGAAACCCAGACCGGAAAGAAGTTGAAGTGCCTGCGCACTGTCAATGGTGGGGAATATGTCGGTAAGCAGACACACGTAATCCGTCATGAGACAACCGTGTCTCACAATCCGTAGCAAAAACAGTTGGCTGAATGCATGAACCGGACGATACAGGTTCAGGTTCAGATTGGAACGGTAAGTCGGACAAGCCATAGTTTCCCAAACTGTGGGTCGCGACCCCCAGGGGGGTCGTGAGCTGCTCTCTGGTGGGTCGCGAAAAAATTCTCAATTTGTATTAATTGCCTTAGATTTGTTTCTACATTTTCACATGTCTCCTCGAATTGAAGTAAAAATGGTTAGGTACCTACTGATGATCACAGCTTGACGTGGCATTTCAAATTTTCTTAAAAAGATGTTAGAAAATTGAAGCTGTCAAATATTTTGTTCAAAACAAACTTTATTTTTCATATAATAAAAGTTTTTCGTAAATATGGCGAACTATTTTACATCAACGCTATTGTACAAGGAGTTTGGATAAATGTGTAGATTTACATACTATATTTCTGTGTCAAAATTCTGAAACATAAATTCATGAAACATGAAATTTTACAATATTTGTTCAGTAAATTTTGTCACAAATACTGGGAGTCAGTGATTTTCACTAATAAACTGCACTTTTACCGCTAAAATTTCTAGTCGAGCAAAAAATAACTACCGACAATAGCACAAAATTTATAACTTTCTAGTTCAGAAAAAACTTTTTTTTCTTTATTCCTGAAATTCTATTTAAAGTTTATATTTCCATAAAAAATGTTTAATAGTTAAGTATAATATTTCGATGTGAAGAATATTAATTGAACGAGAATTAGTCACATTGGAATGTTGGCAACACCGGAAACTCTGTAATTTAAACGTTTTTGGTGCATATCGTTTCCAATAAAATAACGAAATACTTCGAAAGTTTCAAAGGAAAACTAATGTATCAACATTTGTCACCTGGTGGGTCGCCAAAAACATGCCAGAGGGCTAGGTGGGTCGTGCGCTCGAAAAGTTTGGGAACCTATGGGACAAGCGATTTTGGGCAGAAGCGACATCGACAGCAGTTTACGTAATCTACCGATCGCCGACGAAGGGCATCTCAGTCACCGGAGACGGACAATGCGGATTTGTCTGTCGAATCGATGGTTGTACTCCGTAAAGGAAGTTCATCAGCAAGAGATCGTAGATGGCGAGCGCCCGATGAATGTGATCGACAATCAACACGTAGTCGTCAACTCGAGCGATGATACTGGTAGTGCAGAAGGGGGAAGCGAAAATTCGACGGCGGATAGTGCGCCAGAAGAGCCACTGGATCCGCAGCAATCGCTTGCGCTCCTCTCGCAACTTGCTCATAATTCTACGATGAGGCCCAGTGAGAGGGAGCGCAGATTTCCAGGAAAGTGTGATGGATTTAAGGTAACATACAGTGTCCTGCCTGAGAAACTTGCAAATCCACAGAATCAACGCAGCCAAGTACGACGTAATCCGCAGTTCGGGAGATTGACCAGCACTGCGCTCCCGTCACACTCGAAGGAAGTAGCTGTTGAATTGCAACACGAAACTGGGCATAGAGACTGGGAGCACCTAGCCTAAGGCAAGTTGTCTAGTACCATCGATAATGGCAACCATCTTTCGCCGGAATGAATTTCACAGATAATCCAGGATCCTGGTACGGTGCAGGAAGCACTAAATCGCGAGGACTGTGATCAATAGATTGCGGCAATCCAGTCAGAGTACGAAGCGTTGCGATCTAACAGGACATGGTGTCTTGCGGATCTTCCAAAGGGATGGAAAGCGTTGAAGAACAAGTGGGTCTTCAAGATCAAACACGCTACGGATGGTTCTGTCGAGCATTACAAGGCAAGACTTGTAATCGAAGGATTCTCGCAAGTGAAAGGAGTGGATTACAGGGAAACATTTTCGCCTGTTGCCCGCTACGTCACAGTCTGACATCTGCTTGAACTGGCCGCGCAACTGGATCTTCTCGTCTACCAAATGGACGCTGTGATAGCATTTCTCCAAGGTGATTTTGACAGCGAGGAGATATATATGGAACAGCCTGAGGGATTTCGAGACGTTGCTACAGACTGAAAAAAGTTCTGTACGGACTCAGGCAAGGCAAACAGAGTTTGGAACATCAAGCTGGACCAAGCGAATGGGACTGAAGCGTTCAAAGTATGACACGTGCGTGTACTACAAGGGATGGTAAGCTCATTGTCGTAGCGGTCTATGTCGACGATTTTCTTCTGTTCTCCAACGACCAAGTGACAGTTGAACGAAGAGTTTCAGATGACGGATCTAGGTCTAGAAAGAAAATTCTGGGACTGCGAATACCAGGACCGACGGTGTCATCGCCATCGATCAGGAACGGTACATAGATGAGTTGCTAGAAAAATACAATCTGAACGACTGTAATCCAGTATTGACATCGCTGGACGCTAATCAGCGACTGTTAAAAAACGATGAGCCCATGAAATGAAGGAGAAAGAGAAAAAATGAAGGCTATTCCATTCCGTGAGCTGATTGGAGGACTCCAGTTCATCGCACAGTCCACAAGACCAGACCATGCTGTAAGCGTGGCCAGCTCTTTTTATAGTGATCCTGGGATTCCACACTGGACAGCGGTCAAACGAATTTTGCGCTACCTCAAAGGGACCAAGCAATGCAAGATAACGTACACGAGGAATGCGGATCCGACGTTTTCTGGATATAGTAACGCTGATTGGGCGAACGAGTCAGAGATCAGACGATCAGTTAGTGGGTATGTATTGTTGATATAGACAACGAGCATGCCACTCTGCACCTCTTTAAGGTGACATCTTTATGTTGCGCCTCTCTCTGTTGTAGGTCTTTAGCAACAGCAGCATCATTGTGCATCACGCGCCAAAAGCAAAAGTGAAAGTGAATTCGAACAGTTAAGATCGTTGTTAATAAAGTTCCGTTTATTTGTTAAATTAATCAAACTCGGCATTTCATTCCGCTGTAACCTCAACTCCAATAGATTATTGGCCCAGTTAGCGTTGGAAGTGCTTGAGTTTTGAGGACATTTGTAGCGTGGTAGTGGATTTTCGGATCGTTTTTTTCGGATCGGAAGTGTCGTCGGTGTGCTTGTGAAAAACAAGATGGCGGACACAAAAGCGACGGTCGAAAGGTTGAACGACGGAAATTACGCGGTGTGGAAATTTACAATGCGTTTGCTTCTGACGAAGGAGAAGCTGCTGAGAGTGGTCATCGATCCGAAACCGGAAGCTGCTGATGCGACCTGGACCTCGGAAGACGAGAAGGCGCAAGCATTGATCGGTCTGGCTTTGGAGGACACTCAGCTAATCCATGTGATGACGAAGCAAACGGCAAAGGAGATGTGGGATGCGCTGAAGGATTACCACGAGCGCTCATCTCTGTCCAGCATAATCCACGTAGTGCGACAGTTGATTACCATTCGGATGGCAGAAGATGGTAACATGGCGGAACATCTCAAGCAGATGACGGCGTTACGGCTCCGCTTGTCTGCTCTGGGTGAGGAAGTGAAGGACAACTGGTTCGTCGCGTTGATGCTGTCCAGCCTTCCGCGATCGTACGACGGTTTGATTGTGGCACTTGAGAGTCGACCGGATGCAGATCTTACAGTGGACTTTGTGAAGGGTAAGCTGCTTGACGAAGGTCGACGTCGTGTCGAAAGTGACTCCAGTGAGAATAAGGCTCTGGTGATAAGTTCGGCAAAATCGAAAAATGTGAGTAAGCCGAAAGTGTATAGGGAGTTGTTGTGTCATTATTGCAAGAAGTCGGGCCATTTCCGGCGTGATTGCCAGAAGCTGGCACAGGACAAGCGTGGGAAGGAGAAGTCCGATGGCCCGAAGGCAAACGTCGCAATCAATTCAGATTCCAGTTTCGAGGTGTGTTTAGCAGCGGGTAGTCGGCGGATCCGGTTTCTGGTACCTGGATTCTGGTGCAACGTCTCACATGACCAGTGATGCATCGTTGTTGGTTGATGTGGATAAGTCCAAGGCAACGGCGGTTTGCCTGGCGGACGGAAAGTCCATTAAATCATCGGGAAGCGGTACAGGTAAGCTCGTCTCTAACAACGGAGATGGTGAGAGAATGAATGTGCGGCTCGACAACGTTTTGCACGTCCCGTCTCTTGCTGGTAACCTGCTGTCGGTGAGTAGAATCACGGATTTGGGGTTTCGGGTTCTGTTCGAGCAGAAGGAGTGCCGTATCCTGAAAGAAGAAAAATCAGTGCTAGTTGGACAACGTAAAGGAGGGTTGTACCACTTGAAGCAAGCTCCGGAGAAGGCCTTTCTAGCGAATCCGAAGCATTCCGATTTGTGTAAGCATCTGTGGCACCGGCGTCTTGGGCATCGCGATATGCAAGCTGTGGACAAAATAGTGCGGAACAATCTGGGTTACGGGTTGAAGCTTGATCCATGCGAAGTGCGGTCGGTTTGTGGTCCGTGTTGTGAGGGGAAAATGGTTCGTGAATCGTTCCCAAAAGTATCGGACAGTAAATCTTGCGCGGTGGGAGATCTTGTGCACACCGACTTGGGTGGACCGATGGAAGAGGAAACGCCCAGTGGAAATCGGTTTTATATCGTGTTGGTAGACGATTACTCGCGTTACAGTGCAGTGTACCTGTTGCGGCGTAAATCGGACGCTGATGAACGCATTCGGGAATTTTGCAATCTGGTGAAGAATCAGTTTGGGCATTTTCCGAGGAAGATTCGATCCGACGGTGGTGGCGAATATTTGAACGATTCGTTGCGGAAATATTTCGCGGATTGTGGTATTGTGCACGAAGTGACGGCGCCGTATTCTCCACAGCAGAACGGTGTCGCGGAACGGAAGAATCGTTATCTTGTCGAGATGCTTCGGTGTATGCTTGCGGAGTCGAAGTTGCCTAAACGGTTTTGGGGCGAGGCGATTTGCACTGCAAACTATTTGCAGAATCGTCTGCCGTCGTCCGTCGTGACCAAGACACCGTACGAACTCTGGCATGGGAAGAAGCCCTCGTATGGACATCTGCGGATCTTCGGTTCGGAAGCGTATGTGCATATTCCCAAGGAAAAACGACGCAAGCTGGACCACAAGGCAGAGAAGATGGTGTTCGTGGGCTACGCTGAAGGTCGGAAAGCGTATCGTTTCTTGAACCCTGAAACGGATATGATTAAGATTAGTAGGGATGCCAAATTTCTGGAATTGTGTGACACAGAAGAAACTGTTCGGCGCCGGAATCAGGAAACAGGAGGAGTACTGGAAGTACCGCTGACGTGGCCATCTGAGGATGAGCGGCGGTGTGAGCCGGAACCGGCTGAAGTAGAGCAATTTGAAGATGCTCAGGAACTCAACGAAACGTTCAACGAAAGTGTTTCGGAAGGCGATGGATCATTCCATGGATTCTCTTTGGACGAAATATCACGGCGTTCGAGTCGAGCTACGAAAGGGGTTGCGCCGCGTCGCTTGATCGAGGAGATTTTCGCTGCGGAATCGCTGGATCCGGACGAGGTTGAACCGAAGACCTTGAAGGAAGCGGTGATCTGTGAAAAACAGGAATTGTGGAAAGCGGCGATGGTTGATGAGTTGAAATCCCACCAGCAGAACGGAACGTGGGAGCTCGTTGACTTACCTGCCGGACGGAAAGCAGTTGGTTGTCGCTGGGTGTACAAGCTGAAGAGGAATGCATCCGGCGAGATTACCAAATACAAGGCGCGTCTGGTGGCTCAGGGATACTCCCAGAAATACGGTGTCGATTACGACGAAGTTTTCGCACCGGTAACCAGCCATACTACTCTGCGGGTGCTGTTAGCCGTGGCAAGCAAGAGGAAAATGACGTTGAAACATTTTGATGTGAAAACGGCCTACTTGTACGGTGATTTGAACGAGGAAATCTTCATGAGGCAGCCGCCTGGATACGTAGTGAAGGGGCGAGAAAATATGGTGTGTCGCTTGAAAAAGAGCATCTATGGACTCAAACAGTCAGCGCGGTGCTGGAATCAGCGACTTCATAGTGTTCTCGTGGAAATGGGCTTCGAACAAAGTGCGACCGATCCGTGCCTTTATACGAAAGTAGTAGACGGGAAGCGTGTTTACCTACTGGTATATGTGGACGATATTATGATTGGCTGTGAAGATGGGGCTCGAATTGACTCGGTGTACAAAGTGTTAAAGCGGTATTTCGAAGTGACGAATCTCGGAGAACCGAGTGACTTTCTTGGACTGAAGATGAGAGAATCGACGGGAAATACAGTGTTTCGTTGGAAGGTTACATCGATCGTGTTGCGGATAGATTCGGTCTCCGTGATGCAAAGCGGGCTAAAACGCCAATGGACGAAGGTTTCACTAGTTCTGAGGACAAAAGTGCAAAACTGCCGGATGAGAACGAATATCATAGTCTCGTCGGCGCGCTGCTCTACATTTCTGTCTGTACTAGGCCAGATGTAGCAGCTAGCGTAGCGATATTGGGCCGGAAAGTGTGTTCGCCGACTGAAGCGGATTTGGTGGCGGCAAAACGTGTTGTCCGTTACCTGAAGGCAACTAAAAAGTGGAAACTGGTGTACGGTGACGAAGGCGGAAAACTGATCGGCTATTCGGATGCTGATTGGGCCGGCGACGCAGGTACAAGAAAGTCCACAACAGGTTTTGTCTTCCACTATGCCGGTGGAGCTGTATCGTGGGTTAGTCGGAGGCAAAGTTGCGTCACTCTGTCTTCGATGGAGTCCGAATATGTGGCGCTGAGTGAAGCTAGTCAGGAGTTGATCTGGCTGCGGAAGCTGTTGGCAGATATGGGCGAGAAGCTTGAAGGTCCTGTCACGGTAATGGAGGACAATCAAAGCTGCATCCAATTCGTAAGCTCGGATCGCAGAAGTCGTCGGTCAAAGCACATTGAAGTGAAGCAGCATTTTGTGAGACAACTGTGTGAGGAAGGAACCATGAAGCTGCAGTACTGTCCAACGGAGGATATGGTGGCTGATGTACTCACTAAACCGGTGGGTGCAGTAAAGATGCAGAAGTTTGCAAGCATGATGGGTTTGTCATAGGCTGGCAATGCTCGTTGAGGAGGAGTGTTGATATAGACAACGAGCATGCCACTCTGCACCTCTTTAAGGTGACATCTTTATGTTGCGCCTCTCTCTGTTGTAGGTCTTTAGCAACAGCAGCATCATTGCGCATCACGCGCCAAAAGCAAAAGTGAAAGTGAATTCGAACAGTTAAGATCGTTGTTAATAAAGTTCCGTTTATTTGTTAAATTAATCAAACTCGGCATTTCATTCCGCTGTAACCTCAACTCCAATATGTATTTCTACAGTGTGGTGGAGCGGTTTCGTGGATTTCCAGAAGGCAAGCTATTGTCGATTTATCGACCATAGAAGCAGAATACATGACACTTTCGATGGTCACTCAAAAAGCTATCTGGTGGAGAGGATTCATCCGTGAGCTGTAGGACGTCGACGAATCTCTGGTCATCAAATGCGACAATAAAAGTTCACCACACTTAAAACTTGTTTAACGCATGGAAACTGACATGGTGCGTTTTCCACAATAGCTCATATTACCCCACGAACCCCAATATCTTGGCAATCTTACAATACGATATACGAATACAAAAATTAAACTATCGACATTGATGTAAATAACATCGGTTATGAAGACAGTGGGTCATATAGTCTACTGTCAATCAGTTGACATTTTGCATTTCGATATTTTGTTAAAAATGGTCAATTGACAAAGAAAGCTCTCAGCTAATAGCTTTAAAAGTGCTAATAAGAATACTAAGCTGAGAAGCAGGATCTGTCCATGTTGGAACGTAATATCAGAAAAAACAAGAAAAAAGAATCATCACCTGTGCCCCTTCCGACAAATTCCTTAGCAATATAGAATTCAGTTTTGCATGCCAATTACCAATGTATTGAATTGGCTGATCCTCTTTCGGCATATGGTTTCTATCTGTTCGGAATCTTTTCCTTATTTGCTGTTGAACCATCGACAGCAGGCCTTACTAATCTAAATGGGCATTGCTCATCCCTTAAAGCGTGTTGTTCGATTGAAACAAGAGAGCGAATTGAATCTTCCCATCACTTTCCATCCAATCTGAAGTTCCTTCACTCGATCTTTTCATTGCACGCTGATGTCACATTCAAACTTTGGGAATGGCAGCAAAAGAGTCAGCATGCGAGAAGCGCACACCAAATGGTAACTTAACTGTAACGAAGGCCACCACCGCCAGATGTAAACAAAAACAGAAACGCAAAAAAAAAACGGAAAGATACAATAATAGGAACAGAAGAAGCAAAAAATGAAGACGACGCTGTTTGTGCGAATCAGCTGTCGGTCGTTTGTGCTTAATCAAAAGGTGCATATAAACCAACAACCGGTGGTGGACAGAAGGCAACCAACCACACTGCCATTCAGAGATAAGTAGAATAATGTCGTTGAACGAATGCTCGTGCGTGCCGAGTTAATTAGTATATAGAGAGAGGCCACTACACAGGTGTCATTCATACGAAAGGGATAGTGGTCAACAAACAAAGAATATAAACTGAATGCTTTTTTCATTTGCATTTTACGGCCGTTGATGCGTGGTCGTTTTCAATTAGGCTGAGGTGCGACTATATTTTGAACCGCGAGTAGGACAATTTTAAATAATTGTAGTCCTGCCAAACTTACTGCCAAGTAAGTACAAAAACACTTTCCAGAAATGCCTACAGATGAGATTCGTACAAAAATGATTCCACCGGGAATGCTTCCTACCCCCATACCTCCCCCTTGTAAGGATTTCCTTATTGTTTTCGCAGTTCCAGCATACACCCTTTCCAAGAAATTTTTGCACGAAGTTTCTTGGAAAATTTTTCTATGGTCATTCGATAAGTTACTTCAAGTTTAAGACATTATTGAAAAATTTGGGCTGATATAAATTCACTTCAAGGCAATATACAATTTCTATATGGTTCATAAAAAGCCTCCGAACCAAAACGATAACATATTTTTTTAGTAATTTTTCTAATCACGATTTAAAAAAAAAAAATGCGGTGCATAATGACATAACCCGAAAAAAAAATGAAGGAATAGATTCATGGTATATTTAGCAAAGTTGTAGACATAGTCGAGATAAGCAAATTTGCTAAAGACAGTTTTTGTGTAGAGCGTTTTTATTTTTTTGTAAATCGTTTATATTTTTTAGTCAAAAATCCAGTTTAGTCAATCGTTCTAATTTATGAACTCGTGATGTTATGTTATATGTTATGTCTGACGTGCTGGGAAAATTTCATTCAAATTCTTCCATATATCACTGAGATCCAGGCTACCAAAGTTAGCTATTTTGTACGGAAAATGGCAAAAGTTGTAAATGTATTGTCCAATGGTGTAGGCGTTGTCTAAGAATTGCACCAGGAACCTATCAACAAAGGTTTCCCTATAGTGTATCTAATCGTTTCTCCTGAAACTTCTTCAAAAAATGATCATCAGTTTATCAATATTCAATCTAAAGAAGTTTGTTCAATTATTCCATCATTTATATCTATGTACTTAGATTCATCAGGGTGTCTACTACCTGAAAGAAAAAAAAACAAAACAGGTAATCCTGGAATTATCAGGGAATTTTTATGAACCTGGAAAAAACCTGATGTTCTCAAAGAATTTCGATGACAATCGGGAAAATTTCCTGGCGGCAGTAATTCATGATAGAATGACAAAGGATTTTCGCGTCAAAGATCCCCAAAAATTTCGGCTGCACCGCTAACAAAACGCTCCTTGATCTGTTCAGTGAGGATCTTCTCGGGTATGAAATTTTATCGACTTCCCAAGACATGATTGACTCTTATAAATACCTATTCCTAAATTTGATGAGTAATGGATTCATATATCTTCATGTACGATTTTGAAAACTGGAAAAGTAATCTGGAATTCAAATAACTTCCAATTTAAAATGTCGAAGCAATAAATTTATCAATTTTCGGGCTGGTAGAAGGCCTATTTTTGAAGACTTGTTCTTTACTTCAATGCAAGTCTTTATATTTTTATCCAAAACTGTTTTTTTCTCCTTATATTGCTTGCAGTGAACTCTGATGCAAAATTGCCTGCAATCCAGAGAAACCTTCAGAGACTGTTACGATATTATTCAACTAATTCTTCAAGAATTTCATCTCAGATTTCTTGAGGAAAAGCTTCAGGAACTATCCTTGTGGTTTCTACAGAGATTTTATCTGGAATACTTTCAGGGACTCGTACATTGATCCCTCCAAAAATTCTTCTAGAAACTACTTTACCAATTATCTCAGATTCTTCCATCGATTTTTCAAAGATTATCTTGGGAAATTTATTCAGACTTTGCTCCAGGAAATTCTCGAGTACTTTTTAACGTTACTATTTTCAGTAATTTGTCGGGGAATTCGTTTTTTTTTTCCAAACACTATCCTTGGGCTTCCTCCAAATATTTTCCCACTAATCCTTCAACCGAATTATTCAGTTGTTAATCTAGAAGATCTTCCAAAGATTTAACAGATTTTTTTTCAACAAGATTCGCAAATGTTAATTCTAAAGTTTTAGAATAAAAATGTTCGAAGATTTTTTCCAAGAAAGCCGACAAGAATTTCTACATCATTACAACCACGATAACTCCAAATAATTTCTCAAATCCGACCCTGTGTTTTTCACCCAAGGATTACAACTGCAGTTGTTCCAAACATTTCCCAATGAATTTCTCAAAAAAAATCCCAAGGAATCTGCAAAAGTTTATTCAAAACTTCATACTAGGGTAGGTGTACCAGTTATGGCCATAGTGGTTCTCTATTTCGCCATACGTGATAACTTAAATGTCTCTGCATTTTGAAAAGTTTTGTGTGTTTTAGCAGTTAGATATAGGATATATCTTGATGTTAAAACATTCAAAAAGATTAAAAATGTGAAAGTCATCGAAATTTCACATATAGCCAAATAGGGAACCACTATGGCCATAACTGGTACACTTTCCCTAGTTAACACTGCAGCATTTATCCAGACAATCTTCCTATAATTTTTTTCAATAGATTCCGTCCGATGTTTTTCTAGTGGTTCGTTCAGAAAATACTCAAGAGCTTCGATTAAGTCGTTTTTTCAATCATCCTAACAATTTAACTGGAAACTCTTCTAAAATTTCCTCAGGGAACTATGATAAAAATCCTGGGAGAATACGTGAACCAATCTTTAAATACTTGCTTGAGAAATCTAAAAGAATTACTGTAGGAATTCGTAAAGAAATCTCTGAGTTATTTTTAGAGATATTCCTAGTTAAAATCTCAAAAAAAAAACTTAGGGAAATTTTGTTTTTTGAGAAATTTTCCGTTGATTTTTGGAAGAAGATCTAAACGGAAGTCTTGAAGAATGTCTTAGGGAAATCGATGGAAGAATCACCGGATAAAATTGTGGAGGACTTATCTGAATCATCTGAAAGAAACTATAATGAAGAAATTCCTAATGATCTCGTAGTTAGTTTTTGTGGTTATATTTGGAGAAAGAAACAGGATGTATTCTTGAGATATCCAAAACAAAGTTATTCGACGAATTCCTTAGGAAAATTTAGGGCTACAAATCATTTAATTAAAGAAATATTTCTACCTATCATAATCTGAGAAAATCTTCGGAAGTAATATCTGAATCTTAGGGCAAATACATGAAAAAATGTTTGATTTATTTTCTTGAGAAATACATACAATAATACGAGCAGTATTATTTGTCGTAAAGTTACGTAAAAAAAATAAATAAAAATTATCTCAAACGAATCTCCAAACTGAGGAATCAAACTTTTATCTCCTGGCTTCTTTAAGGTTTCGTGGTGTTTTTCCTGTTTGGTCTCTTTCTGGTTTAGGTTTGTTCTCTACTTTGTCTCTTTTTCAGGGAAAAGGATTCTAGAGTTTCTATTTTCAAGGAATTCAGCCTCTACTAACTCAACAATTAAACGCAAACAATTCATTATTTATCAAATCCCAAAATTTATATGTTTTATAGGTCGGACTCTTCTATTATCCGTGGTTCTAATATCCGGACAAAAGTGATTTAATTATTCGTCCGTTTCTTTTCGTCCATTGAGCTGACTTAGGTGTCCAAACGGCGACCATTTGAAGTTTCTTCACTGAATGCAGGCCAAAAATGAATAGCGAATGATGTTTTCGCACGAATACGCAGTAAGCAATCAACTTTATTGATGAAGCATACTGATGCACTAAAATGTTCCGTTCAGTTTACAATGATGAACAGAACACTTACAAACGTTATAAGCATGATGATGTGTCCCTATCAAATGCTATTCAGATGAATAAAACTTATGCTTTGATATTGTTCCACCTTGAAATAGCTTCAACATTGATTTGGAAAAAATCTAGAGGCTTGAAACACTATTTTATCAAAATTATTTTGTTATCAATTTTCTATCCATCTGAAATTTCTTGAACCTGGTATTATTTTGTGAAACCTGGAAAAAACACTGAAATACAGTCATCTCTCCCTTACTCGATATTCTGTATCTCGATATCGAGTTAGAGAACCATAGTAAAAGTTGGTTTTCATGGCTACTTCGATGGTCCCTTGGATCGCATTTGCACTGGTTTTGTGTTCTGTAACTCGATACCTCCCTAACTCGATGGTCCCTTCAATATCGAGTTATGGAGAGATGACTGTATCAGGAAATTTCATTTCTGTAAACGAGTAGACACCCTGTTCATAGAATGTTTACGAAACTTCCGGCGTAAAATTCTTGAATGATTACACAGCGTGGGGTTACTGAATCTAATGCCGTTCTAAGAAATGTTCCATGATTTTGACGATTATGATTTTTCAAACTTTTTATTGATTATATCCACCAAGCATGGGAATAAGGGGTTCAACTTTCATTTAAGAAATTACTTGGTTCAAACTGCATGATTAAATCTAGATTACATAAGCTTTTTCAACATGCGTGCAGTCATAAAGTCGTTATGCGTGAAACAAAACATTATCCAAGCATTATATATTTTCTCTGTATATTTCATCCATCTTGTGCTTTTTTTGCTTTTGATACATTCTGCATTTTGGATTTTTATACACTTGATTATCTTTTTTATTGCGTTATGCTTTACAGTTTTTTATAACTGTTATTGATCATTCCTATTTGAAGATCTTATTGCTTTCCAGTTGAATTTTTCATAACTACTGTTTGTCCCGTTTTTCGGTGTTGTCTTCTGCTTTTTTGTTTCTATTTTTTCTGCATTTTAGTTGTTTTGCCTATCTGTACTGCTAACTTTTTTTCTACGTACTGGTGTTTTTTACCTCTAGGTCCTTCTACCATCAGAATGCTTTTATCTCCCAATCTTTTGCTTTTTCTGCCCATGTCAGTCTTTTGCTCTTTTCTGTGATGAGGCTAGCTGCCTTCGAAGAGGGTCAGTTAGTCTCAGTCACCATCTGATACTGACGGAGGATGGATGTGCTCCCCAAAGCACCGTTCCATGACCTTCCGCTTATGAAGCGAAAGCGTAAACTCAAGGCTACCCCCCCCCCCCCCCCCCTCCCTAACAAAATGTTGACCGCGAGTACTCTTCCAGCACATGACATTAATTTTCACTTCGGCCTTAGTCGCTTATTGCAGTAGTACAGCACGGTTTGATATCCCATCCAGTACTAACAAAACTAACTAACATCCAAGATAGCTGTGGAAAAATGCAGGAGACATTCCAGATTTCGGTATAAACTCGTCCAGAAATTTCTTGTGGAGTTCCTCCAAGAATTTCCTCCAAAGGTTTCCAGATGAATTGTCTCAACTGTTCTGCAGCATTCTAGCGATTACTTCAAAGGACTCTTCCAATTTTTTTGGATCCTTCAAAAAGTTTAGATAGTTTTAAAGCTAATATACTAGTAATTCTTCAGAACATTTCTAATAATACGTATAGGCCTGAGTGAACTAGAACTCGCGCCGCTCAACGAATACTTAACGGATTTCGTTTTGTTTTTTTGTCAGTTTACTCGATTTATTCCGATGGATTATTGGGTCAGGTTAGGATTTTAGCTTTCACTCATGCCTATACGAGTTAAAATTCCTCTAGAAATCCTATCCGAGGTGTTGTAAGGATTGATCTTTAGAAAGTTATCCAGGTGTTTGAGATTCTTGCAAAAGTTCATCAGACATTTTCCAAGAAGATTCACTTTGAGTAATATCGCGTTCACCGAAATAAAGCCAATTAATGCTCATAATGATCTCGAGAAGTATATCAAAAATGACTTTAGAATTTTCTTTAAAAATATTTCCTGCAGTAATTAAACAAATCTATCACAGTTTCAGTACTAAACCATTGACTGGAATTATAGTTGAAATTAAAGTACTAAATCCGATTGTTTATTTACTTACATATATTTCACTATAGAACCCGAAGAATTTTTCTCTTCATAATGCATTGAATTCCTACATATCTTCCTGAAAAATTTTCCGCGGAAATTTCCGAAAGAACATCATATAAAAATCTAAAAGCCAAAGTAAAATCTCTGAAGTGATTCTGATAGATATTACTAGTTGAAATTATAAGAAAATATATGGAGAAAATCTAGAAAATATTGAAAAACAAGAAAATACTCGACAATTTTATGGAAATATTCTTAAAAGAAATCCAAGAGGATTGATTGATTGACTCTGTATTATGGGGAAATTCAGCCCGAGGCTGGTGCATCCCCGAAATCCAAGAGGAATCTATAGAATAACTTATGAAGATATCCCAAGTTTTCCCCGTGTAAAATCTTGTAGAGGTCAAGAATTAAAATCTTAGAGAATATGCAGGGATCTCTGGAAAAATCACTGAATGAGTTCCTGAAGAAAATTTCGGATAAATACCTGAATTAATTCCTGACAATTTTATGTGTAATCCAGAATAGAAAATAAATGTCGGATTCTCTGGAAAATTTATTTATATTTTAAATAAGTGTAGTTTGTAATTTTGATCTGAACTGTCATCTTCAGTGTCGTGTACTAGACTCGACTTTATATTTTGTTTAACGTTTTGAGTATACTTTAATTTAATAAAGGAAGCACTAAAGCTTCCTAAAGTGTCATTCAATTTTTTTTAGCCTTTTGTTATGTAGATATTGCTTCCTGTCTTATAAGTTTTCTTTTTCCTGGTATTTTCTTTCCTTTTACTTTTCTTTCTTTTATTTTTTTCTTCCGATCTATCGATATTTTCTGTATTGAAATTTAGTTCACAATCGAAATTGAATACAGCTCACAACATTGAAAGAATCACGAAATAAATGCATCATAATATCGATTTACTATAAATTAAAAATTCAAGTAAATAAGCTTAAAACTAATTATGTTTCCCATTTTTTCTCTTCTCTTCCAGCAACACACTGCTGTACTTGAAATTCCTTCTACTATGGGCGTTCGTAATCACGGCTGACTTTTTGCTCGAGTTCCGGTTCGAATTTCTGTGGCCATTCTGGCTGCTGCTCCGCTCAGTCTATGACTCGTTCAAATACAAAGGGCTGGTAAGATTGGATCGAATCGAATTGCTTACTTGGCCACCAATGATAATGATTATCTCTCGGCGTTTTAGGCTTTCTCGGTACTGTTTGTCTGCATTGCCATCACCTCGGATCTGGTGTGTTTGTTCTTCATCCCGGTGCAGTGGTTATTCTTCGCTGCCAGCACCTACGTGTGGGTGCAGTATGTTTGGCATACAGGTAATTTGGAAAAGTTTGCTCGTTTCTCTTTGCAGACCTGGTAGCGAGTCACTTCTCAGTGACTTGATCACTAAAAAGCCACTTTTTGCAACAAATATCCATTAAAGTCACTTTTTCCAACAATCAAAACATGCAACGTTGAATTAAAAACCTTTTCGATATTGTCATTGATTTTATTTTTAATCTCAATGATTAGGCTTTTTAATAATATTCCTGTTTATAAGGACCATGTTTTTGTTTCTAAACTTTCATTTTGGAATAATGTTTGTGATTATGAAGTCACTATTTTAATAATTTAAGTCACTACTGTCTGATCGCTACCAGTCCTGCTCCTGGAAAAATCGATGACTGATAATTTTGCTTTTTCTTTCGCAAAACAGATAAAGGAATCTGTCTGCCAACCATCATTCTGTGGATACTGTTCGTCTATCTGGAAGCCGCCATCCGGTGGAAGGATAGCCGAAACATTCCACATCTCGATCTCTGCCGACCATTTGCGGCACACTGGTGAGATTTATTTAGGATACTAATTATTAGTAAGTGCTAATCTTGAATCCATTTTCAGCATTGGTTACCCGGTGGTAACGCTTGGGTTTGGCTTCAAGAGCTATGTAGGCTATCGAATAAGGCAGCGCAAACAGCGCGAGGTGGCCAAGGACAATGACTTCTACATGCAGTTGTTGCAGGAGGCTCTGCCAAAGGACGAGTCCGCCGTGAGTGGTGAAACGAATTCGTCCGCCGACCAGCCGCAGCAGGATCACCAGCTATCGCCTTCTGCCCAGCAGAAGGACCTGTCGGTGACGGCTGCAGCGGCTCAGCTGCAGAGCAGCAGCTCCAACAGTACTAGTAGTAATAGTAGCAACAGCAGTGGCGGTGGTGGCGGAGGACATCACCATCATCACCATAGTAGTAAGAACGCTCAAAGTCATAACAAATCACAGAGCAATGTGACGCCCACGAGTCACGCGAATGGTCATGCCGGAGGAAGCACGACAGGATCGAGTTCGACACCGACTAGCATCAGCGGAGGAAGCAGTGCGATGAATGGTGGAGTAAATCATTCGAAGCATCTGCATCGGAAGAGTTTGGACAAGGACGGCTCCGGTACGCCGAGTGGGAAAGTCAACAGTTATTCATATCACCAACAGCAGCAGCAACAGCAACAGCATCAACAGAGCAGTGCTGGTAGCAGTAATAGTGCTAAGGAGAGCTCACGATCGCACGATAGTTCACACACGAACGGTGCTGCCATGTCTCCGAAGGAGAAAAAAGACTGCGACTTGACGGGCCAGAAGTCTCACTTTGATAGTCTCTCTTCAACTAGTTATCATCACACGAACAGTGGCGGCGGAAGCACAAACAAGTCTACGCAGGTATGATAAGATTAATTTTTTGAATAGAATCTTTGAAAAATAGAAACAGGGTATCCATCCATATGGAAATTTCGGAAGAAGCATCTACCATATGGTATATATAATGATTGTAATATGAACAGACTTCTACCAAATGTTCAGCCATTTAGAGCTCAATCGCGTTCCTCAGCTGGCCAACAGTGTCTTAAGTAGTGATGTACCGAATATTCGGCCGGCCGAATATTCGGGCCGAATATCTCGATTATTTTGATTTTGCCGAATATTCGGTCTGCCGAATAATGAAATCTGTTATTCGGCCGAATAGGCCGAATAGTGACCGAATAATAACAAAATAAAATAAATTGTAACAAAACAGTATGTTTCATACGAAGGAAAATTAAAAAAAAGATTAATTTATTCAAGTGATGATACATCAAATTTTCCTTTTGATGGATTCCATGGATGGAGTTTGATGCTAAATGTTTAAAAATGTGAGAATTTTTCCGTTCTATGGCATTACGATGCTGCTCAATATACAAGCCATTCAATATTTCACTTACTTGCATGGATTGTATTGTTGGCATTATTTTTACGTAATCTGAAAGTGCTTTTCATCTTGGCTTTGTAAAAAATATGGAAACAACGAAAATTCATATTTTTGCATTTATTATCGCCACTATAGGAACACATGTGACTATAGTAGCACCTGAGAGAGAGTAGACTAGTAGTACTATTTTAATAGACTAGTAGGCACTATTTTTAATTCCTGTTCCAATAGCTTTACGGCGTAGGCAAACAAAAAAACATAACCGTATTTTTACAAAACTTTTATATTTTTACTTTATAGAAAGGCTGTCAATTAATTCCAAAAAGTTCTTAATTCTTCATTTAGTTTATAAAAAAAAATTCTCTACTATAGGGACAATAGGTGTACTATAGGTGCAAGTGAGCTAGAATTTTAAGCAAAAAATCATTTCTTGAACAAAATCGAGCTGTGAATCAGTGGTACTTAGATAGATAGCTCCTGACCTTCATGTAAAAAAAAAAAAATATTTTGCAACGATTTATAGGACGGTCGTAAAAAGCTACTAGTGCGAATATAGGGAGCTGTCTACTAAGGGAATACCGACTCTATGCGATGTATTTGCTCCAATTAATATGGAGCACTTCCAGAAGTCAGATGAGAAATAAAGCGACGTATTAACCTAGTTCCTTAAAAATTCATATGGATCAAATCTGCAATCAATAAGATACAAATCCCTTACTTTAGAAATATAAATCCTCAGAACTTTTGACTATTGTTTTTTCTTCACACGGTTTCAAAAGCTTAAAACGATCATTCCGATCAATTCTTTACCGTGGAAGCTATACCTATCTAAAAACTAGGTGTTATTCGACCGAAATTAAGGGTTTTATTCGGCCGAATATTGAGTCATTATTCGGCCGAATGTTCGGCCGAATATTCGTTTGGCCGAATAATAATTTCTCAACTATTCGGTATTCGGCCGAAAGCCGAATAGTGCTATTCGGTACATCTCTAGTCTTAAGTCTTCCCATATTTGAAGACATTGCTAGAAAGTAGTAACCAAGCATTTTCTATGGAGTTCAGATGCAAGCTGCAGACTGGCCAATCCATTACAAAAATACTAAACTTCTAGAAGATGAAGAAAATAGAAATCCTCCAAATTTATTTGATCATTTCGTATGAAAATTGAAACGAAAATATCAAGTCGTAAGATCATTTTGTCATCAGTTTTTATCTGGGATCTGGTATAGATATGGGAATTGCAATACTGGTGATGAATAGACACCCTATAATCACTTATTCGTTCATTTGCAGGCCAGCGAAAGTAACCATGACAGTGGGGGAGGAAATCGAAGCAAGGGTCAGCAAAATGGCCACGTGATCAACTGTGACATGGAGCTCAACTCCAATCAGCAAGTTCAGCAGCACAATCACATAGAGAACGATCCACCGGCGGAACCGAAGTCCAATCGTTCCGGTCGTAAAAACCGCGTAAAACAGAAGGAGAACGCCAATCACATGGCAGCGGTTCGTCTCGCAGCAACTCTTGCTTTGGCTTCCTCGATAACCACACTAACGACGACCGCGGCTGCAGCATCAACGGTATCCACATCAACGGCAGCGGCCACGACGACAACCACCTCCACCGCGACGACGTCAATGACTTCCAAAGACAATCATCTGCACCACCATCACAACCACGATCAGCAGCAGCAAGAACTTCACGCAGCAACCAGCAGCAGCACAGTCTCGAACAATACTCAAAACGGGGGCAACAGCCCGACCACCGGTTCTACGGTGATCAGTTCGAGTTCCACGGCAGCAGTTCCAGCACTACCGCAGGCTCAACCGGTACAGTCGCCACCGGTGGTTCCAAAAGTATGCGACACTTGCAGCCGGCTGGAGGCAGATGCCAAGAAACTCCGCTCGGAGATCCACAGTCTGAAGCAAGGAGATAACGAACTGCGCCAGAAGTACGACTCCAACATCGGCAACCTAAAGTCCTGTTTGCAGGCCAAACAGAAGGAGTACGATGAATTGCAAAACAAGTAAGTGGGGTTATTGATTCTATAAACGAGTTTTATAGTAAAACTCAGCGAATCAAATTGTCATTGGAACATACTCACAATTATTTCATGCATGTTTTCACTGAAAAGCTAAAGGTTTTTAGAAAATTTTTCAAAAGACATTTGGCGGATTTGTCTTGAACTGAATAACAGGTTCCTTGCGTTCGATGAAAAGCTGTGCGGGTTCAAATGTGTTAAATTCAGTTATTATTACTCAAATATAAATTTCTAATTCACTGTTTCGGATTTTCCAATAACTTTAAAAACTCGACTTTTCACTTTGGAGTCACAGATCAATCTGATCTTATTTTATTACTCGAGATCTCAATATTCACTCAATTCACTCAGTTGAAACGAACCATGATTTACGAAGGGTTTGTATTTAACACCGAACACGTTACACCTTTCGAATGTTCGAATGCGTGGACGCAACAGTCCTCCCTTCTTTAAAAGATTATTCTTAAAATTAATATTAGCTTTTAAAATGATTTCTGAATGTTCTTTTTAAGTACATGAACTATTTCTTTTTTTTTTACTAACTAACTATTTTCGAAAGCACTTCATGCAAATATTTCTTTAATGTCCACTATTGTTCGTCGATAGCTCAGAAAAAACACAATTCGGCAGAAATTGGATGGTTCTGGACGGGAGAATCAAACACGCGCGTCTTCGGTTCACAAAGTTTCGGTTTATTCTGATTTTTCTCCTCTACAGTGTTGCCTGATGGGCCAATGATATTGAGATAGTGAAACGGTTACAAATTATTTGCGCAGTGCGCCCAAACACTCTCCCCCCGTTGAGGCTTCAGGCTCAACAGAAGGTAACAAAGCAACCTTGGTGATTGCTCGCTTGAAACTGTTGCTCGACGTCTTTACTGTCACCACTCTGACAGCACCGTCATCGCCGGGGTGTGTAGCGATTATTCGACCTCGTCGCCACTGCTGTGGGGGCAGATTCTCGTCGATCAGCAGGACCAACGAACCTACCTTGAACTCCTTCACTCCATCGTGCCACTTCTGACGACTCTGTAGATGGTGGAGATATTCCCGGGACCATCTACTCCACAAGTGCTGTTGCATGGCTTGCACATGCTGCCATCTGCTGAGACGTCCTACCTTCTCATCTTTATACGATGGCTCCGGAAAAGCAACAGCGGACCGGTTAATCAAAAAATGCGATGGTGTAAGCACAGCCATATCGTTGGGGTCTTCGGACATCGGACACAAAGGCCGTGAGTTAAGGATGGCCTCCGTCTGCGCCAGGAATGTGGTCATCTCCTCGTACGTGAGTTTGGTTTCGCCTACGACTCGCTTCATATGGTGTTTCATGGACTTCACTCCTGCTTCCCAAATGCCCCCGAAGTGAGGGCTCCTCGGGGGAATGAAATGCCATCTGATCCCCTTGAGACTGCAGAATTCATCCAGCTTGTGTTGGTGTTGTTGATCGTTGAATAAATCTCTCAATGCAGCGAGCTCATGATTGGCACCCACGAAGCAAGTGCCATTATCAGAATGGATGTCAGTTGGCAGTCCACGACGGCTCGAAAATCGTTGCAAAGCGGCGATAAAGTTGTCCGTCGAAAGGTTGGACACCAATTCGAAACGGATTGCCTTTACCGCCATACACACAAAAACTACCACGTACGCTTTTGCTAATCTTGAACCTCTTCCTCCTGTTTTCAGCATAAACGGTCCAGCATAATCGATACCCACCTTGGAGAATGGCGGTGAGGGATTGACTCGCGATTCCGGTAGGTTCCCCATGAACTGACTACCAGGCCTTGGATTTTGCTTCGCACAGACTTGACACTTCGAAGTAACTCGTTTGATCACCGCTTTTGCTCGTAACGGCCAATATCGCTCACGGACGATGGCCAGCAGTCCGTTTTGGCCAACATGAAAATGCTCTTCGTGCAGCTTTCGTATCAGGATCGTCGTAATGTGATGTCGTTCAGGCAGTAACACCTGATGCTTACCTTCGTAGGGAATAACGGAATATTTCAAACGGCCTCCAACTCGTATCAGGCCGTCATCACCCACGAATGGAGCCAGATTGGATAGAGTGTGTCGCTTGGTAGGCCCTTCCTTGAGCAGCTTCAAAAGGTCGCCAAATACCTCCCGCTGGAGTACCAATAGCATGTTCTTCTCCGAACGAACCATTTCGTCGGCGGTAATATTCGATGTTGAAGAAACTTTATGCACCACCAGGTTGATAAAACGCTCGATGTACACCCACGCTCTCAGCATCCTTCGGTATTTGCTGCACCTAGTCAGATTGATCGGTGGTTCTGATTTCACAACGGCCAGTACTTTGTTCGTCTTGACCTCTGGAAGCTCTGACTCATCGAACGGTTCCGACGAATCTTCTGGAAGCTGTGATTCCCATAATTCAGGAGCACCACTCCACCACAGTTCGTTGTGCAGGAGATCCTCCGGAAGCGCGCCCCTTGATATAACATCAGCAGGGTTGTGGCCGGTTGGAATATACCGCCACGTGTATCCTCGAGTAAGCTCTACCGTTGTAGCAACGCGGTTCGACACAAACTGCTTCAGTGTCAACGGAGATTTTTTGAGCCAGCATAAAACAATTTTTGAATCACAGTGGAGGATCACATCATCGAATGGAACTTGCATCGATGATACTACTTTCTGGGTGAGCTCTGCCAACAATTTTGCGCCGCACATTTCGAGTTTGGGAATCGTCTGCATTTTGAAAGGCGCCACGCGTGATTTGCTGGCAACCAAATTCACACTAATAGTGCCGTCCCTGTCGACACTTCGGATGTACAGCACGCCGCCGTAGGCACGCATCGATGCGTCCGAAAAACCATGGAGTTGAATGGACACTGCATCTTTGGAGATTAAACATCGCTGCTTTTTCATTTCGTTGATTGCTGGCATCTGTTCACGGATGAGCCTCCACCTGTACGAAAGCTCGTCTGGTAATAGTTCGTCCCACGGTAAACCTTGACGCCAAATGTCCTGCATAACCAGTTTGCATGTTGTGACGATGGGCCCAAGAAATCCAGCAGGATCGAAGAGCTTGGAAATCTCCGATAACACAATTCGCTTGGTCCAGTTCATGACAACCGGCCGGGGGACACGGAAGGCGAAATAATCCTCCATCGGGTTCCATATTAGTCCAAGTGTCTTGATGGAGTTATTTATATCAGCATCCTCGAAGTGAACTTGTTTCTCGTGCAGCTCGACTGGAATCGCTTGCAGTACTTCGGCGCTATTGGAACAAAACTTGTGTACGCCGAATCCTCCTCGATGTAGCAACTGCGTTAGCTCCGTGTAGATTTGAATAACTTCAGCCGTCGATGAACCACCAGTTAAAAAGTCGTCAATGTAACTATCCTCGATGATCACCTTCGACGCCAGTGGGAAATCCTTGCCTTCATCCGATGCCAATTGTACCAGTGCCCTTGTTGCGTGGTGTGGTGAGCTGGCAACACCGTACGTTACCGTTTGTAACTCATACACTTTTAGCTTGCTGTCGTCATCCAGCCATAGGATCCGTTGATACTTGCAGTCCTCCGTGTGCAGTCTGACCTGCCGGTACATTTTTGGGATATCTGCTGTGAGCACCACTTGGTGTGTACAGAATTTCAATATGATTGAGAGTAGGTCGTTTTGCACAGTGGGCCCAACAGATAGCGTGTCATTCAACGATAAACCTGACGTGGTCTTCGCTGATGCATCGAATACTACTCTTGTTTTAGTAGTCGAGCTGGACATCTTATAGACTGCATGGTGCGGAATATAGTAGCCACCGTCGTTGATGGGCTCGACTTCCTTCATGTGTCCTAATGTGAGGTATTCCATCAAAAATGAGGAATATTCGTCGTGCTTCGATGGATTTTTGGACAGCGCCATCATGAGTTTGTCCAAACGCTTCCGGGCATTGTTGTAAGAGTCGCCTAGTTGACCCTGTTGGTTGTTGAACGGAAGTCGGACGACATACCGCCCTTCGTCATCACGAGTATGGGTTTTAGTGAAGTGTTCTTCAACGGCAGCCTCAGCTGCTGTCAGCTCGGACTCCGGAAGGACGGATTCTATTTCCCAAAACTTCGACATCGTTTTGTTCAGCTCTTCTTCATAACGGTTTAGTTGGCACACACGCGGGCATGGTTTGGCTTTCCTGGTCGGCACCGATCCGCCAACGACCCATCCCAATTCCGTCTCAGCTAGCGTAAGCGAGTTGTTGCCGATCTTATGGCGACCTTCTTTAATCAGATCGAAGAAAATTTCGTTCCCGATAATAAGGTCAATCTCTCCAGGGGTGTGGAACTGAGGGTCAGCTAGCTTCAGCCCTGGTGGTAAGGGCCAGGATCGGGTGTCAACTTCAATCACGGGCAAGCTCGACGTGATTCGTTTTACGACCAGGAAATCTAGGATGGATGAGGCAAAAGAATTAATGCAGGAAATGAACTTCGTGGACAACTGATACTCAACTTGGGTTTGTATGTCGTTTAGACCACAAACTGGTAGATTCACGTGATCCATTTTCAGCTTCAATTTGCGTGCTAGCTTCTCGGTGATTAGGTTGCTATCAGATCCTGAGTCTAGCAAGGCACGACATCTGATGATGGTATCGCCGTGTCCAACTAGCATCACTACCGCCGTTGAGAGTAGTACTTGGCGCTTGCTCCTATCGACGTTAGCACAAAGGGACACCGCAACATGTTGCTGCTCAATAACGGTTGCTTGATTGCTGGTTGGTGCCGAAGGAATCGTTGACTGGGCTTGTTTCACTTCATCACTTTGTTCTGGAACTGAGGTAGCACGGGTATCGCTGGAATGCAGAAGACTGTGGTGTTTGCGACCACAACCCTGCACCTTGCATCGGGATTCCGATTGGCATTCACTCACTCGATGTTTCGCTTTCAGACAATTGAAGCATAAATTCCCTTTAGTAACAACGGACTTGCGCTCCGACAAGGTCATGGTTTTGAAGGTTGAGCACCGGAAGATTGGGTGTTCCTCTTTGCAGCAGGTGCAAACTTCCGTTGTGGTTTGAACGAACGACTTGAGTGGGGTTTGCGGCTTCTGTCCAATTGCTTGACGTTGCTTACTTGGGGGAGCTAACGGTTGCTGCGTTGGATGCTGCTGGAACCGGCTTGTGCGCTGCAGAACACGACCACGCTCCCGTAGGAATTCCATAAATTCAACAAAATCGGGCAACTCTCCGACTCCAATTTTCAGCTCCCATTGTTCCTGCGTTTCTTTGTCGAGCTTCTTGTACACGATATTCACCAACATCAGCTCGGCCAGACCTTCAACTGGATAGCCGTGTCCAGCCAATGCATCGATGTGTTTTGCACAAATTTCGACCAGCTTGGTGATGGATTTGCCGCGATTCTCTTTTGCAACTTTTGGGCAATCCAGGATGGCATCGATGTGGGTGTCCAAAATTAATCGCTTGTCCTCGTATGCGTCTTCCAAGATCCTCCAGGCAGCATCGTAGTCATTGTTATTTACAATGTCCTGGTCAATCTTATCCTTCGCTTCGCCGGTGAGGGCGTTTCGTAGGTGTAATATTTTCATGGCAGGGGTCTCCTGTGTATACCGCGACATGATGCTTTGGAACAGATTCTTAAAACTGTACCAGTTCTGCGGATCACCATTGAACGTTGGAAACGGAGCCTGCAGATGGGGAACTGATGCTGCGGCTTGGACGTAAACGGGGTTTGGGGCCGCAGCGACCGCTGATGCGTTTGGCAGTTCCGCCAGCTTGTTCGTCAACTCCGTCTGAGCGATCCTCCCTTGAAGCTTGACATAAACCTGGTTGTGGAGCTGCTCGAAGTTGGTGTACTCTTGTCGATGCTCTGCTCTTTGCTCTTTTGGCAGCAGAAGAGAAATGTCGCAATACGCTTTTTCAAACTCGTCAGCATTTCGGCGTAGATTCTCCTCAAACAGCTTCAACAAATGAATACTGACCGATTCAGCGTCCAATGAATCATTCATCCGCATGAGTTTATCGACGAGCATGTCTCGCCGATCGACCAGCACTTCCAAATTTCTCTCCATGATGCGACTCCTTTCTTGGACTTGTTTTTCTGCTTTCTGTTCCGCTATAGTTTTCACTACACTGGTTGAAGGTCCCGATAAAGCGTCCAGAATGTTTCTTCTCGGGATGAATTTTGAGAACGGTCCACGGGGCGTCTCAGAATCACTCATTCGTAATTATTTTCTTTGCCTCTTCTATGGCCACTTTTGTTTTGTTTGTTTTCAAACCACTTTCACACATGACATGCCAAACTGTCAAAATGGCTTCGGTTCAACCGGTTGAACCGATTCGTTCGCAGGATAACTTCCACGATTGCTTCAGTGCCACGGGAACACACACACTTTTTCACTGACGCGTGTTGTCACGGACACACACGCAGGCAGCTGGTAACATTTTTCGTTCGCCAAGATGGCCTCCACTCTTTTCAGTGCTACGAGCACACGCACACAACTCCGTTTTGCCAAAATGGCGAGCTTCTTCCGTGCCACGGGCACACACTTGGTGGCGCAACGCCGACCGATTTTTCTTCGCCAGTTGGGACAAACTGTTCACCAATTTCACCAAGATGGCGGCTGTCCGGAACAGCTGGTGGCTAAGCTCCACCAAAGTTCACTTCACACTTATCCGAAATTAGCACCGGGCTAATGGCGTTCCGACGGAAACCGGGAACCACTCCAAATTCTCCGAAGATCCGGGAGAACGGACCAAAAAATGTTCGTCGATAGCTCAGAAAAAACACAATTCGGCAGAAATTGGATGGTTCTGGACGGGAGAATCAAACACGCGCGTCTTCGGTTCACAAAGTTTCGGTTTATTCTGATTTTTCTCCTCTACAGTGTTGCCTGATGGGCCAATGATATTGAGATAGTGAAACGGTTACAAATTATTTGCGCAGTGCGCCCAAACAACTATTTTACTTCACATCATGCGATTTAGTGTTCTGGATCCTAGTTCGGCTCCTAGTCATAATCATTCCGTCGTTCAATTTCTGCCGCTTCGAATTGTTGGAAGTATGTCCCTCAGTTTCATCGGGAAACCCTAGAAATGGTTCTTCATCAGACTCAGAACAGCCCTGAAATTCCATTCTGTCTGGTTCCGAGTGACTGCGCTTTCTTCGCTGGACCTCTGGAAGCACTAGTGTTGAATTCTGGTGTTGAGAATAGGGAAGCTTCAACTGACTTCTGTGAGCCATGATGGTTGTCCTGTGAAAGGAGATTTCAAACGTATTATTAGAAATTTGTCTGACATATCTCGCTTCAATCCATCTCTGTGGATCTGTTTTTCTATAGTTTTTATAATAAACTGTATCCCCTACCACTAGCTTTGAAAATGGATCTGGCATTTTAGGAAGTTTCACCTGTATTTGCGTTGCAGCAGGTTTTTCTAAAAATCGATCATATTGTTTACTTGGATGTATTAAGTCCAATAAAATTTTTGGTCTGTAACTTAAAACTTTGTGAGAGGGCGGAAATCCATCCTTGTTTGCTATTTGATTACGGTAATTAATAAGGAAATAATTTATTTTATTCTTTAAATCTAAATCTCGTAATTCAGGGTCTAATAAATATTTTTTAAAAACATCTTTGACTACCCTAACTAAGCGCTCAGCTTGTCCATTACTGCTCGGATTATAAGGAGGACTTTTCAATACTTTTACTCCATGTTTTTCTAGAAAAGATATGAATTCTTTGGAATTGAATGGTGGTCCTCCATCTGTAACCATTACATCAGGCAAACCGAATCTAGTAAATAGAGTTACAAGTGAACTGTTAACTCGTTTTGCATCTGTTCCATGCAACATTTCTATTTCCACCCACTTCGAGTGACTGTCTACACTACCAACTACCAACAGAAAGGTTTTACCCTCAAAATAGAAAAAATCTGCATGAATACGACTGAAAGGTCTGGATGTAGGTATCCATTTGCTATGAGGCGGTTTTGCTGGAACAGTTCCCATTTTTATACAAGCCTCGCAACATTTCACGAAATCCTCTATATCCTTTGTTAAACCTGGCCAATACACAGTTTGACGCGCCAAATGTTTCATTTTAGTAATGCCAATATGATTGGCATGCAAAAGTTTAAGTATGCCACTTTTCAAAACTGTTGGTATGACAACTCTGTCCTGGTAAAGAAGGCAGTTTTGAATAACCTCAAGATCAGTCCGGCCATTCAACATTGTCCGGCCATTCATTTCTAACAAACTTTATCACTTCTGCCAAACATGAATCCGCCGACGATTCCTTGGCTATCAAACAAAGTCTAAAGGAAAGGAGTCTGAAAAGTTTAAACTGTTTATATTTCCAATGTCTAAGCTTTTAGGAACTGATTGTTCCAATGGGAACCGCGAACAAAAATCAGCGTTACCCATATTTGCAGATACTCTATTTCTAGTTACAAATAATGAATTGGTACCCGTTTTGCCAAAAATTCCCACTAAAGGCTTGTGATCAGTATACACTTTAAATTTTTGACCAAAAAGAAAATTATGAAATTTTTTAACGGTGCATACCAACGCTAACGCTTCCAAATGAAGGATGGGGTATCGTTTTTGAGCTGAATTTAAAGAAAACGATGTAAAGCATATGGGTTTTTCTAATCCATCTACTTCATGAGCTAATACTCCTCCCAATCCATATGAACAAGCATCTGTAACTACTACAAGAGGTTTTTCTGGATCATAATACTCAAGCATATCTGCATTCAACAAAGCTGTTTTGGAAAACTGGAACGCTTGCTCACATTCCTGGGTCCATTCAAACTTTGCATCATTGGCTAACAGAGCATAGAGACTCCTTAACTTGGACGAAATATTAGGTACAAATTTGTTGTAAAAATTAACCAAACCAAGGAAAGCCCTTAGTTCCGTAACATTGGTGGGTGCTATAGCTTAGCTAATTGTCGAAACTTTTTCTGGAGATGGTAGAAGTCCTTTGTCAGTTAAAAGGTGTCCAAGATACGGAAGTCTAGTAACAAAAAATAAGCCTGTCAAGAATCAACTTTCTTTTCTTTTGAAACAACAATTTTCTGCTTTAAAATGAAACCTATAGTTTTTAAAACAAAGTTGCACTATTTTTTGATGTGATAATGTTTTTGTTTGAAATAAAAACTCATTTTTGTTAGTATTACTTCCTAAACCATTTGTTTTTTTTTTTCTTTTTTCATGAAATAAACAACGATAATCGTTCTGAATAGGCTACTTTATTTTTCCTTACGTAAGAAGTTTATGAAACTTGCTCCATATTCCTGGCGAATGAACTTTATCCGCTCCGCGACAAAAAAGAATGACATCATCAGCTCGTGTAGAAATTAACTGCAATAATTTAAAATGCATTAGTGGAAACAATAATTTAGAAAGAATGGCCGAAACTTACCAAAAATAGCTTCGATTATGTTTTATGGCTACTCTGAAACAGTAATGAAAAAGCGATGACCTGAACTCATTACACAGAAGTTTTTTGCACGTCTTTCACTTTCATTTAATACAACGCACCGAAATAATATTTCCATTTTCTTGACGTTTCAAATGAAAACCAAAATGGCGGGACAGTTTTTATGCTATACGCATGATTAGTTGAACCAACATTGGAGGATATTGAAACAAATAAAACTTTCATTTGACGTAATGGTTTTCTTTTGTTGTTTCAACAAATTTCTAGTTAGGATTGCTTCTATTAAATTCAACAATATTTTCGATTTATTCTGATAAAAAACATTGTTGTTCCAACGCATTTATTCAATTGCAACAAATTCAAAATGTTTATTGAAAACAACACAAATATTTATTATTTTGAATAGCTGTTAATTCTCTGCGTGCACCACTATCACAGGCGACGCCCACTCGCTAGCCTTAATAGGTGTAGTAACGTTCTGTTGCTCGAGTATATCCAAGTGTTTCTCCATTTTTTCCTTCAGTTTGTACGGTACAGTGTATGCCTTCTTAAAAATTGGTTGATCGTTTTTCAACACCAGGTCCCCTTCATATCCAGCAATTGGTTCTGAAAAGTCTTTGTCAAAATTTTTTCTGTATTTATTTTTCAAATCGTCAATAATTTCGTCAATACCTTTATCCTGAACAAGATTATTTACCAACGCCGCTTTTGTAAAACCAGACCTCCAACCCGTAAAGAAACGATCAAGCCATGACCTTCCTATCAGTGGGACAAAACTAGGATAGGACATGTTGCACTCCAAAACAACTAACTTTTGCTTATCCACGAGGCCATTCAACTCAACTTGAACCAAAATCTCACCAAGTATTCGCAGACGAGCACCATCGACAACCACCAACTGCCTACTAGTGCGAATCATTGGAACGCTACTGAACATTTTTTTGCAGTCAACCTGACTAATAACCGACACAGCTGAACCTGAATCTATTTCCATTTTCAACGATCGATTTTGCACTTTTGCTGTTATCATACATGGTTCATTGATCTTTTTCACTGCCAATATCATCAAACACTCCATACCATCAGTTTCTTCACCTGAGCTTTCACGACCTGCTGACCGTTTGAAATCATAACTAGTGTCCTTGTCTCCATTCTCTTTCACGAAACGCACTGAATATCGATTCTGATAACTATAGCAATCACGTCTGATATGACACTTCTTTTTACAATAGTTGCATATTGCATTTGCGTATGATCGGCGATTCCTGTTACCGGATGGTGATCTAGCTCAAAAACTAACACGTCTGTCGTTTCTGTTAAAATTTCTGCTACTGTAGTTATTATCATAACGACTGCGGTACTCACGACTACTCTCACCGATCTTATCACCCAATCTACTTTTAACGGAATTCACTTGTTCTGTTTTTGAGTCACCAGTCATCGCCTTTGTCTGTCTGTTAGCCACCTCACTGCTCAATAATCTTTTTTCAATCACAGCTAGTGTCAATTCCTCAGACATGAGTAATGATTTTTGAAGTTCCTTGTCAAGCATTCCCATAATTAAGCGATCTCTAATGGCTGTTTCTTTAAACTGTTGGAAATTACAAAGCTCTGCCTGTAGCTTTACTGATAAAATAAAACTCTCAGCAGACTCATCAACTTTCTGGAACCTGTTATAGAAATGAAACCGCTGCATCATGTCAGGCTCCACTTTATCAAACCGTTCTTTTAATTTCTTCACCATATCAGCATTAAGTGTTGCCAACTCTACAGTAGGGAAAATGAGCTTAAGCTCATCATACACCACTGGACCAGTAAGCGCAATTAAGACAGATTTTTTATTTGCTTCTGTCCAACCATTGAACGAACTAAGATGTTCTAGTCGTTCCATGTAATTAGTGAAAGATGATCCTTTCACATAGTGATCCAATGTTCCAAAAGATGGCATTATTTTTGATGATATATACTATTACAGTAAATCAAACGGACACTTACGGTTGATGCAGATGCAGATGCACTCATGCAGTCGTGTTTGACCTTTGAGTGATGATGGAATGATGAGACACAGCCGATAGCCTTTCTCACCGCTCACTGATAACTCACTACTCACGATGAGTTCTCTTCCGCTGATTTCGTCTCACTGATTGTAGCTCACGTCTGATGATCAGCAACAAAATGACCGATTCTTGGATATCCTAACAAAAGGCAATTGTGTACTTTGTTCCACAGCAGAAAAATCTATGGCGGTTGTAAGGGAACGTAAAAGCTCTCTGCTATCAACTTGTCGAATGGTCGGACAAAAGGAGTATCCCTAGCAGAAAAGTAGAAAAAAAAAAGTTGGCACCCCTCGAATTCCGCCAGCTCATGAGTTAAGTATTTCGCGATCGCGGGCGCACCAGACGCCATGGTCCTATAACACTTCCCCGAATACCATTACCCCGAAAACCATCTCCCCGAAAACCAGTACCCCGAAAACCATTACCCCGAATGCAACGTTACCCCGAATGACACATTACCCCGAAAACCATTACCCCGAATGGTAAGTTACCCCGAAAATCAGTTCCCCGAATACGACTGTCCGATCACGGACACTTGACGGATGGGCAACTCCTTCCTCTGAAGAGAGTGCCAGCGGGAACAGCAGCTGACGATAGCTCGACTCGGTGAATTATTCCAAAACAACTCAAAAGCCTTCAAAAAGGCTGTTTTTATTTTGGCTGTCCAAGATAAAAGAGAAACTTTTCACTTTGCAACTTAACCGATGTTTATTGCTCGAAGGTTGAATGAAAACTGATACACTGCGAACAAACTCATTTTCTTATATACTATTCCTCGATTCGCCACCCACCAATCAGCTCATGCCTCGTCGTCATTGGTCGGTGGAACGTAACAAACATGTTGCGACATGTTCATCTCCCTCCACGCTCAGTCCGGGTGATGTTGGTCGTCGCATCTGCTGATGTGGTTAGCCGCCGCTCATCGCTCATCAGCCGCCAGCCAATACATACTTATTGCCATTCGGGTGGGTAGTGCGCATCCAGACCATTACGATACAAATGTGTTAGTGAGAGGTGGGCCAAAAAACCCGTGGCCGACTCGGGGTTAGTAGGGTGGAATTTTGGGATGTTGGATTAAGGGTGAGGATAAATAGGAATAACATAAACATAACGTTCGCACTGTGCGCGGACATTCTCCCCGGGCGAAAAGAATCTACGCATTCAATTGGAGATCTTGTTCAATGGGTAGAGGGGCGAGTTTAGAAATTGGACGACGGAGAACACCGTTAACCGTTTGGACATCTGCAACCCTAACAACGGAGTCAGACCCTGGAAACACGTTAACAATCCGAGCTAACTTCCACGATTGCGGCGGAATGTTGTCTTCCTTCAACAAAACAACCATCCCTGGAGAAACGTTTTTACATCCTTTCGTCCATTTTTGCCGCGTTTGAAGAGTGTTCAAATATTCCCGAGACCAACGTTTCCAAAAATGATCGCGAATTTGCTGAACGAGCTGCCAACGACTCAATCTGTTGATTTTAGTATCTTCCAAAGTCGGTTCTGGGATAGCCGTTAACTCATGACCGATAAGAAAATGCCCCGGAGTGATTGCTTCAGGCTCGCTAGGGTCGGATGAGGAGGAAAACAGAGGCCTCGAGTTGAGGATTGCTTCGATCTGAGTTAGAACGGTGTAATATTCTTCGAAAGTCAGAGAAGCGTCACGGAGTACCTTCTTGAGATGCGTTTTGGTGCTCTTCACACCCGCCTCCCACAGACCTCCGAAGTTCGGAGCACGCGGAGGGATAAAACTCCATTTGATTTCACGGGCATGGCAAAATTCGTTCAGCTTTCCTTGCAATTGATCACTTTTGAACAATTGGTACAAACTGTGTAACTCGGACTTGGCGCCAACGAAATTTGACCCATTGTCCGAAAACAACTCTTCGACGAGACCGCGCCTAGCGACAAATCGATGAAGCGCTGCTACGAAAGCCGCGGCAGATAAATCCGAAACCAATTCGAGGTGAATTGCCTTTGTTGACATACAAACAAAAAGGCAAATGTAAGCCTTAACCAGAGTGGACTTTCTACCCCCTTGACGAATGAAGACCGGGCCTGCAAAGTCAACGCCGGACTTGGAGAACGGTGGAGATGGAACAACACGAACTTCTGGCAGATCGCCCATCGAAGGCTGCAGCAATTGCGGACTATGACGGAAACATGTTACACAACTACGGATGATCTTTCGAACTACAGATCGGGCGTTCAACAACCAAAACCTTTGACGTATAAACGCGATGAGACCAGACGGACCAATGTGCAACATTTCTCTATGCAATGTTCTGATCAACGATTTGATAATCGGATTTTTATCCGGTAACAACATCTGGTGCTTTGCACCGAACGGCAGAGTGGCATTACGTAATCTTCCACCAACTCGCAAAATATCGTCCTTTAACATTACACCCAGACTACCAAGACGACGCAATGGTTCATTCGACATTAGACGACAGATTTCATCAGAAAACTCGCTTTTTTGGACATACTTCACTATCACATTCATCGATTCACGTATTTCCTGTATCGTCAGATATCGAGAAGTGATCCGCTGAGATTTGACGGATCTTGCATTTCTTACAAACCTTCGCACATATCCTATTACACGCTGCAGTTTCCGAAAGGACTCGAAAGCGGTCATAACTGGCAGACTTTCCGGCACAGACATTGCATAGGTGTTGGCAACTGGATTCCATTCAGGAAGTTGGTCATCGGAAATAAGCTCTGGCTCATCGATTCGATATGTAGAATTACGCAAAAACTGTGGTCCATACCACCAGAGGTCATTTGAAACCAGCAACTGAGGAGGTTGACCACGACTAACGATATCAGCTGGGTTTTCAGCAGATTTGATGTAATTCCAATCGGCATCAGACGAACCTTCAATGATTTCTGATACTCGATTGCGAACGAAGAGATTCAGTTGCGGTAGAGGTTTCCTTAACCATGCCAGGACAACTTGACTGTCCGACCAAAAATGAATGGACTGAAACTCCAACTTTACAGCCGGAAGGAGCTTCAAAAACAAACGAACGAGTAGCAAGGCTGCACAAAGTTCAGACCGAGGAATTGTCAATCCCTTGATGGGGACAACCCTTGATTTACTGCAAATGAGCGACAGTTTTACTCCATCTTGAGTAACAACTCGAATGTACAGACACGCTCCATATGCTACACTGGACGCATCTGCAAATCCATGAATCTCATAACGAGTGGAATTCACTGCACCAAAATATCGAGGAATTTTGATTTCATGTATATGACTCAACGTGTCCCGAAACATAATCCAAGCTTGCAATAGTTTACCGTCCAGAACGTCATCCCACTTTAATTTGCTCATCCAAATTTGCTGCATGATGATTTTCGCAAATACGACAACAGGTGAAATTAGTCCCAGAGGATCAAAAATTTTCGCTATCTGCGACAAAACGTTACGTTTGGTAGGTGGAGAACTGTTGAGGCTTGGGAGATCCAAATGAAAGCGATAAACATCCTCTGCTGGATCCCAAAGTAGGCCAAGCGTTTTGATAGCTTGGTTTATATCAGAGTCTTCGAATGACAGAAACTTCTCCCTGTCTTTCTCCGGAACCGTATCCAAAATGGTTGGTTCATTCGAACACCATTTGTGGATGGGAAAACCTCCACAGCTAAGGAGTTCAGTGAGTTCAACACGACGTTGAATTGCCTCCTCTACGGTCTCAGCACCCGTCAGGACATCATCAACATAAAAATCTTCGAGCACAATCTGAGCCGCATACGGGTAACGAGTACATTCATCGAAGGCAAGCTGTTGAAGAGCTCTCGTAGCTAAGAATGGAGCAGCAGATGTACCGTACGTCACCGTCGTTAATTCAAGGACTTGCAACGGATCGGTAGGATTCTCTCTCCAGAAAATTCGAAGTAGTGGTGTGTGAGCACGGTCTACTTGAATTTGCCTGTACATCTTACTAATATCGGCAGAGAACACATAACGATGTGAGCGAAAGCGAAGATTTATCGAGAAGAGATCATTCTGTATTACTGGGCCGATCATGAGTGAGTCGTTGAGCGAAGGGCCCTTTGTCTTCGATGAAGCGTCAAAAACAACTCTCAACTTCGTTGAAGAGCTGCTTGGCTTCAACACCGCATGGTGTGGAAGATAATACTTCAAAAGGTTGGGAGGATCCTGAGATTCATCAATGAGTTCACAATGGTGGAGATCTTTGTATTCATTAATAAAATCAACATAAAGTCTTTTCAGATCAGAATCCTTCTGGAACCGCTGTTCCAACATGAAAAAACGACGCAAGGCAACAGAACGATTACTTTCCATCTGGTGAACGGATTCTTTCAACGGTAATTGAACGACATAGCGACCATTTGGATCACGACGCGTAGTGGAGCAGAAAATTTCTTCACATAATTGCTCTTCACTGGTCAGAAGGTTACAAGAGTCCACTGATTCAACCGACCAAAACTTTTCCATAGTATCAGCAAGATTCTGCAGAGTTACGGTGTAACAATGCTGTTCAACACGAGAGGTATCAACATCTTCAAAGGAACCGGCGACAACCCATCCCAAACGAGTCTCTTGTAGAATGGGAAGATTATCAGCTATCTTGTACTGTCCCGGCATCATAAGCGAGAAAAACAATTGTACCCCAATCAACAAATCGACTTCACCTGGAATGTGAAAATCCGGATCTGCAAGAGGCAGGCCAGGAGGTAGATTCCATTGCTTAATATCGATAGGCACGGACGGCATTAAACCTGCAACTCTACCAGCAACCAGACACTGCAATTGACCTTGGAAATCAGAGTAACATGAACGCAATTCCAGCGTGACCATTTCGGAGATGGAGGACTGCTGACCATTGGCACCGACAACATCAACCTTGGTGGAAAAACACGGCAGATTCAACGATTTAACCAAACCTTTCGACACAAGATGAGCTTGAGAACCACAATCCAAAAATGCACGACAAGTTTTCAGATTCCCATTCGCATCTTTCACATGAACCTTTGCTGTCATTAACAAGCTAGTACATACACGAGGAACTTGCTTCATAGAACATGAAACTGTTGGAGTAGATTGAGGTTCAACGGAATTACATTTGTTTTTAGCGATTGGCACAACTGATTTCGAGGTAGACGACGAGTCAGACTGAGAGGACTGCGAAACCAATTTCGAAGCTGACTGCGAATCAAACTGAGAGGACTGCGACACCTGTTTGTCAGGATGAAGAAGAGTGTGATGCTTTGCCTGACACTTCGAACAAGTATACGACGAAGAACACGCACTACTCACATGACCCACCCTAAGGCAATTAAAGCAAGCTCTGATACTTCTTACCTTGGCTTGGCGTTGAGCAACTGTCATCTCTCGGAAGGCTTCGCACTTGTACCCCGGATGGTTCCCGGATTCACACAGCTCACACGTTCGGTCCTTGGTAGTAACAGCACAAGACTTCGATGTCGTGTTCCTCTGTTGATGTCCAGGATACTTCACCGGAACTGTTGACTTGGATGTGGCGGCCGGCTTAGCCAACGATCCTTCCCAGCGCTCCAGCACAGCACAACGGTTGCTCAGGAAATCGATGGTATTTTTATAATTTGGCAGCTGCTTGTGGGGTATGGAAGCTTCCCATTGAAGCCTCGTGTCCTTGTCTAGTGCCGCTGCCAGAAGATTGACCACGAAGCGTTCGGAGAATCCGGTCATCTCTTCGTCGAGTAGACTTAATCCATCAACGTGCTGAGTGACCTTGTCGATGAGCGCTCTCAAGTCCTTCGCGTTCTCCCGATGCATCTTCGGCAGTTCCAGCAGGCCATTGATGTGGATGTCCACTATGACACGCTTGTCCTCGTATCGGTCCTCCAAGATTTTCCACGCATGGGCATAATTGTTCTGGCTTAGCGTGCGCGAATCAATTATCCCGGCAGCAGTGCCGACCAGAGCTCTGTCCAAATGATAGAGCTTAATGGCGTCCGAATCGGCTGATGTTCGCATGACATCTAGGAACATGGCCTTGAAGCGTGGCCAGTTCTCTGGCTTCCCATCGAAGGAAGGGATCGGTGCCTTCAACGGCTGCTGCTGCACAATTATACGCGGAGGGTCCTGTGCTTGCTGTGTATTTCCTTGTGCATAATTTGGAGTGGCAGTAATTGACTGCATAATTGCCTCAAGCAACGCACACGTTTCAGTGTGTTGCGTTTCGAACAAATCGTACGCTTCGATCTGCTCGTCCATCCGTTCGTCGGAAATGAGACCAATAATTTGCTCATGATACTGGCGATACTCCTCGTAGAATCGATCCAGTTTCTTGGAATAAACAGCCAGCATAGCCATATTCGGAGGATCGGATCCAGCTCCAGCCATTCCATCCAACGCCTTACGAATCTTCGTAACCTGCGCCTTCGCCTGTCCACGATGAAACACCAGAGTCGAAATGTCCTGCATCGTGCCTTGCTTATCACTTTTCGACGGTGTGCGATCCAATGGCATTTCGATGCACTCGCGCGCGAACTGATACGGGTTGAAAGTATCGGACATACACTGTACCACACGCGCGCGATTTACTTGCGGGTTAAAACTTTTCGGACAACTGGTTCACTTTCACTTTTCACACAGGTACTGTGATGCGCTCCCTCGCACCACGCAACAGAACGTGTTCGGACACGTCCAGGAAATATCACTAGGCGATCACTCCGGGATCACTCGCGCGCGGTTTACTTGCGGGTTAAAATATCGGACAAGCACTGTGACACACTCGCGCGCGACTTACTTTCGTTCACTTCGTTCGATTCACTCTCGGACAACCAAGGAATATTTTTTCCAACGACTCCGTCGGCTATCGTCACAGCAACAATTTTGTCGCAATCGTCAGATTGGCGACAGAGGTAAGCGGACTGTATCGGTACGGGTGTCTCAATCGTCAGATTGACGACACGCAGATGCGGATCGCTCGGGGATCCGGCTCGAAGGACCAAAAATGTCCGATCACGGACACTTGACGGATGGGCAACTCCTTCCTCTGAAGAGAGTGCCAGCGGGAACAGCAGCTGACGATAGCTCGACTCGGTGAATTATTCCAAAACAACTCAAAAGCCTTCAAAAAGGCTGTTTTTATTTTGGCTGTCCAAGATAAAAGAGAAACTTTTCACTTTGCAACTTAACCGATGTTTATTGCTCGAAGGTTGAATGAAAACTGATACACTGCGAACAAACTCATTTTCTTATATACTATTCCTCGATTCGCCACCCACCAATCAGCTCATGCCTCGTCGTCATTGGTCGGTGGAACGTAACAAACATGTTGCGACATGTTCATCTCCCTCCACGCTCAGTCCGGGTGATGTTGGTCGTCGCATCTGCTGATGTGGTTAGCCGCCGCTCATCGCTCATCAGCCGCCAGCCAATACATACTTATTGCCATTCGGGTGGGTAGTGCGCATCCAGACCATTACGATACAAATGTGTTAGTGAGAGGTGGGCCAAAAAACCCGTGGCCGACTCGGGGTTAGTAGGGTGGAATTTTGGGATGTTGGATTAAGGGTGAGGATAAATAGGAATAACATAAACATATAACTATACAACGTTCGCACTGTGCGCGGACAACGACACTTCCCCGAAAATCAGTGATGCACTTCAAGAAATTCTTCAAGGAAGCTCGCGAATTTGAGCCTTAAAGTTTTTGGCTTAATAACTAGGGAGACTTACGGCTTCGGCACCATTCGACTATTATCGGCAACCAATTTTCAAACGCCATATATACAGTATTTTTCTATCAATACACTTCAGTGGAAACATTCAGATGATTCTTTGTTCTGCCCGCTTCCCGCTTGCGAGATTTTCAAGACTAAACAAACGATATCGCCGGAGATGTCATCAATTCAAATGAGCACGCCTCAAAATGCGACTGATTTGGAGCTGCCGAAGAGATTCACCAGCAGTTGTTATGGGAAAGTTGCCGAAGATATTGAGGCTGCCGACAATAGTCACAGTGACACGGGATGTTCGCAGCGTTGTAAAAACGTTTCCAAAAGCATTTTGACAAGTCTGTCGGTGTGAATCGATAGAGGATTGAGCAACACATAAATGTAAATAGACACACACGGAATTTGTCTGCTGATGTCCGAGAAAATTACAAAAGAAGCACGGCATCGGCTTAAGCTGCCGAGAACACGTAAGTTCCCCTACTACTATTCTTATTAGTGATTTTTTATTCTCTCAATCATCGGCTGTTCTTTCGAGGTTGTATAATGGAAGTGTAAAAGTTTTAATCAAAGATTTTCTCTTCTTTGAGTTATAGGCTGTTCTTTCGAGTTGTAACGTTTGAGTTAAAGTTTGAGCGATAGCGGTTAAAAAAATCGACTGACAAAATTGTCTTGAGCGAAATTCAAAGTTGACAGTGACTTCAGACGAGCAACCTTAAAAATAAGCCCCTGCATTACTTGTCTCTATCTTGTCAGTATTTCATTTTCCAACAAGAAATTTGTCCTTCTTCTAGTTTTCGGCTATTCTTTCGGAAGTTGCACTAGCAAAGTGATTGTTGGTATCATAATTATTGACGCTTTCATCAGTGATTTTTTCTTCTTTTATCATAGACTGTTCTTTAGCGATGTACTTTTGAAATAGTGGTCTGTTTAAACTCAATTAACATTTTCATCTGACATTTTTCAAACCATAGTCTAGTGCCATTTTAGAATATGTTCAAATCGCATTTCCTCCATCAATATAAAAATATAATTATGCACTACCAAATATTTTAACCAAAGACAAATTAAAGACCTCCATGTCGATGCAGTTGCCCAAAATTTTATGGCTCATAAGGTAATCTAGAATGCCGTGAAAAGTGTATTGCAATATGTCAAACTTGGGTACCTTTTGTACTACCGAGGGACGAAATGCAGTACTAGAAGTGGTACCCAATCTGAGCTCGAGTGTGACGCACCTGATATAACGCTTTTGAAAGTGGGCGGGAGATGTCTCTAATATTAACATGTCAGCATTATCATCAGTTCGAAAAATGATTTATTTCTGTGAACACAACCATTCTCACAAAATCAAGAACACGCCTGTGAGTTTGATTTTGGTTTTCGCTAGGCCCATGAAGAATAGCTGTTGATTAAAAGAAGAATAAATTTTTGATAACAAGAACATGAATTCAAATGAAAATCAAAATTCTATAAAATTGGTATACGGGATTCATTTGTCGGATCTTCATTTTGAATTTTTCGTGCCAAGAAAATTCGGGGTTATGGTCGATTCGGGGAAATGGTATTCGGGGTAACGGACTATTCGGGGTAATGGATTTCGGGGTATTGGTTTTCGGGGTACATGACCATTCGGGGTATTGACTTTCGGGGTGATGGTTTTCGGGGTAATGGTATTCGGGGAGATGTTATAGGATCGACGCCATTATTTTGTATTTTTCGCAATCGTATCAAATAAATATGTAAAACAGATAAAATGTGTTTGGTTGTTACAGCGGTCACTATAATTGCAACGGTAGAAAGAACAAAAGATGGCCACTTCGTCGCCAGTTGTTAAATTCAGTTATTATTACTCAAATATAAATTTCTAATTCACTGTTTCGGATTTTCCAATAACTTTAAAAACTCGACTTTTCACTTTGGAGTCACAGATCAATCTGATCTTATTTTATTACTCGAGATCTCAATATTCACTCAATTCACTCAGTTGAAACGAACCATGATTTACGAAGGGTTTGTATTTAACACCGAACACGTTACACCTTTCGAATGTTCGAATGCGTGGACGCAACAAAATGAAAAAGAGGAGTGGGATGCAAGATTTTCGTACTGTGTTCATTAGTGGCCACCCTGTTATGAACTCATCCATTCCAAAAAACTAATATATGATCCATTTCAGATTCCAAGACCTGACGACCCAACGGCAACAGGAACGGCAGAGCATGCAAACGGTCGAACGACGGCTGGGGGAAGAGCGACGCGTCCGGCAGTCGTTGGAATCTCAGCTGCAGAACGAGCGCAAGCACAGGAAGCAAGCGGAAGAGAAGGCGGCCCGGGCCGAATGTGGCGAGTCGTGCAAGCTCAAGCGCCAACAGCTGGAGATGGAAATCCAGAAGCTGCGCCGGGAGCTGATCAACTCGGAGGATGCGAAGCACAACGCCGAAACGCAGAATCGCACCTTTGAACAGGAGGTAATGGGGGAAGTCATCATTAGAGTTAGATATTATAGGTTCTAATCGCATTTTATATTCGTAGATGCGCAAGATCGAAGGGCAGCTGCGAAATCGCGAGTGCTCCGAGGTGCTCATGTCGGCCCTTACGGCGATGCAGGACAAGAATGCTACCCTGGAAAAGAATCTGTCGGCCGAAACGAGAGTTAAGCTGGACTTATTCTCGGCCCTCGGCGACGCTAGACGGCAACTGGAAATAGCTTCCTGTAAGGATGCAGGCCAATTGAGATGTACGATCACTTCTAATGTTCGTAATTTCTTGTTGTAGGTGCCGTTCGTACTAAGGAGAAAGAGATCATAGACCTGAAGGCAAAAATTGTGCAACTTTTGGCAGTAATGCCAGGCGTGGCCGGTGAATCGCTTTGTCTGTCTGTTGCTGGTGGACCATCTTCAGGAGGTGGCGGCGGAGGCGGCTTGCGATTGGCCGATGCACCTCAACTGCTTTCACAGTCTACTTTGAACGGACAGCCCAGCCCGATGTCGCACATTGTGATGAACTCTCCGCCATTGATCGGTCAATTAAGTCAGCTGGGAGTGCTGACTTCGACGATCACGACACCGACTGCAGCCATGTCCGGTGTTGTGGGACCTGCAACAAATGTGGTCGCTGGTGGTGCTGGAATGATACCGCACTCGGTCCATCAGCAACAACAGCAGCAGCAGACTGCGGCAGGAGTAGTCACGGTAGCAGCTGCAGTTGCCGCTGGCTCCAATGGCCAAATAGTACAAATGCAAAACTCAAACAACTGTCCCTCCAGTCTGGATCCAAACGCGTCGGTCTACACGCCCAAGAACTGCTCCTCGTCGATGGTCGGCGGGACCGAGGCCTGACCTGCACCGTTGGAATTGCAGCAACAATTCCTTCCAATCAGCAGCAGTAGCAGCACATCTTTTCCCAGTCTTGATCTAATCAGCAGCTCTAGCGGTACCAATCAGTTTATTGTTCCGGCGCACGCCCTCATTCATCAGCAAGCGACGCAGCAATCGCCAGGTAATCCTTTCGTCTAAACAACCGAAGATGGAGGGCGTATTCGTTATTTTATTATGATCTCAATCCAACCCGCGAGATTTTTAAACAGAGAGATCCATTCGAAGAGAACGTTCCTAGTCTTTAACTACAACAAACGTCACCCAGCTGCTGCTCACTTGTCTGATGCCCCCGAGGAAATTTTCCGTTCTCATATTTTTAAAAGAGAAAACCAAATTCGTCCTTCTCTTAATTAATTTTAAATTTCTGAAGTCAACTGAGATCGCAAATTAGTTAAGATTAATAAGTTTTCTTTTCGAACTGAACTTATCAACTTTCAACGCACACTTTATCACGGTGAGTGAATATGAAAACAGTTAATTTAACAATCATCGTTGGGTTAGTTTTATTCGACGAATCCAATCTCAAAATCTTCCCTTTGGACTCCCCAGAATCGACGAACGTACTTGTTCCCTAGTGGAACGCATTCGGTATCCTCCTTTAGGGGAATTATTCTGCTCTTAGTCCCATTACGAGAACTGTACTGAACGATTTTTTCTCTCGATTAGGGAACGGAAAAGGCATGTCCCATCTTTAATGAGCGATTGGTGTTTTACTGACATACACACATGTGTAAACTGAATTTCTTGTAACGTGCATTGTTCCTCTATCTTTCTCTCTATTTTTTCTATCGTGAGTGTGCAGCTAAAGTCACTTGATTGCGAATGATTCTTTGTTCTGAAACGTACTTTATATAATAATCTGACTAATTCGAAAAAATGGCACAATTTCTTGAGTTTATTCATTGTTTAAAGTAGTAATGATCACGTCAAACCCTCAAACTCTAATTACATTTATTCAAGAAGCCAACCAAGAATCGCTTCGCATTGAGTTTCTTAAGCTTTGCCCGCCACAATAGAACCATAAAATGAACTAAATCTTTTAAATGTAAGAGAAAAAACAAGAAATGTTGTGATATTCATATTACTTAAAATTAATGATTTAACGTTTTAATTTTAAAACAAATTATAGCTTATTATTATTTATACAAATCGCAAACGCAAACATGTGTGTGAAGATCGAAATCAGCTCCTATTTTTTAAATAATTAATTAAAGTCAACAACTATTACTCGCGTTAACCGACAATTATCAAATACCCAAATTAGTTGAAGTTGCGAAGAACTAAAGGATCTGCTGACAAAGTTAACGTTTTGTTCTCGACTGGAAGGAAACCCCCCCTTAAATTATACCCATTATTTAACGAGTAAAAGCGAGCCAGACAACTCATTCGAACATCCTTTTCTCTCTCTGACTGTCTGTCCGTATCGACAACTGCGAATCCGAAATCTTCATCCACCTGCAGATGATTATGTGAAGAAACGTTAATACATTAGATCAAGCTGACCGTGTGTGCAGTGTTTAATCTCACTTTATGAAGTAACAATACCGACTTAAGAGGAAAAGAGAGGGAGATTGTGTGTGTGTTTTAAGAACTGACTCGACGGAAGACAACCGGAAAAAGGATCGCAGTTTTTTGTGTGCGTAAGAGTATAGCATTAGTCTTATTAACCCCTCTGCTTCTGGCGCAGATGATGCAGAAACTCTTGGGAAAGTAGATTTACTACGCGAAGAAGCAAAGGATATGTGTGTTGTGTTAGGGCAAAAGTAAGGAATCCGTTGACACCAACGGCAAGCAGCATACAATCTACTTTAAGTTTGAACAGAAAGTTTACTTGTATAGTAGGACAAGATATTGGCAGAGTCACCACACCCATTGGACAAAAGAAAAGATCAAACGTGCATCTTGAGAATCACATACAGAGAAGTTACATTTACTATCTTAACGGTAACCGTACATTGGCGTGATCGTGAACAGAAATAAGAAATCGCGCGATGAGCCGCGCAGCAAATCGACACAATTAATGAATGACATTTGAAGAAACAAGACATGAACAGTAACGATGATGATAAGAATACACTGAAAATGCAAAACAAATTATGTGTTCCTTTCTTGCAGTTCTGTTGTTTTCTTTTTAGTTAGTAGTGCTATAATTGTATCCGAAGAATTCCCTTTTCGTATGGTTTAACCATCAGTTTCTCTGAGACGTCTAAGCCACGTCAAGCAAATTCCAACAAACAATTTTGCTGAATAAGAGTTGAACAAATTATTCTCGAGCATACTTCAGCTGAAGGAACTGCTATTCAGTTACTAATGTTAATCATATGATCACTACTACTTACTTCTTTCAGAGGTTAAAGTTGATCTTTTTTTTTAAAGATTTGTTCCGGGCTGCAAAACGGTGAGTCTACAACTAGGAAGGAGCGACCAACACATCTCTGGTCCTCAGCCTGGGCACTGTTGTCCTTCTGACATCAGCTAGATTGAGGAGATACGTCTCGAACGTTTGTTTACCAGGAGGTGCAGCTCAAAGAGCGTCTGTTCTGGTATCCAGCGGCTGAGCAAGAAATGCTGAATCGCGCACAGCTAAATCCAAGGTGGTAGCCCCATCAGCGCGATCGTCAAAGTGTTAGTTGGGACGTTAAACAGAGCTGGCACGATGGCGCTCCGGCGAGACAGGAGTGTTGGCGTAGGCCCAATAAGCCACCCGTAAAAAACCTTATTGCAAATAACATAGAAGATAATACGACCCGGAACAATCGGCAAAGACCCACGCGACGAAATAAGGATTACGATCGGAAACTTGGAACATAGAACTGCAAGTCACTTGGTTTCGCAGGTTGCGACAGGATAATCTATGACGAACTACATCTCCGTAACTTCGATATCGTAGCGCTGCAGGAACTTTGTTGGACTGGACAGAAGGTGTAGAAAAGCGGGCATCGAACGGCTACCTTCTACCAAAGCTGTGGCACCACAAATGAGCTAGGAACTGGCTTCATAGTGTTAGGCAAGATGCGACAACACGTTATCGGGTGGCAGCCGATCAACGCAAGGATGTGCAAGATGAGGATAAAAGGCCGTTTCTTCAACTACAGCATCATCAACGTACACTGCCCACACGAAGAGAGACCCGACGACGAGAAGGAGACGTTTTACGCGCAGCTGGAGAAGATTTATGACGGATGCTCGCCGCGTGACGTGGAAATCGTTGTTGGCGACATGAACGCACAGGTAGGACGAGAGGAGATGTACAGACCGGTGCGTCAACTTTGCAGCCTCTCGTGGTATGGTAGTCCGAAGCACCTTCTTCCCCCGCAAAGATATCCATAAGACCACCTGGAGATCACCCGATAACCTAACCGAGAACCAAATCGACCACGTTGTAATCGACGGAAAATTCTTCTCTGACATTACCAATGTTCGCACATACCGCGGTGCGAATATAGATTCGAATCACTACCTAGTTGCTGTATGTATGCGCTCAAAACTTCCGACGGTGACCAACTCGCGTCGAAGCCAAACGCCGCGGCTTAACATCGAGCGGCAACGGGACTCAGAAGTAGCCCAAGAATACGCGCAGCAGTTGGAAGTGGCCCTAACAACGGAAGAGCAGTTTGGCGCCACCACTCTTGAAGATGGCTGGAGGCACATAAGATCCGCCATAAGTAGCACCGCAACAGCAGCACTAGGTCCAGCGGCCCCGAATCAGAGAAACGACTGGTACGACGGCGAATGCGAGCAGTTGAAGAATGAGAAGAATGCAGCATGAGCGAGAATGCTGCATCACCGCACGAGAGCGAACGAGGCACGGTATAAACAGGCACGGAACAGACAAAACTCGATCTTCCGAAGAAAAAAGCGCCATGAAGAAGAACGAGATGAAAGAGCGAAGCGATGAAAGAGCTATTCCGCGCTAAAAACACACTGAAGTTCTACGAGAAGCTTAACCGTTCGCGCAAAGGCTTTGTGCCGCAATCCGACATGTGCAAAGACTGTGACGGAAATCTTCTCACGAACGAACGTTAGGTGGTCGAAAGGTGGCGGCAGCACTACGACGAGCACCTTAATGGTGATGTGGCCAGTAGCGGAGAAGGCACGGAAATAACTTTGGGAGCACGCGCGGACGACGAAAGACTTCCGCCTCCAGATCTCCAAGAGGTAGAAACGGAGATTAGACGGTTGAAAAACAACAAAGCCGCTGGAGTGGATCAACTTCCGAGCGAGTTGCTAAAATACGGTGGTGATGCACTGGCAAGAGCGCTTCACTGGGTTATTTCCAAGATTTGGGAGGAGGAAGTATTGCCGGAGGAGTGGATGGAAGGTGTCGTGTGTCCCATCTACAAAAAGGGCGACAAGTTGGATTGCGCCAATTATCGTGCGATCGCAATTTTGAGCGCCGCCTGCAAGGTACTCCCCCAAATTCTATGCCGCCGTCTATCACCAATTGCTAGAGAATTCGTTGGGCAATATTTGTCTATTTATTAATAACAATCTTCATCTGACTTGTGTCTTAATGAAGTATAAAAAAAAATCTACATAGAAGTACACATTAATGAACTAAAACGACTACAGTGTAAAACACAAAACATACTTAGTACACATATAAAACAAATTACTGGTTGGCTTGATTGGTACGAAAATGTGACGAAAATCGGTGATGTACTGCAGAGATAGACACGTTGAAGTCGAACAGGTGAGCAACGCTGTTGAAAGTGTTCGACATGAAGCGAATCGGATCGTGCTGTCCATAACGACTGTTGCGGCCTTCCAATCGGAGAAAACTTTGTCTTCGAAGGGATCTTTCAGGAGCATTAAAATTTATTCAGGCAGAATTTATGGGCGAACGAGCAACAACGGACCAAATATTCGCCATCCACCAGCTGTTTCAGAAATGCCGCGAATGCAATGTACCCACACATCATTTATTCAAAATTTCAAATCGGCCTATGATACAATCGATCGAGAACAGCTATGACAGATTATGCACGAATACGGTTTCCCGGACAAACTGATAAGATTGATCAAGGCGACGATGGAGCGAGTGATGTGCGTAGTCCGAGTCATGGACACTCTCGAGTCCCTTCGAATCTCGTAGAGGGTTACGGCAAGGTGATGGCCTTTCATGTTTACTGTTCAACATTGCTTTAGAGAGTGTGATCAGAAGAGCGAGGATAGACACGAGTGGCACGATCTTCAGAAAGTCCGTTTAGTTACATGGTTTCGCCGACGACATTGATATTGTTGCACGCAACTTTGAGACGATGGCGAATACGTACATCCGACTAAGGGCTGAAGCTAAGCGAATCGGACTGAACATCAATGTGTCGAAGACGAAGTATATGATAGCGAGGGGCTCAAGAGAAGACACGGCACGCCCCCCACCTCGAGTTCATATTGACGGTGATGAAATCGAGGTTGTCGAAGAATTCGTGTACTTGGGCTAACTGGTGACCACCGACAGCGACACCAGCAGATAAATCCAGAGACGCATCGTTGCTGGAAATTGTGCCTACTTTGGACTCCGCAGAACGCTCCGATCGAGCAAAGTTCGCCATCGCACGAAGTCAACCATCTACAAGACGCTGATTAGACCGGCACTCCTCTATGGACACGAAACATGGACCTTACGTGTAGATGATCAACGCGCCCTTGGTGTTTTCGAACGGAAGGTGTTGCGGACCATCTACGGCGGAGTGCAGATGGAAGACGGAACGTGGAGAAGGCGGATGAACCATGAATTGCACCAGCTGCTGGGAGAACCAACCATTGTCCACCTCTCAAAAATTGGGAGGCTGCGGTGGGCCGAGCATGTCACCAGAATGTCGGATACCAACCCTGTGAAAATGGTTCTCGAAAACAATCCGACCGGCACAAGACGACGTGGTGCGCAGCGAGCAAGATGGGTCGATCAAGTTGAGGACGATCTGCGGACCCTTCGCAGAATGCGTGGCTGTCGACGGGCAGCCATGGACCGAGTCAAATGGAGACGCCTCCTACGTACAGCAGAGGCCACTCAGGCCTTAGCCTGACTGGTAAGGTAAGTAAGTTAGTATTCTTCCATCTTTAGCGAGGCCAAGAATCTTCGCAAATAGGTTTGCGTTGCGATACCATTTGCACGTGTTCTAGAGGCGAACTTGGTAGACTTAATCCCCATGGAGACTTAATTCCTTCCTTTTTGCTTGGAATCTTAAACAGTTGATTCCAAGTAATTTTGTGCAATACTTTGTCTCTACGAACGACAATGTAAGATCTGAAAATTCATCAGATGTAACAACGGATAATATTTTGGGAGGGGCATGTTTATTTAGACTCAGATAAACACCTCTATTCTTGTTTACGTTCAAATGCTCTTTCTATCGAAAACCGTTTTGCATTCCCGTTTACATCAGCAAAATTAAGTGGGCGAGAGATTCGAATTAAGATTCCATCGAAAGTTGGCTCCGCCATTAACAAGAATGAGAGTGAAAATTTAACAAAAATCTTTTTTCGAAGAGCATTGAAAAATCTCAAAAACTTTGCGTATATTCTACCACATTGGGTAAATTTTCACAACTTAGATGTTATAATCAATAAAATCAAACGCACAATTTGAAGTTCTCTTATTCCAAATATTTTTCTGCTCAATGTGTTAAACTCCCAAGTAACATTAGTAGCTGAACAGTAGTTTATTAAACTGAAATAAGCTTACGAGTGATTTGTTCAGCGTTTTTGTTTGTGTTTCACATGGGCCTACTAAAATGTTCGACCGATTATATTCATATCATTCGCGAAGCAAACAAAACGACCGCATCTATTGAAAATCGTTCCTTCCTTCAAAGATCGTGCAACTATTGCCCAAGATCCCAAGAAATTTTATCTTGCCAATCTTTCGGATATCCAATGACAAAAGCGTTCCTCATGCTTGCAATACATTGTATATTTCGGTATAGTTATGTCAAACAAAAGAATGTTATTTACCATAAATGTATAAAAAGGATGTTAGTCCCCGTTTAATATCCCTTGGGATAGTATTGCCCTACCGGGTAGGAAAATTTCATATTTGAATAAAATTGTTAACCAGCGTAAAAAGTTTGTTAGAACATTGCTCGATAAGAAACCAACACAAAAGCTGAAAACAAAAATGCATTTCTTCCTAGTAGTCCGGCATCAACTACACTAACCAGTACAGTGATTGTGCTGCATTTGTGATTTAGTGTACTTCTAAGTCATGCTGCTGTTGTTACTCTTTGGAAACGACCACGTTATTTCGTCCGACCTGTACCATAAGGCTTCCCTTGACTGTGGAACCTCCGGTGACGTCGTAGGCGAAATTTAGGCCCACAGCAAACTCCTTCGGGAAGCATACATCATTTGCGCAGAGGTTCAGCTTGAAGTTGACCGTTCCCAGGACAGGTTTCTGCTGCTCACTTCCTTTTGGAACGACCAGTGTTAAGCTGAGCCCATCGTTGAGTGAGCTGATCGAACCATTCATGGTGTCACAGCGCCATTTGTCCGATGGGAGTGTCAGAGACCACTTTTGTGGAGCTCCCTGGGTCAGTTTTACGTTCGATTCCAAATAGCCGAATTCAAGGGTCAGCACGACTTTACCACCTTCGGGGAGGACTTTAAAGGTATTTTCGTACAGGTACGTTTCTCCGGGATTGTCTAGCTGGTCGGCTTCAGAGTTGTTAAATCGGACCTTTAGCGGACGGATGATGTTGTCGGACAGGTCAGCAATCATGATTTGATGGTTGTTGGTATCGGCAATATAGAGGAAACGGCCTGTGGGGTCCAGACATAGACCGGCCGGTTCGTTGAACTGTTTGGTAGAACCGCTCTCATCCTGGAAGGAGCAGGTCGTGGCCACGTTGGTGCTGGCATTTATCTTCTTGATTTTGTGGTTGTACGTATCGGCTACGTAAATGCAATTGTCCTTCGAATTGTAGGCCACTCCAAGGGGATGCTGGAACTTGGCCGAGTATTGCTTTCCATCGATGTCACCGAAAGAAAATAGATCCTGGAAAGATGTGTGATTCAAACTTAATCAAAAGTAATCTTATAGAACATGGGACAATTATGCGAATAAGGGCAATAAAGGGCTGGTAGCAGGCCTCTTTTTAGAGACTTGGCCTCTATTTCAATGTAAGTCTCTAAAAAGTAGGTATCTGTTTGCCTCTTTTTTACCAAAATTTTCTCTAAATTCACAATTTTCATTCTCTTTGTGGTAAATTATTCTGATTTGTTAGGTTAGGTAAAGGGACCATCGAGTTAGGAAGATATTGTGTTACAGAATACCAAAACAGTGCAAATATGCGATTCAAGGGACCATCGAGGTAGCCATGAACACCAAATTTTGCTATAGTTTTCTCACTAGATATTGAGATACGGAGGTCGAGTAAGGGAGAGTTGACTGTAACTAAGAGCACACTTCAACCTTCGTGCTGACAAAGAAATTGTGAAGAACTATAAACGCGTCGAATTCTCAAAGACATTTTCATCTGAATACGAGCAATCGCTTATGCAACATAGACGGCGACATATGGCGAATGGATCTATGGCGCTGTTCAAGAAGGAGTTTATGGAACTGACCTATGATTTCGCTAATATGCTTCATACGCTGTACATCATGCAAAGATTGAACCCACAAGGCATGTTCTGACATACAAAGCACCCTTTGGCCTTTCGATGGGTTTGGTGTAAACTTTTGTGATGAAAATCATAGTGTCCGGCCATAGAGGACACATTTCAGTGCACACCATTTTTGCTACATAATGTAATCTATCATAAAAATGAATTGCAAAGGTTTATTTTGGTTCTCATGTGAGTTTTTACTTAAAATAATGTGAATTTTTTATACTGTACAAAAATTAACGATAAAACTAATGTATATTTTGAAATATTACCGAAAAACAAAAAGTGTCCGGCCATAGAGGATTTACCCCTAGTTTAAACTATAAATCCTTGGAAAAAGCTAGCTTTTGGGAAAAATATCTGAAGGATTTTTAAAGCGATTCCAGAAGAAATTCAAGAGATTTCTCTAAACGGACTACTGCACTGGAAAAAATACATGGAGTAATTCATGCAGGTTTCCCTGGAAAAAATACAGTTGGAATCACGAGAAAAAATCTACCAATTGTGTTTTTAAAGTTCCTATTTTAAAGGCACTCAGTCACTACAACCACTGAACTTGTAAAACGATTGTTTAAATTAAATGCAGGAACACTTACCAAAGGATTTCGATCACCGCCAGCAACAGCCAGCACTTTTCCATCGCTCAAGGACATTTTCCGAACCGAAGAGCTCTCGCTGTCTGCCAGATAAATTTCCTTCGCATCCTTGTTGATGGCCAATCCCGATGGTTGCGAAAACGCAGCATTATTCGGATAGGAATTGTTCCTGTTCTCTTCCCTCCCATTACCGGCAATGGCTAAGCAACTGCCTGCTGAGTATTTCTTGAACTTCCACCAAATGGTGTCTTCCAGGAACAGCGCCCAGATCTGATGGATGCCGGCCATCGCAATGAAAACCACATCCTTGAGTGGAGTTTTAGACTCGTCCGCGTGGAACGACATGTCCAAATCCTTAGTACGGTACACGGCCACATCCCACGGCGAGGAAAGGATCTGATCGCGCCCAATCTTGCCACCGATGCGATCGCAACCCTGCTGACCATTCCCAACAACGGTCGTCACCTGTTGACTCTTCAAATCGATCTTCCGAATCGCGTGGTTTTCGTTGTCGGCCACGAACAGAGTGGTATCGTTTTGGAATGCCACACCCTGAGGGGCATTGAAGCGCGCTTTTCGGAAATCGCCATCTACAAATCCTGCTCGCTTTCCACCAATGCGGTACAGAATGAGTCCATCGCTGTTCACCACCAAGATGCGATGATTGCCCGAGTCAGAAATGGCATACAAGCAGTTATCTGTATTATCTCCTCCGCGATAAGAACTGCTAATCTTTCCAGGAAACTGCAAATGACTTGTTTCGATGAGGTTCGTTGCAACGTTAATTGGAAGAGTGTGGCCCAGAATGGCTCCCTTGTCCTTGTAGAACTTAAGCGCCGAACTGACATACAGCTTCAAATCGTCAAAATGTCCTTCTCCCATAATGACGAACAGAGGATTAGCCCTGGGACCCAAAATCATCAGCGTTGGCCAGCATTGCACACGGAGATTCCTCCACATAGAGGAAACATTATCGTTGACCACCGGGTGGCTAATCTCATATCGTTGTACGGCCGACAGAATGTTTGCCGAGTCCTTCTCGTTCTCAAACTTGGCGCTATGAACGCCAATCACCACCAGTCCATCTTCGACGGAATACAGATGCTCCAGTCGTTTCAGATCCGGCAAAATGTGCATACAGTTGATGCAACAGTACGTGAAGAAATCCAACACCACAATTTTCCCACGAAGGCAACCATCGAAGGACAGCGGCTCCGTCACGTTGAACCAATCCAGTCCTTCCTTAAAATCTCGAATGCTTTTGCCTTCCCGATCGGCATTCTTCAGATATTCCGCCACCAGCTTCCGTTTCTCGCTTAGACCGGACGCTTCCCAAAGATCGTTCGACAGCTTGCTACAATTGTAGGCCAGGTAATCCAGCATGTCCCCGCTTTCCGGCGACGATGAACTCATTCTGGTACCTATTTTGAAAGATTTACGAAAACGGTCAGTCAATGGGAAGGGGAACCGCGAATCACGCACTGGACTAAGCAGGGAGGAGTCGTGAAGGAATTTCTGGAAGGTTTTGTTTTGGTTGCACTGATGATGCTGATGACGATGATGGCCGTGACGAGTTGAGCCTTCGATGACGTTTCTCGCTGTCAGTCTGCCTCCCGTAGTCAACAAACCGCGCAGCGAAAATACGAACGAAAACAAAACCATGTGCAGCGATACACTGCGCTAAATCTACGTAGATTTGAGTAAATCCATCAGTTTTTAGTTTAGCAAGCACACCAAAATCGTAAGTAATCAGAAATAACTATTAACAGTCCAAATTATATCGATAATCACCACAATAATTACGACGAAATTCTCACTTCTCTTATGCTTGCACAAAAATGCAATCTAAAACATCGAATTTTATTATCAAAATATAGAATGTCACGCGACACCCCTGCAGAATCCAACTCATCGCCAAACATGTCGCACTACCAGATTTTGAACGTTGCCCCCGATGCTACACTGGACGAAATACGCCGTTCCTATCAGTTGTTGGCCCTTCGTTTCCATCCAGACAAATTAAGTCTACAAAATTGTTCCATCGCTCAGGAAGAAAGCGCTGCTTCGGCAGATCAATTCATACGGATCGACGAAGCGTGGAAGGTGCTGAGGGACGAGGAAGCCCGGCGGGTGTACGATGCCGAGCTGATGCAGCGGACTTGTCGGGAGGAATACTTCGTGAACGAAGTGCTTCGGAGGGCGGATTTCAGACACGAACAGGAAGAGGATTACTACTATCACACCTGTCGCTGCGGTGGATTGTATGTGCTACCGGAGAATTTGGGCGCGGATGAAAGTTGTTACATTGCTTGTGATGAGTGCTCGCTGGTTGTTCAGGTGAATGCTAAATAATGAATCGTGTTTTGTTATGAAAAATTTATTATTCATCTGTTATACAGTAGTATGTGTGAAACTCCTAGAAATAGTAAATTTTATGGAAAGTTCCAAAAATAAATTAGCCATGTGATCAAGTGTGCTGCACTCGTTGTTACTGAGTAGGGTAACTCGGTGTTATACGCCCCACCCGGGCGATACGCCCCTCCTCGATATTTAACGAACCAGATTCAATATGAAATTGAAAATGACTGAGAATCCTAACAATTCATGAGACTATCTCACTATGAAAATTTGACAGTTATAACGCGCAGCAAAACAGAGATAATGCAAAAAGTATCAAAAGTCGAATTTCGATGTAATTTTTCACGCAGTGTTTTTAAGCATTTTTTTGAGTCAAATACCACAACCAGTGCCGTAGCGTGCGGTTGGCCAGGTTGGCACCCGCCAAGGGCGCCAGCGTTTAGGGGGCGCCAAAATGAGTGACATACTTGGTAACATTTTGGAAAATACATATCTAGGGCGCCTCTAAAAATCCTAGATATAAATTTCAAAATTGTGGGGTTGAAAGTCATAACGGTAAACGCAAGAGCATAATAAGCACAGAAAAAAATATTTAATTTTCAATGTGATGTAAACTGAAGTCTACTGTAAAAATAAATCAAATTCATGTGTTATTACAGCATCATGTAAATTTAAACGAATATGCATTCCATTTTCAACTAAAAATGCTTGAATATTACATGATCGTGTAAATTTAAAGTGAATTCAATTGAAAAGTTCTGGATTGGTCGTTGAAATTTAGGTTTATTTTGATGCTCCAAATGTGTGCATGAAAATAAACTTAAATTTACAACATATTTTTAGCTGTGAGGGTCGTGGGTTTGAAACCCGCTGGTCGAGAATTTTTTCGGGTTGGAAAGCATAGAGTATCTTTGTGCTTGCCACAGATACTAAATTAATTGTAACAAAATATAATGGAAGCTCTTTAGAAGATGTTGAAAGATTAGCTTGGTAATTTAAATCTCCTGTGAGCAATCTTAAATCGAATAATTGAAAATTTCTAATGCTATCAATGATTTTTGAATTACTTTGCAAAAAAAAACATAATTTAGATAACACCAATCACTAGGACAATTCGAAGTTAAGGTGAAACAGCTTAGAATACAAATTAAATATTTTATCAAAAGTTTGAAGGTACTAATCTTCCGAAATAACAAACAGTTCTAACATTTTTATTTTAGCGCTTTGTGCACTAACAGAAAGCTTCAAATAGAAAAATTTGGATATTTAATCTACTATTTATTCTGTTAAATGCCATTAAAGGCGGTGATTTGGGTAGATGTCGGTCATATTTGAAAGCTGAGATTCTCACACAAACCAGGGCTTAATTTTTACTAGAAAATCTTGGTCAACAACGTAGTTATACCAGACCAGTTTTTTTTTACAGAATTTAAGGAGGATTCTTTGTCAGTTCTGGACGGTGTCATCACGTAATTTTTGATGGTGTCCTCTCTGGTGATCCACGTGATGAATTTTCATCGAATTTTACTAAAGATTCTGATTAAATATCTAGAGAACAACTCTCACAAAATTCTATGCTAGGTTATTTTAGTATTATTTATCATTGAAATGAAAACAGGAGTGAAAACACATAATACTCAGTTTTAATTGTATCATGAGCAATAGTTTTACTTGTGTAAAATAATATTCTCACTCACTGATATGAATTTGATTCAACGACAAAAATAAACGAACTCTCAATAGCATTCTAAGAAAGCTTGTTGAATCGTAATAGAATTTGCCAAATAACTCCATGCTGTCATTTTTGTAGATGTTCAATGGAATCTCTAAGCCAAATTGACTCTGAATTGGCCATTTCATCTCTCTGAGAATGTTCTGAAAAAAAAAAACTTCTGTGTGTTTTAATTTTCAACATTAATTGTTTGAGCTACTCTGACACATATTCTTCAAACTGTAAAAGTTTTTTGAAGGAATTGTTAAAGTATTTATTAAACTTACCTGCATTTCCCTCAATTTTAAATCAACAAAATTTCAAATTGTACTGACGGAAACTCTAGGACAAAGACCAAATAATTGTCTTCTAGCATTTCTTTAAAAATATGCAGTACACTGAAATGAAAAAAAAAATGTTCGGTAGATCTCAGTAACCTTTACAAAATCATCCCTGGCCATATAAGCAGGAAATGTTTAAGACAATTTGATAACATTCCGGATTATCAGGCAGTCCTCCTAAATATAAAATTTGATATATTGTGTATGATTTTTAACAGAATTTTATCTAATAACTCAATGTTCCTATTTCTTGTAAAAAATACTTTGCTAAATAGCGTTATCTTGACCCTTGAGGATCTTGATGAACAACTTTCACAAAAGACTCGCAAGAATTTCAAAAATAATTATTAATATAAAGCATCCTTAATGTAATGAAAAAAAAAACGCTTGAACTTCAAAGGGGCGCTCAAATGTCGTTTCGCCAAGGGCGCCATGAGGCCACGCTACGGCTCTGACCACAACATCAAAGCAACCAATTGTAAAACGTTGGCTCTTGAACTAATGAACGAATATCATTAGTTAGAATGACCAAAAAGAGTGAAAATTCACTGAAATATTCGTTTTCCAACAACTTCTCATCCCTGGGCAATATGCCCCATCACAGGCCGGATGATATGCCCCACTCTTGATGCCATCTATTCCCGAGCAAGCTCTTTAGCAGTTTTTCAGCGTGCATAAGCAGCTGACAGTCCTGGGGCATATAACCCCTGTGTTGTGGGGCATACTGTCCATTTGTCATGGGGCGTACTATCCGTTTGTTGTGGGGCATATTATACTGATACTGGGGCATATTGCCCAGGCTCTTTTTGAAGTGCGTGATTCAGATGATTGTAAATAAGATGTTATTTTCAGATAATTAAATAGATGTTGCGGAAAAGCTTACATTTGTTTAACAACTAGTAAGATAATGGTCCTATTGAAGTGCTTTTTTCATTAGAGATAGTGCTTTTGACCGAGATATATCCATTTTTGCTTAAGGGGGGGCATATTATACCGAGTTACCCTATGTGAAGTATGCAGCATGAAGGGACCGAACAAATCATCCACGCTGGTACGGTTATTGCAATACGAACGCTTTATGTGTCGTTTTAGCATCAGCTCACATCAAGGCGTCGATAGGCGCTGTTGGAGCGCCGAGGGTGATTCAATCACGGCACTGATTTTTAGAGCAGATCGAAAGTCGGGTTTTTTGTTGATCAGCTTAAACTAGAATAGATTTATTAATAATTCAATTATTTCAACATATTACACTAGTACTCACAAATCTCAGTGCTTCTTTCCGCTGGGTTTCAAACCGCATATCCAACTGACCTATCACTACTTTACTACTTTACTCTCATCACCGATCTCCTATCTTTAACGTTCTTCCTGCTGGACTGTGTTTAGGGTTACCAGTCATTACTGCCACGCTAACAGGCGCGTAGTGTACACGCAGCCCTAACGATCGCAAGGTCCTTGGTTTGATTACAGGTTGCCGCGAAAATATTTTTTGTTTTCAAAGTTTGGTTTCATAAGGCAAAGTTTGGTTTCATAAGGCGAAGCAATGAATTTCAACCCGATTTATTGTGACGTATTTTCATAAGTGATTCCTATGTATTTCGATAGTCCATTTGCCTGAGTGACGACATAAGGAAAGATATCGAGATGTGGAGAGTCGACTGTAATTTTTATTCATTGATACCAATGGCTCTAAAAAAGTTATCATAAATTACGCGATAACTGAAACATGTTGCTACAAACATTTGGAACTCTGTTTTATAAACTATAGTTATCGATTTAGCTAAACTCTGAACGCTCTCCATTTTTATTTCAATAACACAATAACGACGAAAATTGCTATCTTCAACAACCCACTCACTCGTAACACTTTTTGTGCACACTTATTTAAGTTTCAAGTGTTCGGTACTTTTTTTTAACTGGGCTCAATCTGTGAATTTCCAAAAAAGCGTCTAGTCAGCATTTTTAGTTACAGCACAGATAACAGATGTTTAAGTCCAATTGTTGAAATGTGTAATAAGCGGTCTCTTCACTACTGCTTCGGCCCTAAACCTGGTTTAAGCATATTGGTAAACGTGGTTTACGGCTTAAGCAGAGGTGAAGAAATTGGTTCTAATAAGCGGTTTCTTCACCACCGCTTAGGCCTTAAACCTGGTTTAATCGTATGGGTAAACCTGGTTTACGGCTTAAGCGAAGGTGAAGAAATCGGCCCTAATGGCCAATTTCTTCACCTTCGCTTAAGCCGTAAACCACGTTTACCCATACGATTAAACCAGGTTTAAGGCCTAAGCGGTGGTGAAGAAACCGCTTATAAGACAATTAATGGTGATTTTAAGTGGCAACACAAGTAGCATCATCGTGCTGACGCTGTTATCGCTAAGTTCCCATGGTGATGAAACATTTCAAGATACTTATATTCACCACTGATTGCAGCAATACGTAGTGCGGCACGCTAGTGTTTTCAACGTGTTTTAGTTTGAATATTTACACAAGTTTTCATAAAATGTTTGTTCTAACATAAACATCTATTATCTGTGGTTACAGTAAAATACAGACTTTACATTGTACTGTGTACGGTAGTTGATTTTTTACTGAATAGAAGTAAGTAAAAACAAGTAAATACCTACTTTCAGTAGTTATCATTTATTTCCTGAGTGTTCGATAAAATAAAATGAAAACTAACAATTCTCCGCTCAATCAGCAGTTTCCGTCACTGCAGTCAGGGGGTCTAGAAATCCCTTAAAACGATGGACGTCATATTTGAATCATTCCAGAGGTACAGATTTTCTTATAGTAATTATACAGACTCTGTATGGTACAGATTACAGATTTTTACGAATAAATACAATTTTTTAGAATTTCTGTAATACAAAAACCAAAAAAATGCGTAAAAAACGGAACTAATTTTCACAAAACTATTATTGAAAGATACTATTGCGCATTTCTTTCACCATTGGACTAAGCAGAAGTTTTTACAAGTGCGAAAACGCTAATAAAAGTGCGCAATTGCATCGGGTAGGAGTCTTCGGGGGACGTATGTTTTTCAAATAAAATAATAAGCGCTCTGAAGACACGAATGCAATCCCGCACTTTTATTCTCACTTTCGCACTTATGACGCCGCACTTCGCAGTCCAGTAGTGAAAGAAATACACAATATTTCCTTTGAATTTATTAAATTTAAAAAGATATCATTCAATAAAAACTATGTTAAACATCCAAATTAATTGAAAATTTGAAGTGGCTCCTAGACAACATCAATGCATTGATGTTACTACTCAATACATTGATGTAGTCTGAGGGTGAAATATTGAGGTGAAATCAGTAAAGCTTGATCGTGCATTCCAATAATTCTCCTCATCACTCCTCTCAGTTTGATTTCGGTAGCCGATAACAGTCGAAATAAAGTGTGCTTGTCGGGTGATTTGTTCGGATCAGCATGATAAAAATATATCGATTTTTGTGCAGAGGAATCCAATATGACTGACTCGGTGAAAAAATTAAGGAAAAGTATTGGCAATAAAAATATTGTCAATATCGTGGTCGTCTAGGGGCCACAAGGGACTTCTTTCAACTATTCTAATCTGTTACTGCTATTTCTGTTCATCGATCCTCTTTTTCGCTAATAACTTCGCTAAATCAGATATAGTGATTCTTTATCCTACAGCACGAAAAATATATTACACAGATAGAAATATAGAAAACCCATCTGTAAAACGTAGGCATTGGAAAACGGGCTGTAAAGTTTCCAAACTCGTTTTCCAGATGAATATTCAGAGGGTTAAACACACAACGCCACTTGATTTGAAATATTTGGTGCATTTATTTCAAATATATGGTCGATTCAATTTTACCATGAAACTATTCCAGAAGTAAAAATTACTCTATCGTGGTTAAAAACTTGCAGCAGTTCAAAATTGAACCAAGGGTCTTGCGATTGTCAAACGCGAACGCTTACCGCGCGGCTATCGATGCAGTTGGATCTAGAGGGAACAAAGCGTAAAAAATGTGTTCATGATAGCCGTAGTTGGAATAGTAAATTCAAAAACTTGTTCATGGTTCTCATTACTTCAATGCATGTTTCAGTGCACGACATCTTTCCGAGAAAAATATAAAGAAGATCAAAACACGGTTCATTTTTGTGTTACACGGTGCGGAAATCTGTAGTCGGACTGATATGGGTTTATTCACAAACTTCATAATGCCAAAAATGGCCATTTTGAACACCCACCCACCTCCTCATAACGCATTTTGTAAGAATATTTTCCGAATTATGTTTGACCTGGAAACATCTTGAAGCCACCCACCCCGTTCCGCGTTATGAAATATGTGAATGGGCCTTATGCGGTTACTTTTCATTATTGGACAATTCTCGCATAACTTCTGATCTCGCCCTAAAAGCCATTGGTAACCATGTGTGTAGCTCGTTGTTACTGAGCATCTGAATGGATTTTCATGATATTTAATAACGCTCTGGGGAAAAAAGGATCAATATCTACTTGCCCGTGATGTTGGTTTGGATGCTTATTCCTTCATTTGCTCAGAATCAACGAGCTACGCTCGTGGTTACCAATGGCTTTTAGGGCGTTATCTCAGAGTATGCGAGAATTTGACTAGTTGTTTTTTCCTAATTTCTTCGAACAAACCATATTATCTCATTAGTGTTGCTGAAAGAGCATTTGAATTTATCAATATAGAGTCAGAATTAGGGCGAATGTGAACACTAATACATTCTCAGTAAAATCGGTCCGAAGTTTAGCGGATATAATTTTAATTCTATATTATGTTTCCGATCGATTCAATCCAAATTTATAATGCTTGCACCCCTCGGTTTTTCGTCTCCTTCAGTTTGACAGCAGCCATTGCGCCTTCTGACCTCGCCCTTCTGGTTTGACTATCATCAGCTTCGCCGTTTTGCTACGCTCTTTCAGACGAACCTTCATCACTATCGCCCTTCTGCACACTCAATTTTAAATGCGCCCTGCTGCCACACTCAATCTCAAATGCGCCCGTCTACTGCAGGGGGAGAAGTTGGGTGAAATTGACATCAGAGTTCGCATCGAAAGAGAATATCAAATGCGCCTGTATGTTTTCTCACTTATTTCGTGAAAAACGCTATTTCTAAGGAATTGTAATTTATCAAACAAACTGTTAGGTGAATCAAACTCAATTTGTTTATATTTGTCAATTAAGTCGTAATTCTGGTATTGTATTGATATGGTTGAATCTGCGCTCAACTCAATTTTGACGAAAATGCAGATAGGACTGACTTGCGATTCACGGTAGTGACGCACCTCGTCGTACAGAATCCGTCTCCTGCTGCTGCGATGTTACTTATCGCCAGACGCTGTCAAAATCATTCCGTCATCGATCGCGCAGTCAGTCAGTCCGAAGCAAAATTTTCTCCACTCGCGAAGTTACTCCCCCGAAAAGTTTTCGCAGACCGTTCGTTTTGTGTGCAATTTAGCTTGAAAATCAATCGAAAAATGGACGCATTCGGCGATGGAAAGTTCGACCAACCGGAAGTCGACCCGGCAGCCGAGTTTTTGGCCCGGGAACAGAACGCCCTGGCCGGTCTGGAGGACGAAATTGTTCCAGCGTCGACAGGAAACGGGTTCGCCGATGGCGATGACGTGACTCAACCAAAATCCGATTTGGCTGCAGGTATGTGAGCGTTCCTCTTCGTTCAGTAGAGGAGATCTTTTGTTGTAGGCTTTTATCAGGTAGTTTTCAGTAGGATGCTAGCGATATGGGACGTTGTTAGCCTTATTGTTTTATTTTTGGGGTAGTTTGGTAACTTGAGGTTAATTGAATTAACTGGCCATTCTATCCAATTTCTTTATTTTCATGCCTTCCTGTGTAGCTTTGTACTATCAGTGACTTATCAGTTTGGAACGCGCCCACCCATTCCTGGAACCGCATTATTATTGAACTTGAATGAACCAACAATTTTCCTTCACGGGGTTCAAGTTTATAATTTAACTTTTCAGAAAATTCTTCGTTTAATAAATTCTATCGGTGATAAGTACTCTTCAATGTTTAGAACTCTTATAATAAGACTTCACTAATGATTGTGAGAAAAAATATTAAAATTCTTAGACTTTGACAAACAAAGTTTTATTTTCAGGATATTCTAAAAGAGATCAAAGATGCATTAAATCTTCTTCTTATTGGCATTACATCCTCACTAGGACAGAGCCTACTTCTCAGCTTAGTGTTCAATGAGCACTTCCACAGTTATTAACTGAGAGCTTTCTTTGCCAAAGTTGCCATTTTCGCATTCGTATATCGTTTGGCGGGTACGAGATACTTTATGCCCAGGGAAGTCAAGGAAATTTCCATTACGACCGGGATTCGAATCCAGACACATTCAGCATGGCTTTGCTTTGTACCTACATTCAATGTTAACCACATTTTCAATAGTTTTTTTGCAAGAAACCTATGATTGAATGGGTTTTAGTGTAATAACCTTTCCAGAGTTGTTTTTCGATTTGCATTTTGGGCGCTCCAAGAATTTGTTTCAGCATCGTATGATTCTGTTGGAGACAATTTTATTTCCTTGAATGTTTTAAAAATATCTGCCTGCTACTTTGCCTTATATTACACATCTAATTATTTTCTGTATTACTTGTTTCGAGTTTCCTGACGATTGGAAAGTACAAAAGTAATTCCAATAATCCTACCACTGGATTTCGCCCAATCAGCATTCTGTGTGCCTTGTCTAAAATTTTGTAAAACGATGTTTTCAAAGCAGTTGAATATCTGTCAAGAGAGAAATTTTTGAGTCCTTTTCAATCAGGATATCAGAAATCTTTTAGCAGGTAACTGCATTGTTTTTCTGGAAGTTTCAACCATCATGAAAGACAATTTTAGGTTCATTCAAGTTTGATAATACTGTGGTTCCAGGTATGCTTGACGCCCTCAGCGTAGAAATATGTAATTCATGCTGTTGTATATAATTTCCCATTTAAATGTGTAGCATTAGGATAACGTTTAGATGTCTTACAATAGCCTAATGCTTCTTCCAAGCATGGATGATCGATTCTGTTAACCAAAGTTATTTTGCTTCTTTCTGTTGATTGCGTACCTACTTCTTCCTTGGTTTCGACTTTGGTTTGCCAACAATCAATACTAACCAACCGACAACAATTGAAACGACCACCATCACCACTACAAAACAAAAATCAATCCTCGCCAAAACATCAAGATCCTTCCATGGGGCATGAGTTCGAATTGGGGAGTTTCGAAATGATTAATCACGATGCCGATCCGACGATGTCCGGAGCCGGAGGACTGTCGGAGTTTGCCGTCAAGGCCGAACCAGGCGAAAACGAGGCTGGCTTGTTCGCTAACAGTCCCATTCCCTCCAACGAAGGTAAACTGCCAATTTGATACGGGGCACTTTGGGTTGGGTGACTTGGCCTCTTTGGTCGGTACGTGTACTAACTGATGAGGTTTTTTTTTTTGAATTCTATGTGGCACCGTTTCATATGTTAACAATTTGTTAGATAACCGCATGAACAAGATTTTAGTCAAATGTAGTCGGGTTCCGTAGGTATCAAATAGTTTAACACAACAAGTATTTATGTCGTCGCTCATAAACTGAATAATAATAAATATAACGATTAGTGTCTAAGAGGTCAAAAGATTTGCAAAAAAAAATGCTGGATTTCTTATCACGGCAGACAAATTGATTGCTTTGGTTGCAATACATATACAAAGATCGCCAAAATAAAGTTATCATCAATCTCGAAAATTAACTGAAATTGCATGTCAATTTTAGCCGTGTACTAGGAAGTAAAAACATTTTAACGAAAAGAACTTCCGTTTTAACTTACGATTGCAGCCAATTGGCGTGATTATAAGCAATTTGACACTTTATTTTGACGATGACTGTATAATCCATTGTGGAAAACGGTTTGTACTAGAAATGTGGTTGTCAGTTTGCATGCTGTTCTTCAATGTATCCTTTTACGTCATATTAGGAAGCTTATTTTGTCCCGTTTTTCGTTTGCTACATTTAAGTTTCTAATCTAAGCCATTTTTAAACGACAAATGTATAAACATAATTCTTTTTTTCCAATCCCATAGAAGATGGTAATGATGATTTTTCAGGGTACACAGGTAAGACAGTTTTGTTTTTTGCTCTAAACCAATTCCCCTTTTAAATCTTAAACGCTTCCAACTGTTGTATCTTTTCTGTATCTCGGAATGTATCCATCACTCACTTGATTCAAAACTCCCAACTTCAAAAGACACTTTTCCACTTTTGGAATGGAAATCTTTACCCTGTGGCTAGTTTGATTCGCAGTTCACCAAAGTATTCTCCCCATAATTTTCAGTGCCCAAGCAAGTAACGGAGGAACCTGAAAGGATCCGCAAGTGGCGTGAGGAGCAAAAGGCCCGCCTCGAGGAGAAGGACCGCGAGGAGGAACGTAAGAAGGAGGAACTCCGCGAGCAGGCTCGCAAGGAACTCGAAGACTGGTACAAACACCACGAGGAAGCTATCTCCAAAACCAAGGCCGCTAACAGGTGAATTTACCCTTTCTCTCTTTTTTTATTGATATTTTCTTAAAGCCATTCAAACTTTAACCAGTATTGCTAATGTTTTGCGGGTTAACAAGCGCGCGTGAAATGCTGTTGAAATGTTCTATTCTTCTTAATCCTGTGTGATCGATACTTTCATTTGAAAGTGGTAGCTTTACAGCGCAATAATCTTGTACACACATTTGCTATCATTTAACTTTACTTACAAATCTATCTTCGTATTGTCGTTATCCTTCTCTATCTTACCTTCCTATCTGATTGTGTCGCGCCGCTAATTATGTTTCTCCTTCTCGTGATTATCCTTCTTCTTTTCTTCTCTCATGACTGAACCGATCAGGGAATCGGCCAAGTAAGTAACCACGTAGTAGCACAGCGTTGTTCACTCTGAAACACCCTTCAAATTCTATGGTGAACAGTGTCAGTTGTAGATAGTTTTTTTTGTCATACATCACCACCACCGTCACCGCAGACACTTACACGTATATTAGAGGGTGGGAAAAAAGCAATTTGACTGTGTCCAACTGAGATTGAAGCTTTTTTGTTGCATTTTGGGTTTAAACCTACTGTGAATAAGCTACTAAATTGTGCAGCAAGTGATATTGATGGATAACTGATGAAATATCACTCTAATCTCACTACCTTTTTATGTTAATGATGCCAGCATCGTGTGCTATTCGGTTGTAGAATGATACAATTTAGCTAGCACGACTGACACAACCAGGTGTCGTAAGTGCATACGCGCAACATCTTGAGGCGAAGGCGAGCTTTATGAGGCCCTACTTGACTGTCTGAGGGCATCATTTTTTCGACGAGGAATATCAGGAGGTTTTGAAGAAAAAGAATACAATGCAACGTGGAACGATACAGACTGAAACGAGAAAAAGCAAACCCGCTTATTCCGGGAGATGAAAATAACACATAGAATAAATCTCGCATAACTTATGATCTCACCCTTAAAGCCATTGGTAATTATACAAATGAATGAACAAAGGTTAAAACTATTACCACTGAAAAATAGAAGAGGAACTTCTCTTCGTCGTAGCATTATTAAATGACGTGTGAATTCACTCTTCTACTCAGTAACAACAAGCTACACACTTTTTTTTCCTTTGTGGGGACATGATACCACTGCGACCATTAAGTTGATCTATTGTGGTGTTAACCTCTTTGTTTTTGCCGTACTGTAGAAATATGTTACTATATGAAGTAACTATCTCCACAGCTATTGGCGTGCATCCCAATCAGGTACTACGTTTCGGATAAAATGTAGTAACCTGTTTTGGATGATAGTACTGAATTTCATTAGGGTCTAGCAAGCCTTTATCTAAAGATCTACAACGCTTGTGGTATAGTGCAACACACTTGCACAACAAATGTTCAGTGCTTTTGCAGGGTGTCTACTACCTGGAAAAACCTGGAAAACCTGGAATTATCAGGGAATTTTATTCAACCTGAAAAAAACTGGAATTCTCAGGGAATTGCGATCACAATCAGGGAAATTATTTTGAGTCTGTAATTTATGATAAAATATGTTTGCGACAAAGAATTTTGGCATCAAAACCCAGAGCTAACTACTATTTGCTGGAAAGTTTTCTGGAATTGAAAAAAATTCGGCTGCGCCGCTTTCAAACCACTATTTCAGCTGTTCAGTGAGGATCTTTTTGGTTATGAAATTTTAACGACTTGCCAAAACATGATTTTTTTTATATCTCTATATTTGATCAGTAAAGGATTCTCATTTCTAGGATTGGTAGCAGGTTTGTTTTTGGAAACTTGGTCTCTATGTTAATGCAAGTCTTTATTTGTGATGAAAGGTCTCTGCAGTCTTTATTTTATTCGAAAGGGTCTCTAAAGTCCCTTACTTCCTTGTTTTGCTTGAAGTGCAAAATTTCATCTCATATTTCTCGAGAAAATCTTCAGGCATTATCCTAGTGATTTTTTCAGAGATTTCATCTGGAATACTTTCAGGTACTACAGTGTGAAACCTCCATGAGTCGATATTGAAGGGACCATCGACTCGTGGAAATATCGAGTCATGGAACAGCAATCCTTTGGAAACCTGTTTCAATGGACCATCATAGTAACCATGAAATTTTGTTTCTAGTATGGTTCCATGAGTCGATATCGACTCATGAAGGTATTACTGTAGTACAGGGTTCTCTCCAGAAATTCTTCAAGAGATTCCTCTATCAATTCTTCTAGCAATTTTTCAAAGGATGCTTAAAGTATTTCTCCAGAATTTGCTTCAGCACTACTACTTCCAGTATTTTTTACTTGAGCACTTCAACATTACTACCTCTAGTAATTTTCTCATGGGTTAATTGAACAATTTTTCAAATACTAGCTTAGGACTTCCTATTTCACTCTCTCTAGTTTTCTCTAGTTGTTGCTCTAAAAGATCTTCCAAAGATTTCCACATATTTTCTTCCAAGAAAACCCGCCAAGGTTAACTCCAGAGTTTTTGATAAAATTCGTTTAAGGATTTTTTTTAAGGAACCCGACAAGAATTGCTATGCTATTTCATTCACGGTTACTGAAAAGAATTATTCGAGTAAATTATTGAGTTTCTCTACAAATTTTCTTGGAAAACAGGATAACTGCAGTTCTTTCAAACATCAGTCAACAAATATGTTGGAATCTCCAAAAGGTGATTAAATGTACCACACCAGATAACACTACAGCAATTTTGCCAATAAATCCATCGATCATTCCTACACAGTTTTTTAGGTATTTCGCCTGATGTTTTTCAAGAAGTTCCTTCTCAAAATTCTGCAATATGTTATCAAGAGATTCAATTGATTGTTTTTTTTTATTATCTTAGCAAAAATCCAGAAAATCTTCTAAAATTTAATCAAGAGTGAGTTCTTTTAGAAATCCTCATTTATCAAGATTGACACAATAACATACACAAGTTTACCATTTGCTGTAGGGGTACGTCATGAGTTTTTTCAATTTTCAATTCCATAGTTTTGTGGAAAAATTCATTCATTCCATTGTAGAAAAACTCCTGGATGAATGCTTGAAACTTTTTTTGAAAACTTCCTTGAGGAATCTGTTAGAATTACTGGAAGATTTCCCAAAGAAATCTTATGAGCAACCTCTGAAGTAATTCCTGAAGGTGACGGTAACAAAAATCCTAGCTAAAATCTTAAAGAAATTCTGAAGAATATTTTTGTAACAAATCTTGAGAAATTCCTATTGGCATCTGGAAAAGTTTCTGATTGAATATTCCAACAGTTTTTAATCGGGAGTCTTGGAGGATGTTCAAGAAAAACCGATGGGAGAATCGCCGGTTAAAATCTTGGGAGACTATGGGCTTTATTGAAGAATATCTGAAATAATATATGAAGAAATTCCTGATAGAATCTCTTAGTCTATGAGGTAATTTTTGTGGTATTCTTTGGAAAACCCCAGATTGTATTTTTAAATATAAAAAAATAATCTTTGAAGAATTCTGTCCATCTATCTAACCTAAAGAAATCTTTGGAATTATATCTGAATCTTTGGGCGAATACCTAAAATAATTTTTGATGAAATTGCTTGAGAAAATCATTGAAATTGCATACAGTAATACAAAAGGTTTTATTTGTCGTAATGTCACGAAAAATTGGAAATAATTTTAGAAATATTCTCAGAAAAATGTCTGATCTGATTCCATGAGGAATCAAACTCTTTGCTACTGATTACTGTAACCATTTTTAAAATTATTGGAAAATATTTGATATAAAAAAAATCCAATTTTGCAAAAACAATCTGGAATTAAACAATTATTGATGTAAAATTTCGTAACAATTATTCAATTAAGAATTCTCGAAACATCGGTAAACGGAATTTTCATGTTAAAATATTGACACTAATAAAAAAAGAATTAATTTTGCATATCAGGTGTTCAAATAACCCATGGAAATTAATGAATAATCCTCTTTTTGCACGAGAACGCAGTTCACAATGACGAACAGAGAATTTATAAACGAAATAGAAAACATCATCATGATCAAATACAATTCAACTGAATAATATTTAAGCTTAGATATATTGAGCACCTTATTATTAGAATATTGGATATTGTAATAGCTCCAGATTGCTTTAAAAAATGTAAAGAGTAGAGTAAATAGCTTTTAAATTACAAACATTTTAAAATTTGTCATTAGTTTCTTTAAGCCATATAAAATAAGAGTATTTCGTGCACCTGGAATTATTTGATAGAACCTGGAAAAAACCTGGAAATATCAGGGAATTTCATTTTGATAAACGAGTAGACACCCTGTTTTGCTTTCTAATTTGCAGAAACGACACATATCTCCTGGCAATTTACCTATAATTTTAAGGTAACGTTTGCTGGGGCAGTGGCCTGTTAATAAGCCAGTATAAGTACTTAGATCGTGTTTATTGAGGTTTAACAACCTCAGCGTTTGATAAGCGTCTGGTTCGATGAATCGTTTGGACTGACGAGAGTCCATTGCGTTCTTCCAGTTTAGTTTAATCTTTGCCTTCATTCAGCTCTTTAATTGCATTTTCAGAGCACAAGAGGCCATTCCGAAGAACGATTGAGGCCCTATAAATTGCATGGAAGAAGCTTGTTTTGCTAACTGATCAGCTTTTTCATTTCCTTCTGTTCCGCAATGGCCAGGAACCCAATATAGATAAACCTTATTACGATAGGACAACGGCTGCAGTAGCTTGGCACACTCCCAAACAAGTCTTGATGTGTAAGTTCTAGACTTCAAAGCGTTCAAGGCTGCTTTGCTATCCGAACAAATACATATTGTACTAGCATTCCTGTAGCGCCAAATGTAAGCGCATTCAAGAATGGCATACCTTTCGGCCTGAAAAACTGTTGGGCAACTTCCCAGTGCATAAGATACATTTACTCCTGGGCCAAACACTCCTGGCCCTACCATGTTATCTTGTTTTGAACCATCAGTGAAAAAAATTAATAATCCAGATCGGAAAGTTGGTCCTCCTGTGTCCCAATCCTGGCGAGTTACATCAGCAACCCAAAAACGATGATCAAAAAAGTTATGCTTCAACATATAATCTTCATTCACTAAGTACACTGGACTTATTTTGAAGTGGTTGAATATAGTCATATGTCCTTTTAGTTCACTATCAGCGCTATCTAAGGACCTTCTTACATCCATTTGTATATAGTCATGGAGTGGAAGAAGATTTACCATTGCGTTCAACGCATTTGAAGGGACGTTTCGTATTGCCCCAGTAATTGAAATAGTAGCAAGCCTTTGTAGTTTATTTAACTTAGCTTCAGTAGCAACTTGTTTGGTTTTTTCCCACCAAAAAAATGATGCGTATGAAATAATGGGTTTAACAATGGCCGAATAGATTCAGCATATCATCTTCGGTTTCAGACCCCATTTTTTACCAAAGGTTGTTTTGCAGCCCCAGAAAGCATTTCTTGCTTTTTCTATCTGTTGTTCTATATACTTATTCCAAACACGCTTACAATCTAATATAACACCTACAAATTTGGCACTAAGAGATAAGGATAGTTTAGTATCTCCTATTTTGAGAGCTGAAATGCAGACTTTACGTTTTCTTGTAAACAGCACTATTGTAGTTTCATCAGGATTTATACTTACTCCTTCATTATTGCACCATGCTAAGGTTAAGTTGAGTGCTGTTTGCATTCCCTCGGAAACAGTTTTATCAAATTTCCCGCGGACCATAATAATAATATCATCTGCAAATCCAATTATTTTGAATCCTTGAAGCTTTAGCTTTACAAGTAGGTCACCAACAATCAGAGACCAGAGAAGAGGAGAGAGAACTCCCCCTTGCGGAAAGCCTTGAACAGCTGTTACCTCTACAACTGAATCTCCTAGATATGCTGATATTTCCCTTCTAGATAGCATCTCTTCTATCCACTCAATTATTTTTTTCAAGGAAATCTCGATTTCCTTGGCTTTTTTCATCGATGTAAAACTAGCGTTGTCAAAGCTAAACACTTAGTTACTAATGGCTTTCAGGGCGAGATCTCATGTTATGCGAGAAATTGAACACCCAATGATAGAGTTGCTGCATCGTTCTGAAGAAACTTGGAAGTTCTTCCAGAAGCTCAACGCATCTCGCAAAGGTTTCGTGCCGTGACCTGAAAAGTGCAAGGATAGGGATGGGAGTATCTTGACGGACGGACGCGAGGTGATCGAAATGTTGAAGGAGTACTATGATGGACACTTAAATGATGCGTAGAAGACAGTTAGAAAGAGTTAGGACAGCGTAAGTGATGGCTACGTCAGCACAGTGAACAGAGTAAAACAACTAGCACCCACGAAGGAGAATGTTGAAAATGCCATAATTCAACAGCTCAAGAACAGAAAGGCCGCTGACAAGGACGTTGTCGGAGTCGAACTCAACAAGAAAGGTCTAGAAGGATTGTTCGCTTGCTTGTATCGCCAGGTAGTTATAATTTAAGAGACAGAACAAAAACCGGGGGAGTGGAAGCAAGGCGTTTTGTTCAATATCCACCTAAAAGTGGCAAATTGGAGAGTAAAATCTATTGTGATATTATTGAGTAGATTAAAATACGACGTTTCTACAAAGCTGTCAATGGTGTGCGGGGATATCGCCGTCTCTCGCCATGTGCAATGATCGTAAAGGTCACATTGCCGTGGTCTGTCCGAAGAAGCAGAAGGAGAACTCTAGAAGAAAGGACAGCAAATTCTGCATCGGCTGCTCTGACCCTTAGTTCGTGAACATTGCGGTTGATGGACGTATAACGAAATTTGAGATGGATACAGGATCACCGATTACGTTAGTTTCAGTCGCCTTTTATCAAATACAGTTTGGAGAGTTTCCGTCACATCCGTTCCATGGAAAGCTGGTGTTTTATACCTGCGGTGAGGCTACACCGAAAGGACTTTAGAAGCTGTGCTAGCAAGCTGTTGGCAAAGTAGTTGTCAAGTAAGGAGGACGCAAACTATTGATGGAACGTGATTTTACTGGGGAGTTGCTAAAATTTCGAATCAACGAGCTGGATACGGAATCATCAGAGGAGCATGGAAAAGAACTGAAAGAAGTTTGAGATCGTTATGGAGAATTGTACGATGGATGATTGAGCCGTTATAAGTATTCAATGATCAATTCATAATTAGAGCCAAATGCCGAACCGAAGTTTTTCAAACCAAGGAAGATACTAATTTCGTTCCAATCAAAGGTAGAGGAAGAATTACAAAATCCGGAGAAGACAGGCATCATTTAGAAAGCAGAAATCGCTGATTGGAGAACATCTTTGGTTGCAGTTTTGAAGAAAGTTAAGTCAATTCGTCTTTGCGCTGATTACCGTGTAACTGTCAACCCGTTCCTTAAAGTCAAGCGGTACCCAATGCCAGTTGTGAAAGATTTGTTTGACGCACTGCAAGGAGGGAAGTTTTTTCGAAGTTGGAATTTAAGTCAGCTTTCAATCAATTTGAGCTAAAAGTTGAGTCCAGGAGACTGTTAGTATGAAGCACCCACAAAGGTATTTATCACGTGATTATGAGTATGAAATCAAGTACATTAAAGGAGTAAGCAACAAGGTAGCATATTTTTTGTCAAGATCACCAGTTCAATGTAGTGAAGACGACGAAAAAGTCATATTTCTGCAATATTTGTAATCCAAGACAAGATCGTCAATCGAACGAAAGCAGCTGATTGTGGAATCTCGACGCGATCCTGTTGTTAGCCGAATAGTGAACTTCGTGAAGACCGGATGGCCAATCGACATGAATGACCAGGAACTTAAGAAGTTTTATGTATGGAAAGATGAGCTGACGGTTAAAGAAGGAGTGCTTTTGTGGGGCTATCGCATCCTGATGCCGGCATTGTTTCGTCCAGTTCTGCTTCAAGAATTACATTCAACGCATCTTGGTATAGTCAAAATGAAGTCTCTGGCCCGCAGTTACTTTTGGGAGGCCCAATTTTGATAAAGACATTGGCAAGCGTTGTGATATTTGTATCCAGCGTAGACCGGCAATACTGGAAACTGCGATGTTTTTGTATCCGACAACGGAAAATCGTTTACGGCAACGAATTTCAAGTATTTTGTCAGGAAAGAGGCATACATTATTTAACTTCAACACCATTTAGTCCCTGCTCAAACAATGCTGCGGAGAATGCAGTCAAAATGGTGAATTTTTTGTTTGAAGTTAATGTTAGCAGATTCCGGCAACTGTGGTAAGTCTTTGACAAGACTGATGAATCATCACCTATAAATGTATAGTGCTACACCGCATTGTTAACTCCATTCAAATAATTGATTGGACGGGAAATGAAAACCAGATTTGACGTTTTAAGAAAGCAAACCAACGTTCAATACATTGGGAAGACTTGGAAACAAGGACAAAAAAATTGCGGTTGCTGAGGTGGTATGTGCCAGGGATTATTGAGACCCTGATCGACAACGATGGATTAAAGCCAAGATTGTGCGGAGAAAATGCGAAAATATATATATATATAACAAAAATGTTGTAAAACTCAACGGGGCACCCCCTAGATATAAACCTTAGGGTAATAAAAAAGCTCTCAAAAAATTTCAACTCGATTAGTTGCTCCACCAGCTAGCGCATTCAATTTGTAGTTTGTATGGGATATTCGTTTCAAATATATAGAGAATTGACCCAATGTCACTGATTCGTTCCGTATACTAGTTGGTCGCGTTCAATTGAGCCCAGAATGACAAATACACTAGTTAATACCCTAATGAACATAATTGCAGAAGGTTGTATCTGGATTTTAGCTCGTTTTCATTAACTTTTTAGTTATTGAAAGTTAGGCTGAATCAGTCTCCCGTACAATCACATAGGGCAAACGCTCCCTTAGTGGAGGTAGCTCCAATAGTGGAGGTAGTGTGTTTTGGCATGTTCCGCACTAATAAATGATTATGTGATATTTTTCAATGATGCACGATGCGAAAATGATACAAATAATCGAATAATATTCATGAATTTTAGCCGTAAAACTATTTAAAACAATTATTTTGCTTAATTTTTTTGCTCCCTTGCACCTATAGTGGTGCATCAGTACCCATAGTGGAGGGTCCCATAAGGAATCAATGGTTTGCGCCACTAAGGGAACCATTCTTAAAACATACCTCCACTAAAGGAACAGTGTTCCTATTATTGGTGCAAGGCTTTTTGCAGGGAAATTTCAAATGAATCGTGATTTTTATACATTTGAGTGATAGAAGGATTTGAGATCTATCGAATGATACATTAAAATCATATATTTCATGGTTTTATCACCATGTTTTAGCAGTTTTCCCTTAGGTGCACCACTAATGGTACACTTGCCCTACATGCTTGCGCCTTGTGCAGCAGCTCGCCCAGCATCATAGGTGACTATGATGCGCTTAGTGGCTATGTTGAAGAAATACAAAGCAGTATAGAATGAGGTTGGCAAATCTGCTTCAAATAGTTAAAACACCAACTTTATCAATTTTAATCATAATTCAACCTTCTACAATATTGTTCACTATAGTATCAAGTAGTGTTTTTGACATTCTGGGTGCAATTGAACGCGATCAACGGTTTTCCTGAACCAAACAGTAGATGAAGTGCTGAAACCCATATGTTTGAGCTGGAAATCCCATATTAATTTCAATTCAAATGCGCCAGCTCATGGAACGACTTAATGAGCTGAAACTTTCAGGAAGGCTTCTACTAACTCTAAGGAATAATCCTGGAGGGTGCCCCGTGGAATTATACAACTTTAGTTTTCTCCCATACTAAGCTGGGCCAGTCTAATATATATGAATGCCATGCTGCCGATTTGGGTATGGTTATTAGAAGAACACATCCAATTACACTGCGGAACACGTTTTTGTCTCTATCACCAAAATACCGCTATTCACTTAATTAAGGGTTGCTGAATCCATTGCCGTTTTCAGAAATATCATAGCACGTCCAGTTTTTGAGATATTGACTGTTGAAAATGCAAAAAATGACTATTTCAGCCAACTTGCATGCAAGTTTCCCAGCTTGTAAGGTAATATATTGGCTTAATGTGCCACTGAATTCATACTTTATGTGTATAACAATACTTATCATTAAAGTTTGTATTATTTTCGATACGGAAAAGTTATTTTTTGATGGTTTAGAGAATTGTTGTATTTTGCCGTATAGAAGAAACGAAGAATTTTGTATGGAGACTGCAAGCATGTTGAAAAAATCGGTTTAATCGAAATTTAATCGCGCAATTTCAATCAAATTATGTCTGAAATGAAAGTTTAAGTTCTATTTTGCATGTTTGGTGGATTAGATTACAAAAAAGTATGATAAATTGTACTTTAAATTTCATGTAAACTTTAACAAAAGCAGTGTTTTGTACAACTTTGGCGACCTGTAGCTAAAAATTGTGACGTGCTGGAACATTTCTGAGAACGGCATCAGATTCAGCAGCCCTAAATCTACTAGAGACACATAATTTGGTTCTTGAGACACGCAAACATGTCATTTTTGTTACGCTGTGTTATTAAATACGCCCATGACGATTATGAATATGAAGGTGCTCGTGGAGGCGACATTAAAACAAGAGTTCATGTTCCTGTTGATGAGTATCTATCCGCGGAAGATTATGATAATCTAATTCTGCATGCAGGTTACAATCATGAGAATGAGTGTATTTCATCAGAAGCAATCGAGTGGTGCGAAATCCGGAACACTATTGTCAATTCGAGTGACAAATAGAAGTTCGGCAGTCAAAACTTCGGCGAAGTTCGGCGTCGGCATTCTTATTTAGTGCTTCACCTACGCATAAGGAATACCTTTGTCGGCGTAGCACTCCGTTAGATATTTTGTTTCTCTTATAAACTTTGGTCTACATTTAATCTGAATGCACAATATTAGCTTACGGCAGAGATATGCTGTAGCTCGTTTGATCCAGACCACAACTCCAACGCTAGAGCCTCTGATTCTATCGCAATGAAATATGTGATGGAAAGGAGATGCGGAACTTGTGATTCACAATAAAACAGAAACAAACCCCGTACAGAGCTTGCACAAAAACGATTGTACTCGAATTTTACACAGTTTTTCTGTACCCAAAATGGACAACCAAAGCTTTGATCATGACGACCCACCCTATCGTATATTAGAGTATAGAGATATACTGAGATAGTAGCTGTTGCACTTGTATTTGGTCTTGTCTTTTTTAGAGCTAGCTGAATTTATATTTTCGTGTTCAGTAGATTAGGTAGGTAAAAAAATGTTGCTTTTTGATTATATTTTCTTTTAGTGTAGATTATGAATAGAAAAAAATCCTATGATATTGGATGAAATCAAACACCAAATCAAAGCTCATTTATTTCCCTCAGTTTTATTTGGCTAACCACTCATCCACTTTGGGCTGAATTACTTCATGACTTGTACAATTAGTGTTTTGTATGAGCCTAAGATCTATTTATATTGTACTTTCGTTCGTCGTCTCATCTCGAGATGCGGAGAGTATATCTGTTGTTTGCAGCAGCTGATGTAGTTTTGGTTATCTACTTTTCGGACGGCGTTGTTTGTCTATTTTTTTGAGCCATAGTCCATTGTTCGATGCCTGATATGGACATCTTCTCCATAAGTATACGAAAATTGCATTAGAACTGTACCATTCGCAATCTGCCGTGAATCGCAAGTGAGTCCCATCTGCATTTTCTTTAAAACTGAGTTGAGTTCAGTTTTCAACATAACTTCCAATGCTTTTTCAGATGCTCTAATGAGATAATAGGATTTGTTCAAAAAAAGTGAGAAAAACAGCAAGTCAAATTGTCCCATAATGAAAAGTAACCGCATATCATTCCCACTACAGATTTCCGCAACGTGTAACACAAAAATGAACCTTTTTTGATCATCTTTTTAGTTTTCTCAGAAAGATATCGTAGTGAAAAGCAAATTGTGAAAGTTTCATTAAGATATGAACATGTGCCAATCCTCTGGAATTTTTTTGAATATTCGTATGAAAAACGAGTTAGGAAACTTCGAATCCCATTTTCTCAATGCCTACTTTTTACAGATGGGACTGGCTTGTGATTCACGGCAGCAATGCTTCCGTAAGTTTTTCCTAGAATCCACTCAGACGCAGTCTTCCCATGAACAGAACCGATGTTCAACTTTGGTTCAAAGCTTGCAACTTGTGTTGAACCGCAAACGCGCTCTGTCTCTGTACCAGTGTACCACGCCAAACCCGGTACATGTATACTTCGGTTGAAACTGCATTTCAAACTTAGGTGCAAATAATGGCACAGAGAGCGGTTGAAATCCACGCGGATAAATTTCTACGATCATATATGGAACTTCTTGGTACAAATCGCAAGAGCCTTTAAGCCTTAACAAATGTTTTATTCAAGCAGATCGACTAAGATCAATATTTTAGGTCTAAATGTAACTTTATGAAAAACAAAGGATTTTATTATATCATATAACAATACACGTTAACTAGCAATTGATAAGCGTGGATTTCAACTGTTTTCTGCCTGTCTGTTTTGTGTCATCGTTCTCAACCTCGGATGCAATCGAAGATTTGTACCAAAATTTGAACCGCGGTTGCAATCGAGATACAAATGGTCGGTGTTCGAACCGATGTTCACTTTACACATTTTTGAGTTGAGGTTCAGGTTCGAGTGTTTCGGTTTGAACACGAAAACAGAGTACAAGGAGAGTACGAAACCGCCTGAACCAACTGTTCGATGTTCATTTAGAAGGACTGCCCAGATTCCAGACCTTCTCAAACTTTTAGGTTTATTGAAGGCCGATTGAACCCTTCCAGAAATTAAAATTTATTTCAAAATCTAATCACATATATCAGAAGCAATTCCGAAAAATGTGTAGGAAGATTTTTGCAGGCTGTTTTCCTGTGTTTCAACGATCGGTTTCCAAAATCTCCAAACCAGCTATGTACAAAATGATCAAAGTCCTCCATACACACAAGACAACCAGTCCTCATTTGTTCTCTCCTACAGCTGTAAATATTATACCGTTGCTTTTGTTTTGTCGTTTATCTCTCAAACTCCTTCGCCGTAAGCGTAATACTTACAAAATTAGTGCACCCACGAATGTGTTGCTGAATGTTTCTTCGCTTTTCAAACCCTCACCATCACCCGAAACTAACCGTGATCTCTTATTCTACCCCCTCCAACACCCAATCATCGTCGCCCACCAGGAACGCCGAGAAGCAGTTCGTCGCGGAAACGGACGAAATCGAACCCGGCACCGAGTGGGAACGCATCGCCAAGCTGTGCGACTTCAACCCGAAGACGAACAAGTCCAGCAAGGACATTTCCCGGATGCGGTCCATCATTCTGCAGCTGAAGCAGAACCCGATCTCGACCAGCAAAAAGGTCTAAGCCGTAAACTGCAAATGGGGAGGGACAGTATAAGCCGGAATCTATTGTGGATGATTCGTTTATCTCACAAGAAGACAACCAACAGCGTATATATAGACATAAATGCTAATTATGTGTTTGAATAAATTAGAAGATAGTGAAAATTACAGCAGAACATATATAAAACGAGTTGGAGAAAAGAGAGATGTTTTATTGAGGTTTCCTTCACTGAAAACCTCTAATAATTACATTAAAAAACGTTTTTGAAGTTCTCCTTATTTAATCTCGCTAATGTGGATGTTCAACATTTTGTATCGATTCCTTCACAGTTGAAAATGAAATCCAATCGTAGAGAACTAAACCATGATTTGTATCGTTTCATACTTTGTATCATTCCTCGGAAAGTATTTGCCTCGTTTTTTCATTACTCTGCAAATTTTGAGTTTTTGTTTCTGTTAGAATAAATACTTTTGCTGTAAAATGTATCATTTCCGAGTGCATTTACTGACTCAAAATCGTAAAATGGAGAAAAGTTAGAAAATGATCGGAAATAGAAGGAAGTGCAAACAGAATATTGCTAAGTAGACATTTATTTGAAACCAAGCAGAAATGTGGTCGAAAGATGCTAAACATCAAAATAAATATGTTGAAAACGTATAAACCTAAAATCATTATCAAGGAATATCACACGTTCGTTGCTCGGTTTTTGAAAACAAAACAACAATGAAATAAAGACAATTATATCGACAAATTCGAAGTACTCGAAATTTCATCATCTTCACGTCTGTGGTTAAGACCTGAGAGAGACTCGCGAAGAGGAAAAATATCAACGTCATATGCAGCCCAGATTCCCCTCTCACGAAACGTCAAATGCAGCCCACCGTTTTTATGGCTGAAAAAGTGAAAAGTATTGTGTTCAAAGTAAATTGTTATTGAAAACCTCAGTCTGCGGAGCAGTTTTTTCCAAAGTTGCTGATAAATCTAAGCAAAAGATTAATTATTTCTAATGTCTGCTACGTTTGCTGGCATGAAATTTCACTCAAACGGCTATTTATGATTCGATGTGATGCAAACTCAATCATTTTTTGCTGAGAGGTTCATGTGAGGATTTGAACGGCTTGCTCATAATTAGTATAAACACAAAGTGGAATAAGAAAAAACTCAGCAGTCACAGAAAAAGAAGACCGTCTTCGCGAGTCTCGTCTCAGGTTAAGACCTATAACGTAAGTTTGCAATGATGAAAAAAAAAAAAACATAAAAACTGAAACACAATTTTTTGTCTTACCTGAAAACATTTTATTGATCATAACGGGTTTTAATAGTGTTCCTTCAAGTGAGAGATTACAAGCTTCTTGCTCTATTTTGATTACTTGGTACGTATAATGCTGACAGTTATATTAGTTTTGCGACGCTATAATCGTTTCAAAATTGCTCCTATATCAATCACTGCACATAATGACTATTAATAAAATTATTTTAAAATTTTGCCGTATATTTTTTGAGATCCCAGATGTTTTATAATTTCGTAAAGATTTTCTGCCGAATTTATAATTTTATTCTAATAAATGGATTTTTTCATTGTAATTTTAAAAGTTTATTTTGTTTTATTCAGTTTTTGCAGTACTTGCTTAAATGTATATTTTCTTTTGGACCAGGAGCATTCAGGCGTTCATTGTATTACTCGTTTGTGTGGTATTAAAGATCGGATTGAATGATTAATTTTAAATCGACAATTGGAAAGTATCTTAGAGAAACACACAAAAATTACCAATCATTTATTTTTACGTAAAGTTTTACAACATTTTAGACTGACGTTTAATTTGAAAGGATTAAAACTCCCAATGCGCTCTTTTTCTTCAGCGCACCGATAATGCACTGGTCAATAAGTTTTGATTAATTCAATCACACTAAAATGGGGATTGTGAGATTACAAACGCCTAAAATTCGTTTTTCATTCATTAAATTGCTCCAACCGTCTGCATGTTATAAAAAGTGGTGTTTCGCATTTGACTGTTTTGCCGTATAAAGTTTTGAGTTTATATTTTTGATTTTATAATTTTCCGAAACGTTCAACAAAGATAATTTGAGTGCGGTGAGAAATTTGAAACTATATAAATTGTTTGGGATGAATTGATTGCAGAACAAACGACACAAAGTACAAATCAGGTTTTTAGAAATGGGAATGGGACGTTATAATGATGGTACTTGTGGTACATGCTAAAATTGTAAGTGTCTTAGTTACTTAGTCGTTCAATATTGAAATAGTTTATTGCTTTTGTAAGCATAATAGCCGGAACTAGTGGTAGTTTTGTAACAGACAAAGGTTACTTGTTTGGTAGGTAGTTTTCATTATAGATTTTTGTATGTGTTTTAGTTTAGTTTTGTTAAAATTGTTCCATTTTGTTCTTTGGTTACTTAGATAGATAATCTGTAAATTTCATGCAATCCCTAGGTATCTGAAGGTGTGGATCGTAAGGAGGTAATGTTTGTGGAATTTAATGCAGTAAAAAGATTTATAATCAGCGCATCCTTCAACAGCTTTGTGCCGCTAGGCAAACGTGAGGGGATCGAAAGGTGGAAGCAGTCTTTCGACAAACGTCTGAATGGCAGTAAATATCAAAACAACGAAGAGAATACGTTCGTCAGTAATGTGTGTTGTAATTTTGGACCAGTCCGACCCTGTGATTCGTATGTATGTTGTTTATATTATGTTGTAAATAGTAATAATCTGACCGCCGCGAAAAGCAAAAGAGCTTTGCGCCTTCCGTGTTTTTTCCCGTTTACGCGTACCGAAATTCCCCCGGTGGTTTTGTCGGTGTCACTGTGTACCTGGTGGGTCTCCGTGGTCAAGCCTTCCCACAATGCAGACGATGAAAACCAGCCAGCCCTCACTTTTAGAGAGATTAAGGATGCCATTCGCCATCTCAAGAATAATAAAGCAGCTGGTAAGGATGGTATTGGAACCGAACTCATAAAGATGGGCCCAGAGGCGAATTAGATGGTGATAAATTCCGAGCGAGCGATTACCATCCTAGATGCGGCCTAAAAAATGTTATCCCAGATTCCGTCGTTTGGCACCTGTAGTAAATGAGTTTGTGGGAAATTATTAAGCCGGCTTTTATGGACGGCCGATCGACAACGCATCAGAATTGTACTACACCCGATTCTGTTTTTGCACGGGGGATGCGTACCGTGCAAAAAAAGTTTTCAGTTCAAAATTTCAAAAACCGTGTAAAAAAAGTAACACCAGTTCTCGACGTTTCATGCAAAAATAAGGTTTTGGCGGAAAAAAATGTATGGAAACTTTTTTTGAACGGCCGTGTAAAAAAAATCCGTGCAAAAACAGAATCGGGTGTATACAGCAAATTTTCCAAATATGTCGTGAATACCAGCTCCCAACGCATAACTTTTTCATCAATTCCAAGGCGGCATACGATAGTACACTCAAAATAATCCACACGTCATTGCTACGTGAAAACATACGTAGTTTTTTTTCCATCGCACTTTTCACGTAGCACTTACGTGGATCATTGGTAACACAGAATGAACGCATGAACTATTGAACTTCGTCTGTTCCACCGGCGTTACACGTCAGAGCTACGTGGAATATCCCGTATGTTTTACTTAGCGGTTTGATAGATCCGAGAGGATTTTCCAATGGAAGTTATCAATATAATTTAATGTAAACTACCCTGGTACTGGTTTCTCCCTGTCCTTTGGTTCAGAAAGGGGTATGGGCGCGTTCTGCCAACTCGGTCGAGGCAGATTTCTTGTGTGAACAAGTTACAACATGGACATTCTAAAGTGCCAGAATGAAGTGTTGTGCTTGTGGGGAGCACTTGAAGATGGGATGGAAGGTCATTACTTCGCGTTCGTGCTTTACTCCTGCTTATCTTAAAAGTTATATACAATAACCGACCCTAATAACTATCGAAATTAACAGTTGCAAATACAATAATCGTTCTGAGTTCACTAACATGACGTCGCGTTAATTTTATCATAATGATCTTTTATCTACATCCGTCGAACCATTCTGAATGGCCGTTGTGAGAATATCACCAAGAACTTCTCACATGCATTAAAGCTGAATTATCCTACATTGAAACATTGAGGTTTTCGCTCTTTTAGATTCATTTTTTGTTGTTCGTCCTCAGTATTGTTGAGATGTCCTGAATGCCGCACATGGCGTACAGTGATCATTGCCATGGAGTTTCTCGTAAGCTGCATGGGGATTGTTATCATGGGAATCCAAAGAGCGAATTTTCTATGATTTCATTGTAGGCCAATACAGCAATAAAGCATGTAACAATCACTAACATTTCTTCTCTCTTTATCCTTGTTTTCATATCTAACCCGCCATTACAAACGAGGAAAAATCCATTGGAGAGGAAAGACATGGCAGCGTATTAGCCGAGAAAAGTTAAGTATCATGTTTTTGTAAATATTCTTATTACTGATTGCAAGGTGAATCAGATTAACTAAATTTTTAACTAATAACAAACTTGTTCCACAGAGCTATTTACAAAACACCACCCAAAATCCCTCCTTTCCCATATCCTTAGGGAAAACACTTCACTACCGCTATATGTATGACTGATTCATGTTCTTTTGGCCTTGCATCATACGTGTATTGGAAGTCAAGAGTAGAAGCAAAACTTAAAGAACCTTCTGGTCAAAGATGTTGCGTTTCCTACTTCCCAAACTCCAAAACCCCTTCGGTGTATTATGGACGGTGTGAGTTTTCAAACTTATGCTGGAGACTTGGCCCCTGACCCCCTTGTACATCAATAAAATAAAAAAAAAACTACCCTGGTACTGGTTTCTGGAAGTTTCTTGTTTTCCAATTTGACATTAAGAAAATTAAATAAGAGTGGAATTTAAATATTTATTCTATTCAATCGCTACACGTGCATTTTTATTCAAATAACCAATTACACATTTATCAATTCACCGACAGTGCACAAGTATTCGCTCTTGTTTAAGTACCCCGCTAACACTTAAAACCTATGAATTAACAACTGACGGTATAAATATGTCAAATTACTGCTTAAATTTGTTGGCCATTTTATAATAGTTTCAATCGCAGTATGTTTAATTCGCCTTCAACAGTGTTCCGTGTTCCAGTTTACTGCATACGCTGTAATGATGTAACATCAGATATAAAACAAATTAATATAGAAACCTCAGAAATCCAAACTATTTTTACCTTGAAAACGATTTCAAAAATGTTGTCGAGCTCCTCGAGGTTTTACAAAAAAAAAAAAAAAACAGTGGACATCCACTTCGCTTTTGAACACAACACCGAATGAATGCGAAATGCGGTTGTCAAAATGAATTCAAGTGCCGATGTGAATTTCATGTAGCTATGATAGGTTAGCCATGGTAAGCATTACTGGGTTATCACTTGGTGTTAAATAATGGTAAGGTAAATATTAGCCAGGTGAGGTCGAGACAAAATGAATTTCAAACGATCTACGTGATTTTTCACGTAGCAATGACGTTTGGATTATTTTGAGTGTATGTACCGCATAGATCTATGAAAAATCATGGAGCTTTCCCGGGAAGCTCACAAGATTGCAAAATGACAGGTGTGCAAGATTGTGTGATGATTTCAGGAGAACATTCCAATTCGTTGTAATCCCGCCGGAGACTACGACAAGCTGATGGACTTTCGTGCCTGTTGTTGTATATCGCGCTAAAAGGAGTTATGCGGAGAGCTGGGCTTAATAGACGGGCTACAATTTTCATGAAATCCAGTCAATTTGTTTGCTTCTCGGATGATATGGATGTCGGTCGAACATTCAAAAAGGTGGCAGACCAGTACACCCACCTGAAACGCGAGGCAGCAAAAGTTGGACTGGTTCATACCAATTGTTGGAGCCGAGCGCGACAGAGCTCACCTAGGTAGCAGTGTTACGATAGACGGGGATACGTTCGAGATGGTCGACGAGTTCGTCTACCTTGGATCCTTGCTGACGGCTGACTATAACGTTAGCCGTGAAATACGGAAGCGCATCATCAATGGCTAAAAAAGCTGCGGTCAAAAAAGATTCACACCGCACCAAATGTACTATGTACAAAACGCTCATAACACCGGTAGGCCTCAACGCGCACGAAACGTGGAAGAATGATCAAGGAGGACCTGCAAGCACTTGGAGTCTTCCTGCTTAGGACGATCTTCGACGACGTGCAGGTGTGTGGCGGCGAAGGACGAACTACGAGCTCGCTCAACTCTACGGCGAACCCAGTATCCAGAAGGTGGTCAAAACTGGAAGGATACGATGGGCAGGGCATGTAGCAAGATGGTGTTCGCTTCGGATCCGGTTGTTACAAGAAGGCGTGAGCGCAGCGAGTTAGATGAGTGGATGAAGTACACAACGATTTAGCGAGCGTGGGCAGAATCGGGGATGGAGAAATGCGGCCACGTTGATTCAGTGTTATCTGTTTAGATGTCATCTAATTTTTTTTCTTCATTATTGAGACTTTCAGCCCTAGGCTGGTTCATCTCATATGTTATCTAATACATAAATTAAATGAAATGAATGCATTTGTAGGTTGAGGTAAATAATAAAAGAGTATAGAAGGTACAAGCGAAACGAAAGGTAAAAAAAATGAGCGGATAAGAGGAAGTACAAGGGGGTCATTGCAACTTGCCATCGAGGAGTGATCGCCGTGTCATAAAGTTTCTATCTAATTTCGTTGTGTCACCCTTATATTGTCACTGATGACTTTCTTTTGCAATCAGGTTAAAATAACATTCAAACACTTTAATTAAACGCTAATACTGAAAATTTGCCAAGCCTTAGGGTTTTCTTATGCAAAGGTGAATTCGCCGATCCTGGGCAAATCCCATTCTGTCAAACCCCCTTCACTGATCCAAACCTTCAGATTTTTGATTAATAGTTTCGATCTAGAAGCGGCGCCTATTCGCTAAAAATCCATTGCGGTTGTGGTGTTACAATTTCCTTGTTCTTTGTCCGTTATTCAGACGTGTTCTGTGTAGTTTTGTAAATTACTATACCTATTAGATAGATTCGAAACGCTCTAGTACGTCTACGCACAGTCATAGATAGGTTGTTATTAATGGTCATCGTAGGACACACGATTAGTAGACAGAGAAAGGACAGTTACAGTTATGAGGAAGGATGCATTAGATTACCGTAGTTTATGGATTAATATTGCTGCATCGCTTTTTTAGTCTGTGTCGTATTTCCCTACAATAGAGGCTGGGTATTTTGATTTGATCAACAATCCATCCCTTTAGCGATTATTATGTCTAAAACTATCACCTTGTGTAGACTTTTAATTTTGTTTGAAATTGAATTTAAATATTTGATTATTTTTCTCGTGACCTACATTCTAGTTCACTAAACATTACATGCTTTCTCTAGCTAAGAGTTTGTCTCGCGTCCGCAATTAAAAGCGCAACGTGTGAATGGTCCGTGACTGTATTGTGTCGTGTGGTTTTGTGTGCTTTTTAGTTTACTCTGTTTATAAGACATCGTTTGAATTTGTTTCGGCTATCTTGCTGTGTACTTTTGGTTATTCTTAGGTAGTCATCTAGCGCAATCGAACGCTATCTCGAAGGGCAACACGTGATTTTATGGGATTCCTAATGTTTTATCTAAATTGAATACGCAGACGACGTTTAATAATCACAAAGAAAAATTCTAAAACTGAAATTAGGATAGAGTTTCAGAAGTGAGAAGAAATTTGGAAATTGGTCCTCCAAAACGTTTTAATAGCGTTGAATGAATAATGGCAATGATTGAAATTTGAATTTTGTTCCATGTTACAACTAGGCAATTTGTTTAAAAGTCGTTCAGAGCATTCGATGATTTAATTTAGATTAGTATTTCATATAACTCATCTTTGATAAATAGTGCTAATGTAGTTATGTGCTATTACTTGTCTTAGTCGTAAATTTATTAAATAGTTTTCTATTACAGGAGTAAACGTGAATCACACTAAAATCTATCGATATAAATACGATACATAGTATATGGGACAAATAGTAATTGCTTTTAAGGTTCCTTCATTTGGGTGCATTCCTGGTTGATGAATTATCGTTAATTGGATAAAATAGTGTCTCTGAGTGTGAAGAATCGTCCGATCCTTACAAATGTGCGGACTTACAAGGAAATATAGATTTCTCAAACTTACTCGATAGTTAAATATTGCATGTCCACTGTGCGTGGCGAAATATCCATCAGTTGGATATCGTCCATTGGATGTACTTGAGGTTTTTGTTCGTCCCAATGAAGTCAAGATCTGTGGATGAAAATTGAAACTCGTTATGATCAGCCAGTAACATCTACAGTAGGCCTGTGCGCCGAAAGGTTTTTGATCAGCGGCTGCATTGAATTGAAACAATGAAAATCTGATGAAGCCGATGAAATTGCAAACATGACAATAGGGTGGCATCTTTTAATATTGATCAATTTGGCATTGAAATACATCTTCAAAATAAAGTGTCAAAATTCATTTTTATATTATCGAATTTATGTTTGTACGCTACAAAAACGATAATAACACACTTGAAAAGGTTTTTCTATATTTGTCTTGGGCCTTCCTTAGCCTAGTGGTTACTAACCACTGGTTAGAGTCCGCAGCTACAAAGCAAAGCCTTACTGAAAGTGTCTGGGCTCGATTCCCGGTCGGTCCAGGATCTTTTCGTAATGGAAATCACCGCAGCTGCCATACAATATACAATAACTGTGGAAGTGCTCATTAAACACTAAGCTGAGTAGCTTAGTTAATAACTGTGGAAGAGGGCTTCGTGGCCGTGCGGTTAGTGGCGTCAGTCGTTTAGGCGTATTGTGTCACGGGGTGTGGGTTCGATTCCCACTCCGGTCGGTGGAAACTTTTCGTCAAACGAAAAATTCATCACTGGGCTACTGGGTGTTATGTGTTGTCCGTTGCCTAATGTTAGTGATCGTTCAATCTGTGCAGCCTTTGGCGGAAGACGGTGCAAATTGTCTTTTTAATATCACGCCAGGATCTGGGAATATCCCCCGATACTAGCAATAAAAAAATGAACTGGGTATAATGATTACTGTTTCAATTTGCAGTTTTTCTACCCTTATTTCATTACAAATGGCTGTGGTGCAACACAGCAGAGAACTGGCATTTTGTTCAAAATGTGGTGCTGCCACCCATAAAACAACGGTTTTAATTATATTCTACACTCAAAATAATCCAAACGTCATTGTTACGTGAAAACATACGTGGTTTTTTTCCATCGCACTTTCCACGTAGCTCTTACGTTAATCATAGGTAGCCCAGAATGAACGCATGAACTTTTGAACTTCGTCCATTCCACCGGCGCTACACGTAAGAGCTACGTGGATTTTCCGGTAGCCTTTACGAAGCGTTTCAATAGGACTTAGATGGTTTTGCATTAAATTTAACTGGAATAAAGACCAACCTTATCTCTAATAGGCTTTGGAAGAAAACTAATTCCCAATTGGAAAATGTAAACAGACCTAAAAGATTGTGATATTTTTATATTTAATCTGAGCAAATGTTGTGAGTTTGTTCTGTCTTGTTGTAGCCTTCGCCTTCGCGTGCTATAATAGATAGAGGTTATAAATCAGGTATGAATATGAAGTAATGAAGGGATTCTTCGGTATTCAAAGCATATTTACCTTGAAATCAATCTAACACAGGGTTTAAAGTTCAGCAGCTTCTGAAGTTCCTCAAAAATCTAGCGGGCGCCATCTTAGGATTTGCGCTCAACACCGAATGTACGTACAACATGCAGATGTCAAAATGAACTTAGGCACCTACGTGAAATTCACGTCAGTGCGATAGGTAACGTCAGTAACAATTACCGATTCACTATTTGATGGTTATGAATGGCTTAGTGATCTTTATCTTAGTCAGGTAAAGTGGAGGCAAAATGAATTTGACTGAAAAACTGACTGACTGACACGTTAATGCTTCCAGTGGGCATTTATGCCCTTTGAAGGAAGCACCACACTAGACAACGGACTAGCATGCAACGCCCAGTGGCACAGTCGGAAAACAGTCCTCACGAAAAGTTTACCGGCCGAGGCGGGAATCGAACCCACACTCCCTAGCACGATGCGGCTAAATGCCTGGTGACACTAACCACACGGCTACGAAGCCCACAAATTTGGAATGATCTACGTGATTTTTCACGTAGCAATGACGTTTGGATTTTTTTGAGTGTAGGAAGCTATCAAACTCGAAATCAAGACAGATAATAATCCTAAATAAATCGGCTGTGGCGACGCACAGGTCTACTCTACAGCTCCCAACCCTACTCACCGTTAATCTCGCATCCCTCGAATCCAATATACTTTATAGTATCCCAAGGCAGCTTGCCCAACCCGGCGCCCGTAATATTGCAGTGGCCAACGTTGAGGTCCTCCAAAGAGCAACCGCACTGCTCATTTGCAATTGCCATCAGGAATTGGTCGGAAATCCGCGTCCTCGAAAGGTTCAATTTGGTCAGTTTGAGTCGCTTGATCGAATCGGCCGACCGGTCGGTCACATTCGGGCAGCACTCGAAGTCCATCAGATCCAGCCTGGGACAGTTTTGTGCCAGCAATGCCACCAGCTCGTCGTCCACCAGGGAGCAATTCCGGACGGACAGCTGCTGCAGATGTTGGAGCTGCCGGACAATTGCCTCCAGTCCTCGGCGGCTGAATCGGTAATCTCCCTGGGTCAGTGTAAGGCTTTTAAGGTTGGGACACTTTTCGGCCAGCGAAAGCAATGTCCTGTCGGTTATGGTCGAACTGGAAAAGTTGATCCGCGTGAGCGTTCCGTTCAGCAGCATTTCCAGCAGTTCGTCATCGTGAAATCCTCGCTGGACGCGAGTCACGTTGAGGATCAGGGCATTCTTGATTAACGGTGGTATCACTTCCAGATACTCGATGTGCTTGTATTTTCTTAAATTGCGAGCTACGTATCGGATGCACCTATGCAGCGGAAAGAAAGATATTCTGTGATATGCAAAGCAGGAATTTAGATGATTGTAAAACTTACGTATTGTATAGCGATGACGGTTGCTTTTTCAGTCGACTATCACAAATGAGCTCGGTCATGTTTTCTATCGATTTCGATGGGATTTTGGATATAAAATTTACGTTTTATTGAACAAAACTCATTTTTTAGTATTTTATGAGCTGATAACTTTTTTTGAAGGGATTTTGATCGAATGATTGCGTTGTTTGTAAACAAATTTTCTTGATGAGTGGCGAGAGATACTTATCGTTTCTCAGGGAACACTCAAACACTACGCAACACTGAAATTGGTGAAAGAACTCAAAGCAGTGTCGCATTGGGGCCTCGGTATGGAAAACTCGGTAAGGAAAACTTCTAAAACTCAAGAGCCCAGGAGTTATTTCAGAAAACCTAGTCCATTAAAGGAAACTTTTAAGCTTACCCAAGTTTCATCGGATTTATTTTCCAGAAAAAAAATCCTATGCATTTCCCTGGATACATTCCTTGAGAAAATCTGGAAAATTACTGGAAGAATTTCTGTAGAAATCTTAGCTGGAATCTCTGGAGCAATAGGGTCCTAAAATGTTTAATGAAATCTTGTTTTCATTTAATATTACGAAAGAGCATGTTACTGCAACTACTTTAGCATTTTTTCCTGCTCAAATATTGGATAAATCATATTAAAACTTTAATTTAAAAATTGGATCCATAAATGAACCTTGACACTTGAGATCATGTTTGACGTTCGCTTAGTCGACAAAAATACCACAGGGGTTCAACTTTTTAACACCGGGGTTGTTCTTTTCTGACATTTCGGAAGGGACACGGAAAACAAAATACACCCAAAATTTGAGTTTAAACCAAGAGGTGTGACAAAATTAAAAAAAAAACTTAATAAAATGTTTTTTGGGCTAAAATCATCGGAAAACATTAGAAAATTGAGTAAACATATGATTTTGACCTAAACTTAAGCGTTTGGCACTAAAATTGGGACAGGGCTTTAGGACCCTATTGTTGAAATGCCTATTTGAAGATTTGTATAAATTCTGAAAAACAATTTTAACGGAAATCCCTAGAAATGTCTTGTGTGTTTATTAAATATTGGAGGATGTCCCAGGGAAATCGATAAAATCTTGGAGGAGTAAGGTCCTTCTTCAAAAAATTTGGAGGAATTCAGATGGTTCCTGAAATAATCTTTTGAGAATTTACATTTCTATGGTTCTCCTTGAAAAAATCCATGTTGTATTATTGAGTAGACCTGTTCATATTTAAAAAAATGTCCGGAAATCTACCGGTCAAGCAGAATTCGGAATTCTCATGCCAAGAACAATGTCTGGTAAAATTTTCAACTCATTTGATAAAGATTTCAGTATGCTTCAAGTTGAAAATATGTTTTTGGGCTTATTTCAAGGTTTGCAAAATCATAACTAGCATGTGAAAAATCAAAACCACTTGCAATTACCACTATTTGAAAGCTAATTCTATTCTGTTAAAGTTTGTCGAACACGCTAATAAGATTAAATTGAGTTTTAGCATTGTTTGATCCAAATTTGTTCTCCACAGTATCCAGAAATTACAGTTTTCTCAATATACATGGTATATAAAACACCCATTGGTATTATTTTTTCAGGCCCTAGTCAACGGGAATCAAACATAATACATTTATGAATTCATTGACCATCAACAGCTTACATGTTGCTTGAGGCAATAAATTACAATAAATGCCCAAAGATCGAACACCGCATCGCAACCTTATGATAGTTAAATCATGCATGACACATGTACCGAAAACGAATGAATTGAACAAGTTAGCATTGCTTTATCTTTCCTAGTGATGATTGTTTTGATCGCATTTCACTGATCATTTAGAATGATTTGAAAACAATCTTCATCATCGACTGAGAAAAGGCAGTGCTAACGTGTTCATTTTTTGTATTCTTTGAAGCTCACGGTGGTGCTCTTGGCTCTACCACAGTGGATTCACAAATGTGCTTCATAATTACCTATTTTTTACAATTTATTTTCGTAAAGTAAATGGTAACTTTGAACGGGATTGACTTTTAGATATGCATAGTCTTCATGCCTGGAAATTAAAAATCCGAAATTTTCATGCAGGCAAGCTTTTCAGTGAAAACACTTCCCGAAAAATGAGATTTTCAAGAACCTCGAGATACAAACCTCAACCAAACTATGTTAAAACTTGCTCCAATCATAAAATCGTGTTCGGCAAAAGTTCGTAGAATTGAATAAACTACTATGTAGAGGTATTTCCGATGCATTTTGATGTTTCGTTCGGTAGTTATGATTTTTTTAAACTTGAAAACAGCCTAAAAACACATAATTGAATTGAAGCACAACTAAATTTACTTTAAATTGAGTGAAATTTTGGCCAGAAGTTCATTTCGCAATGAAAAATCAGTTTTGGTTGACTGGGGAGTTTCCAGACATTTTTGAAAATATGAATAGGTCTATTATTGAGTTATCTTTAATAAAATTCTTGGATAAATTTCCTACAACAATTCGTGGAGATATTCCTTGGAAAATAATCACTAGAAGAACTACTTTATTAGTTTCCGGAGTAATATCTGAATATTTGGGAAAATATCTGAAACAAATTTTGATGAATTTCTACAGTAATACTTGTCGTAATGTCACGAGGAATTTTCAAAAATAAGTATTAGATCTTAAACAAATGCCTGCTCTGATGCTATGAAGAATTAAACTCTTATCTACTGGCTTCTATTAGTTTTTGTTTTGTTTTTTTTTTTTCTTTTGGTTACTGTTCGGTCCCTTCTCGGCCTCTTTTTGGTTCTTTTATGATCTCTTATTTTCCGTCAAGAGTTCTTCAACTTCCTATTTTTAACGCACTCAGTCGCTACCAGCCCTGCAAAAACGAAAAGCTTTCAAAATCAAGCCAGTCTTCTAAGAATTATATTGTTTCTTCTGTTTAGCGAAAAACTCATCTGAAAATATCGTTAGAACGCTTGCAAACAGTAGAATTTTCTCAACTCAACCCAAAACCGACCATAATGTCACTTATACCCTTTGCGTTTGAGCCCCTCAAAATTTAATATAGTAATTTTCAACTTCCAGTTCAGAGTTAATTTTTTTTTGTTTCACAGTGCACACAATATTTGCTAACGTATGTCCTACCCATGATTTTGAACGTGGACGCGCCTCTGGAAGTACCCATTAATGGGTAAAATGATACCCATTTCCAATTGGGTCCTAAAATTTTTAATGAAATCTTGTTTTTATTTAATAACACAAAAAAGCAAGTTACTGTAACTACTTTAGCAATTTTTCCCGCTCAAATAATGGCTTTATCATGTATAAACTTTAATTTAAAAATTGGGTCAATAAATGAACCTTGACACTTTGGATCATGTTTGACGTTCGCTTAGTCGACAAAAACACCACAGGGGTTTTAGTTCGACCACTGGGGTTGTTCCTATCTGACATTTCGTAAGGGACACAGAAAACAAAATAAATTTGAGTTTAAGCCAAAGGATGTGAAAAAATCTAAAAAAAATGTTTTTTGGGCTTAAACCAACGGAAAACATTAGAAAATTGAGTAAACATGTGTTTTTGGCCTAAACTTAAGCGTTTGGCACTAAAATTGGGATAGAGCTTTAGGACCCTATTAAAGTGGCTTAACTCATTAAAAGAGTAAAGTCCATTTACCCATTAAAGAGTATTCCAGGCCCATGGCAAGAGACGACTTCTAGCATAGTCAACATCTTAATGTGTCTACCCATTTTCGGGTTAATTGAATCGAGAGTGTAATCATAAATTGATGTTTTGTTTAATGTTTATGATCCGAAATTGAACAAGCGTCGAAATAAAATAAGTGATTGCATGCTAGGAGGCTTGCAGGATGCATTGAAATGTTTGCTTTCCTTGCAAAGCCATCGTGATATTGAATGTGCTTCAGTTTTTTGACGCTATATTGGCTGATATAACGATACCAAAAATTTATAAACAAACCATAACAAACATTAAACAAAGAAATGGTCTATATTTTCACAGCTGTCACAACTGACAGTGGGCGATATTCACTTATCGCCCAGGACATCATGGCTACGAAGATCACTGTGTATTGATATATGGTTGTCAGGGGCCTGGAGTATTCGCTTCGAACTTCAAAAAATGGGTATTTTTCACTCTTGACGCCTTGTGCGGACATGGGTAATAAAACCCCATTATTTTGAGGGTTGCTGCAGATTAAGGTTATGGAAAGTGTTTTAGATTAAACAAAATCTTCATATAATAAAGAAAAGAAAAAAATGAAAGACCTAGTACCACTTTTATTTTTCATAATTATTAACATATTCAACGAGAAGTGAAAATTCAGCATGAAGGTGGCAATTTTGCATACAGTCCAAGCACTACGGGAATCGTTGCAAATCGCCGATAAATTCTGCTAGTTACCTTGTGGTCATCCAATTATCTGTAACGAGCAAAACGATTAATAATAGATTAACTAGATTAACTAGAATGTATCCCCTGATATTACTTACGTATCGAAAAAAAAGAGCATGTACGATCTTCTCGTCGATCGATAATTAATCAAACAGTTTTATTTCTTCACTAATACCGAGTGGTTAAAGGCAGAAATTGAAAAATGTCACTTTTGCTTGCAAACTATTTACCCATTAATATCAACAGTAAGGAAACTTCATAATGTGGTTTAAGTACCCTTTTTTATGTCATTGAAAAATACCCTTTTTCTGACAAATCCATACAGAGCATAATAATGGGTACAAGAAACCCATTCAATGGGTACTTTCATGTTAGCGTGCATTTTGTCTTATGAAAGGTGGAACGATTATTGTAATGCAAGCGCTTTATGTATCGTTCTAGCATCACTTCATGAATAAAATGGATAAAAACAAGGTATTTAGAAGACAGGTAAAAGGATCTAAGCAGTCAGTAGATGCGGAGTGTGATGAACAGCGAGGGGGAGGAAAATGATAGCTGGCGAGTCAGCGAGCTGGCAAGTTTGTCCTAATGATTTTGCTCCGCTATCGTTACCATGGGATTGTTCAATTGTTTCAATTTATGGCTGCGTCTTAAGCCAGAAAATTTTACGAAAGCTTTCGGTAGTAAGTACATATCTTTGTAATATTGGCTTAAGTAAAATATTAATATTGCTATTTTCAGGATACCGTTATGACACTGAACTCTCTGAATGATACTTGAATGACACTGACTACTGAACGATACTCAAGAGGTGCACAAGCTAGTAGGGTAGACAAGAGAACGTGTTGAAACCCGAGTGGAATTGTGCGAATCTCTCCATCGGAAGCTCCCAGCTGAATTGACCAGAGCAAGTGCTGAGTGAAGGATGTTTCACTATATTTTTAAGACCAGACCCAAGTAACCACAAGCATTATAACATTGCACGTATTCTACTGCATATCAACAACATTGATGCAACATTGCTTTTATTCAACAAATTTCAAGAGCTGTCAAGCAATAAAGCATTAACCCTACATTACAAATGTATCAATGCACTAACATCACTTTATGAATTGTACTGGTGCATTAATATTACTTTATAAGTTGCTTCATCGTCCTTCTTGCATTAATTTAACTGTAAAAGTGCCCTTTTCCACTTTTAAACTACTTTAATGGTAGGCTTACGGCAATGCAGCTGCATTATATATGCAATGATATAATGCTCCATGGTTACTTGGGGAGTTATAACCCAACACTAACGTATTATTTCATTTTCAGCACTACAAGACCGATCATCTATGGCAAAGACATACCGCATTATGGAATGCCTGAATATGTACAACGCTAGCTCCAGCTGAACTGGTCATACATAAAAGCCGCGAGATTGCAATTCGAAGATAAAGTTTTTTTTTATCATCATAACTGTTTAGAATGTTCGCAATTTGAACTAAATTTGTTGTATGATCTCATATAATGCAAATATATTTGAATAAAAATGAATGAATGAATTGTTCGATTTATCAAATGCAATCTGAAATCTAAAACAAAAATGGATAGAGCTAGATGTTGAATGACGTTTCTTCATTAGAAATGGGTTGAGAAGAAAATGTTTCTTGGATTTCATGGCTTGCTGACCTGATCGAGCAAAACAAACTGGCCAGCTGTCAACTATTTTTCCAATATGGCGAAACACTGTAATTGACACATTGACCTACCTCCCTTCTAAATACCTTGGATAAAAACGTATCATTCAGTGAATGGAATAAACCATTAATGTACAGTATATTGTATTTTTTTTATTAGACTTTCATGACGAAATTGAGAAGCTGCCAATAATGTACTCATGGTACATTTTCAAACACCATCTACCTTTCATCCTTGATTTTAGTCACTACCAGCTGGTTTTGACACGAAAACACGATCAGCTGGAACCTGAGAACAATGACGATGACCGTAAACATCAGAGGACCAGCTGGTGTTGTTGTGTACGCAAGACCGGCTGGTGAATCGAGAATAAAGAAAAAATGGTAAACATCGAGCCGGCCAGAGAAAACTGTCATGAACATCAGGATGATTGCATGGGCGGCGGTGATCGAAAAGGGGCAGCGAAATCGATGGCGAAATCTGAGAAAGACGAAATTTAGATCACTAAAGTCTAAGTGGTGAAAAAAATCGCAATAACGTATTGGATACAATACAGCGTATTGTAATTGAATGTCGAAACAACATTATTCTTGTTTGGATAAACAATTCAAAAACAATATAATATATTGTAACAGAACACTGTCTGTACTATTTTTAATTGGTTTTATACCTTACAATTTTGGTCAAATTCCTATTTTCGCGTAAAACAACTGTTGCTTTTTTCTATGTAGCTTTGCTGAAAGAAGTAAACAAAACAAATTCAGAAAGCAAGAAATGTTGGGTGAAAAATATTCAAAATGTAAAATAAGTAGTTTTTTAGAAGTCACTTGACATTAGGTGTAACGACGAATATATCTTTACTTCTATAAAAGCTAAAATTATTTTGCTACTTTTGGCACGAATATCCGGAAAGTGGGGGGCAATCCATACAAAATTCAAATTCTATACTTTTCACCACTAATTGAAATACAGTTCGTTGAATTGTTTTTGTATTGTACAACAATACACGAATTCAATACAGAGTCAGAATTAGGACGAATGTGAAGACTTATACATTCTCAGTAAAATCGGTTTGAAGTTTGCGAGTTTAATTTTAATTCTATATCATGTTTCCGATCGATTGCATTTTTGTAGGATCCATTACAATATTATTTTTGTAGCAAAACATTTAACTTATTTAAATATTATGAATAACATGTTAAAATAAATAAAAATCCATCATGCGCCATTCATCAAAATTTAGAGCTGTTGCGCCCCTCGGTTTTTCGTCGTCTTCAGTTTGACTACAGCAATTGCGCCTTTTGACCTCGTCCTTCTAGTTTCACTCTCATCAGCTTCGCCGTTCTGCTACGCTTTCTCACACGAACCTTCATCACTAACGCCCTTCTGCACACTCAGTTTGAAATGCGCCCTGCTACCACACTCAAGCTCAAATGCGCCCGGTTACCGCAGAGGGGGATGATGGGCGAAATTGACATCAGAGTTCGAATTGAAAGAGAATATGAAATGCGCCTTTATGTTTTTCTTACTTATTTCGTAAAAAACGTTATTTTTAAGGAACAGATGTGCATTATATGATTGCAATTAATCAAATAAACTGTTTGGTGAATAAATCTTAGTTTGTTTACATTTGTCAGTTAGGCCGTTAATCTGGTACTGTATTGAATTGCTAATCAAGACAATACATGAACAATATATCGTATTGTATTTTCAAAATTTATGTATGAGAAAATATCTATATTTGTATTGTTACGATACTTAACCACCCATACATTATATTGCAAAAATCTCATATACCATACAGTGAACTGTTAAAAACAATATATTGTACTGTAGTTGTATTGTCATTTTACAATATACTGTATTATATTTCCAATGTATTGAAATGTACAGTTACAATACGTTATATTGTTTTTGTATTGTATTTTTTATCCGGGCAAGGCGTCGATAGGCGCGTGGTATACGCTCGGGTCTATCGATCGCAAGGTTCTTAGTTCGATTCCAGGTTGCCGCGTAAACATTTTTTGTTTTCAAATTTTGGTTTCATAAGGCAAATTTATGAATTTCAACCCGATTCCTTGTGGTGAATTTTCATAAGGGGTTCTTATATATTTCGATTGTCCATTTGCCTGAGGGTGTTTTATGTATTTTGGACAGAGCGTTAGGCGTATATAATTTGGCCACCTCCATTTGATTTTGCCGTAAATGGCCAAATTTAATATGTGTAACGGTCTGTCCAAATTACTTTGATCACGTTACACTGAGAACAGTGTTACAGTTGAAATTACTATATTAGAGGGTTAAACTAAATACACAACGCCACTTGATTTGTGCAGACTAAATTTGCATTTATTACAAATATTTTGTGCATTCAATTTTACATGGCACCATTTCGACAGTAAAAATTACTATATCATAGTTAAATACTTGCAGCAGGCCAGAATCGAACGGAGGATCTTGCGATTATCAAGCGCGAACGCTTACCGCTCGGCTTTCGATGCGGTTGGATCGAGAAGGAGCAAAATGCAAATAAAAAGCTTTCTCTATAGTTCAATCGTGATTAGAATAGTAAATTTAAAAACTTGTACATGGTTCTCATTACTTCAATTCTTGTTTCAGTGTATGGTCCATCTCGCAAGTGAAATATTTTCAAAAGAAAATAAAGCCGTCGAGAATAGTACAGGTACCCTTATGTCATTCATTTCTTGTGTCCTGTCCCCCTCACCGGTTACTCAAACGATATTCTTTGACAGTTTTGATTACGCAACCAAACACCGATGGTAACTCACGCGTGGCTGTCAAACCCTCGCGATTCTCTTTGGAGTGTTCCATGTTTTCTGCGAGTTGCATCATAGAACAGCGTAAAGGCCGGAGTTGTCCGTGATTTTGTACGAGTGAGATTCCGATTTAATCGATCCCGGACCGCAGAAATGGCTGATTTTGACGCCGCGAGCAAAGGCTCCGTTGACCCCGAGCTGCAGGATTTCCTGATGGCCGAGAAACAGAAGGCTCAACTTAGCGCTCAGGTAGGTCCTACTACAGCATAGATCACTGTTCCATTTCGATTCTAATAGACGAGAGGTTTCCTACCCGTAGATCCACGAGTTCAACGACATCTGCTGGGACAAATGCATGGACAAGCCGGGAAGCAAGCTGGACAGCCGCACGGAGACCTGTTTGAACAACTGCGTGAACCGATTTATCGACACTTCGCTTTTCATCACGACGCGATTTGCCCAAACACTGCAGAAGAGCCAGTCGGGGATGTGAGCCGATATGGTCCGACATGCGACCGGATGCTGTATTTAAAATTTGAATTTTATGCTTTTGTGTAATGCAAATGGAACCGTTTCTCTAAGGATGGGAAATAAATAATTGTTAGACATATGTAAGCGTTTTTCGATGTTGCAGTTTTTCTTATTGAATATATATTTGGCTTGGATCGATACAGAGCCAAACAAATATTTGTCAATGCAAAGATGTTGTATGAGTTGAAACCAAGGTTTGTCCATTGATTAATGCCAAGCCATATATTTGCACTGATAGCTTTAAGCAATTGTTTCAAGCATTGTGAGCGTAAATAACGAAATTCACAGTAAAGCTTACACAACTTCTCAATCCCTTAAACTTCGCACTTCACATGGCTTGCCACGCTATGGCTACCTCTTCCCCCCTTTCAAGCGTGACGTAATTTGTATATTTTTTTTGTGACGTATTTGTATATTTTTCTAGATCTTATTACTTCTAATAACTTTTATCAAGGATAACAGTTGAATGAACTTCAATTCAGCAGTATATAATGTTATTTTGATGGAATTTATTAAATCAATCGCAAAACTAAGGAGACGCCATCTTTCCCCGTTCTACCCCATAATGATTTGTAGATTATCAAGATTGGAGTTCGACTTCTAAATTTGATAAGCGTAGGGGGATTGTAAAATATAGAACTAATCTTAGGCGCAGTAATTTAGCATCAAGTACTCATATGTGCACCCTTTACGGCAACATTCCTCTACGATGCCTTTCCCTGGTCTACGCTTTCCCAGCATGAAACGGTCCGGAATGATTTCGTTCACATAGTCAAGGTCGTTCAACGCCATAGGGTCGTGCTTCGAGTAAAACAACTTCATCCAGATGGGCTTGTCCTTTAAATTTACCACGTTGTACACCCGGTTGATAGCGGATTGGTCCTCGAAATTGGTCAAATCCGGTGCGTTGTAGTCATTCATGGTCATTCCTGCAACAGACAATCAAAGATATTTACTTTAAATCGTTTGTCGAATTATAGATAAATTACCTTTAGCATCACTGGGTCGTTTCATTGGCGGTGGGGAAAGTGTGGGATAGGCGTCACAGAGCTCTGCCAGTGCGCGAGCCAATTTGGGGCCACAGAACTTTTGCTTCTGAGAAGCGCCAACGCTGTGGATAGTTGTTACACAAAGAACACCAGCTATTAGGATAAAAGTGAAGATTGAATGGTTGGATGAATGAAGAGCCATTTCTGGGCAGTTACAGTTTACAGTTTGAATTAACGTAAGGATAAGGGCGCATCCTTTTATATCCACATGGTTTGTATTTATGCACGTTGTATTTGTTGGATTTGACTTGTTGGTTTAGATACAAAGGCTGGGTAGCCTGCGTGTTGAAGTTTGCTCACACTATAAGCATTTACTGAAATTACGTAAAGTGGAAAACTAATGTCGACAGGTCTATAGCGTATTTAGGGCAGGACGTGGGTAGATGTATGCCTATAATGATATCCTTATGATAGGGTTGATGCGAATAACATGGTTCTTCTTTTTTTTTTTTCTTTCGTTACGTGTCAACTGGAACAGAGGTTGCGTCTTAGCTTAGTGTTCTTATGAACTATTCCTCAGTCAATAACTGAGAGCTTTCTTTGCTAATTGACCATTTTTGCATGTGTAATATCGTGTGGCAGGTACGACGATAATCTATGCCCTGAGAAGTCGAAAAAAATCCAACCAGAAAAGATCCTCCACCGGTGGGCTTCGAACCGTTTACCATCAACTTGTGCTTGCTGAATAGCTGCGTGTTACGGCCATCTAGGCCTCAATCATGATACTTCTTCTTCTTTTTGGAATTTCGTCCTCACTGGGACACACTGCTTCTCAGCTTAGTGTTCAATGAGTACTTCCACAGTTACTATTCATCGTGTGGCAGGTGCAATGATACTCTATGTCCAGGGAAATCAAGGAAATTTCCATTCCTTACTTTTCGATCCTGGACGAGCCGGGAATCGAACCCAGACACCATCAGCATGGCTTTGCTTTGAAGCCGTGGACTTTTAACCACTCGGCTATGGAAAGCCCCATGATACTATAGAATAAAACTATCTAAATATAATTTGTAATTTCAGTAAAGCGGAAAAGTGATGTCGACAAGTCGGTTGCGTATTTATGGTAACACGTGGGTAGGTGTAAGGTAGAAGTACCGGTTTTTACCAGCCCCCGAAAAATATTTTTCAAAAATATATGGAAAACCTTACATGTACTGCAAAGACGCTGAATGGTATCTTTCGATCCATAGTATATATGAAAAATATTGAAACTAAACATAACTCTTTTTTTCGAATTGAAAAAGGAGATCATCAATATAGGTCACCAGTACCAGTTTCAGCCACATTATTTGCGTTGGTTCTCAAGTTGGCCAATCATATTGATTTCTCATGAGAGTGGCCAAATTAGGTGTATAGAAGTTGAAACTTCAGTCAACTCTTCATAACCATCGAGTTAGGGAGGTATCAAATTACAGAACACAACATCAGTGCAAATGCGATCCAAGGGACCATCGAGGTAGCCATGAAAACCAACTTTTACTAAAGTTCTCTAACTCTATATTGAGATACGAAATATAGGATAAGAGAGAGTTGACTGCATAATTAAAATTATTGTTTTCTTTATATTTTTTTTCAATCGATTTGGTCGAATAAATGAATGTAACTGTATTACACAGACAAACAGACGTCACACTCTCATCATTGTCCATCGACCACCTTTTTAACGATCGATTTAAAAATATGGTAGGTGGCCAATCCGCCACCCGCAGCGCTCGCATCGTTTTCGTTCGTGTTTGACGTTTACACACTACCGCCATCTGTTGGCCTGTCGGCCAAACACACCGATTTTAGCATTGGGCGTACATGTCCTCGTGACTATGATTTTGATCGAGATTTGTTCTGAGTGTTAGGGTTTGTCCACAAATTTCATAACGCTAATAATGGCCATTTTCGACACCCACCCACTCCCTCGTAACGCTTTTTGTATGAATATTTTACAAATTTTGTATGAGCCATAACAGCACGAGGACACCCACCCACCCCTTTTAGCGTTATGAAATTTGTGAATGGGCCCTTACGTCTGTTTGTCTGTGTGTATTATTTCAATACAGTCTTAGATTCCTTGATTTGGAATCGTTAGTCTTAAGATTTCTACAGCACTCTTGAATATTGTTCCACATAGGGTTCATTCAAATATTACGTAACGCAAAATTTGGCAATTTTAGATCACCTCCCTCCCCCACGTAACAGCTTTTGTATGGAAATTTTTTAATTTTTGTATGGACCGTAACACTATGTGAGACCCTGTTGCGTTACGTAATATTTGAACGATCCCATAAAATGTGTTAAAATAACACTCTTTTGTTACGAAGATTACAACAGATTTTTCACTCATTTATGTGCACTGGTTTCACACCAGAAATATAGGAACTCATAAAATGACTATTTTGTATTCACATTATACTGGATACGCACGACAAATTAGTTGTCGAAAACAGGGTCACTTTCTGGTAGGGATCAGTTGATATGACGTTTGGCTTGGGTTGTTTTATATTGAGCTCTTGCCGAGCGGTATCACGAACACATGCGCAAGTTTACTGGTTGAAAATACTGCCGTTTGATTTTGTTGGGAACAGCTAATCTTTGTTTATATTTTCCACCAGCACTCTTTAAGTAGTCGACATGTAACGTGTATGTACACCAGCGCAGAAACCAGTATTGAACGGACCCAAGCTGAACGTCAATCGTTTGATCCCTACCAGAAACCAAGCCTTTTTGCGACAGCCACTGGCGCTTGTAAAAAGCTGGATTAACAAACTTTGGTTGAAAGTGTTGCGAAAATTATGAAGGAAACGAATGAGCCACTAGAAACCCCGTGTTCAAAAAAGTTACGCGGAGCCCCGGGATCAAACACATCTAAATAGATTATCGACTATATCTCAGCGATGGCTCAACCGATTTTTGGAATTCATTCACGACATGGGGTAGTCATATCCTTATGATTTGTACAAGGGAGGTACTGGCGGCTCTTTATTGCTAACGTGTCGCTGGTTCTAAAATGTAAACAACGATAAAAAATAACGACCAAACAATGGTGAAGGGGTATTTAGAGGAATTTTCTGATTCAATTGTCAACAGCAAACTGCAGTAGCACGTAGCACATGACTGCTTGCAAAGAAATGATTTCAAGCGCATTGATTGCCTGTAATTTTGTGAATAATGATTTTTACTTTTCCGCGTTAAGCCTAAAAACTGTGTCTGAACTTAGGTTGGCGGCTTTTCCATTTTACTTCCAGTTGACAGTTTGGTTTTGTACGGTTTGAAAAACAGTACCGTAAAACGGGGTAACTTTGATAATTTTTTCGAAGAAAACTTGAATATTTAGGCATGCTGATTCAAAAAATTATAATTTATATTTTAAAAAACAAGTACTGGTATCCTCACCATCGATTGCAGTTGAAAGATTGCTAAAAGATTTATTCTGAATGGATATATAATTTTTCATGTAATCGAAAGTCGGGGTAACATTGATAATAGAGTATAAATCAAACAAAATTGAACCAATTCGGAACATTTGTAGGGCGTTGCATACCTCTAGGCGTTTAACGCTATATGGAAATTTGTGACTTAGATTTCAAAAATGGTCCCAGTTTGTTAAAATGGTTTTCGCTAAGAGATTTGGGACCGAGTTCATGTTCTACTACAACTAGGCTGTCAAAGATAAGCGACGAACTTATTATGACTTCATCAATTAGTGATCGTAGAAAAGATTGTTTGTAAGCGTTTAAAAAATGCTAAAATCTTATAAATTTTTAATATTTGCATATAAATCCTCAAATGTACTTGATTCCAACGAAAATAGCTTTGACATGAAGTGTCATACTAATACTCTTTACTTTTGCATTCGTTTTGCTTAACTGATTAACAGAAACTTTGTTATTTCGTTAAGTATGTTGTGGGTCTCGCACTATCAAAGTTACCCGCATTATCAAAGTTACCCCGTTTTACGGTACTGAATAGAACCAAAAAAATTTTTTTTTTACTTTTACTAAAAAACTAAGGAAAAATTTATTAGTTTAAATTAAATATACAAAGATGACCTTCGCAATGGCCGACTTGAGCCCCTACGCACGTTTTCAAGGGCTCTAAAATGAAGAAATAGTAGGAAATCATTCCTGATCTTCTTATTTTAAGCTTTCTGCTAGTGCTCAATGCCAAAATAAAAAGTTCACTGTTGTTAGATGCTTCCTTCGCAGGATTAGTGCCTTTGAAGTTTTAGTGCAATTTTGGAAGCTGGATTCAAAACTGTTTCACCTTTAGACATGTTTCAAAATGACAACATGTCGTTGTTGTTGTTGTTGTTGTTGTTGTTTGAGCAGAAAGAAGAACTCTGGAACACATTAAAAACTTCTTTTACTTAAAAAAGTCTCTTGTTTTGAAGTTTACCTGTAAATCAGAAATAAAATCAATGAAATATAAGCATAAAGCATAAAATAAGCATAAAATTTGTAGTAGACATCCAGTGAACATGTTTAGGTCTTATTCACAAATTTCATAACGCTGTGGGTAGGTGTCCTGATGTTGTACGGCTCATACAAAATTTGAAAAATATTCATACAAAAACCGTTACGTTAATCATCGCATTGTGTTCTGATTTACAGGCAAACAGGCTTAAAAAAAAATAAAAATAAAGAATGTTTTCAAAAATTGTTAAATGATTTTGACTGTAATCTAAAATTACTATTTATGCTTATGGGAATCTTGGAGATTACATAAAATGTTGATTTTGAAAAGGTTCAAAACCTAGGATTTCTCATATTTTCTTGTTGGCATGTTGACTTGACTTCTACAATAAATTTCATGTCTGAAAAATTACATGCCATAGCCATGGGTTTCGATTAACAGGCAAGTAGGATAAAAATAAGGGTTTTCGTAGTTTTTTAAGTAAAATAAATTTTGAGCGTTTTCATCTTACTATTTCTGCTCAAACATGTTCAATGATTTTCTATTATAAAATTTATGGTAAGAAACACTGAAGAAGGCTACAAAGGCCCATTCACAAATTTCATAACGCTGGAGGGGGTGGGTGGGTGTCTCCGAAATGTTACAACTCATACAAAATTTAGAGAACATTCATACAAAATGCGTTACGAGGGGGTGGGTGGGTGACAAAAATGGTCATTTTCAGCGTTATGAAATTTGTGAATAAACCCCAAGAAGTGGTAGTCGAAATATGCGTGTCAAAAGATAAGCAATAAGGGCGATATTAAAAGGTATAATACTCAAATCTACTTTTTTGACTTTCTCTTTATTACCTTCCAATTTTCAATTAGTTTAGAAAATTAAACTAATGTAGTTATCAAGATTGAATAAAAAGATTTTAAAAATAGATTCGTCTGGTTATCCTTCACAAGATCGCTGCATGAAATGCTGCCAAGAATTCTACCAAGATATCAGGAGTAAATGGCTATCTTTTTTTCACTAACTAGTACTACTACTCTTATATGAACCATACCATTGATGAAAACTATGCCATGCCTCATTTCGAGCAATCAGTTCGTGCGAGGCATTAATCTCGATGTTTTATTATTGTTATTGGCGTTCATGAGGGATGACCTTTCAACTCGTGCGTAAAGGTGATACTATTTTGCATTTTTGGTTTATGCTAAACAGTTGTCTGTTGTGATAAACAGCGAAGCTATTTATAGATCTCAGATCAGACAAATTCTCAGTATTTCTTCCAACTATGTCAGCAGTGATTTTCCACATCGCCGGTGCATTGCAACGGTTTCAAAACAAGCACAACAACAGCATCTGCAATGCATCCAGGGCCATATAAAAGCTTTCATCTGACTCGGATAGGATCCCATTCGACCGAAAAGACAACGCCAATAAACTGCCACCAGACATGGCTTATCACTTTACGAAGGCCAACGTTTCGTTGTGGTTGCTAGTGTTCTGTGTTTTCGGTATCCTTTCCAGTCGTATCGAATCGGTGGATGGCCAAAGATTCTGTGGCAAAGTGCTTACGGATACACTCACCGCTTACTGCGAAATATTTCCCACTCCTCGTCCAAGCAAGCGTATGCCTGGCTCCAAAAGGCTGTTCTCTGAATTAGTGATATAAATCTTCACTCTAATTTTCATTCCACAGGTCGAGTGATGGAAGCAGCCGACTTCCGGTACGTTTTGTTCCCGAACTTGCCACCGGCGCTCGATGGCCAATCGAATGATCCTGAATCGCTCCGTTCGATGCAAAAAATGAACACGGATTCCAAGTGGATGAGAGCATTTTATCGCATCAAAGATGGCGCCAACTATGACAAAACTAAATCAAGGGTGGCAGACAATGACGATGAGTTGGCTCCGGATGGCTTTCAGCTGGGAAAACGAGGAGTTGTAGACGACTGTTGCTACAAACCCTGTACTTTACAGTACCTGTTGAAAAATTACTGTGGTTAGCAGCATGGATGACATGCTTTGCCTTTTTTGAATGTGATTTATATGTATTCAGCTCCAAGAAATTTGATAGTGCTGTGTCTAAATGTGATACTATGAATTAATCAAAGCTTAATAAAAATACAGAATACAGCCATTCAATGGCATGTTTATATTTGATGTAGCAAAATCTGAAAATACAAAAAAAAAAAAGATATTCCGCTAAGCAAAATTTTATTTTACTTAAGCAGGTAGGTAGTTTTTTTAAGGGAAATAAATGAGTTTTATATAATAACTTTATGAGCTTTTATCCCATTCAGCAATACAACTTATATACACATGCAAAACAATTTCTATTAATTGCTCTCAGTTGCCCTCATTACACTGCTCATTCCATTTTAATCACATAGCTCTTAAGCGCTCAAAACAATGTGGGAATCCAGAAATACTGAAACATGATGTCAATTTTTTTTGTAAGTTTGTGTTCCCAAAAAGCTTGTTTCGATTGGTTACTTTATGATTTTGGAGCTAAATTTCATATAATTAAAAAATTGCACTATGATACCTTGCCATTTCATTTTAATCCTACTGTTTCAATATTCTCCGGTGTATCTTATTTTATTTCTAATTCTGCTTTTGTTAATGAAGTCTGACAGAAAGCTACAATTTTTTTTTCTAGAACACTAGTCAGGAAATCATTCAATCATTGTTTAATGAAATCTTCTAAGAATTGTTCCGCACTTTTCCCCAAGAGATCTTATAGAAATTTTTCCATACAATTTTCATAAATGATTATTTGTTTTTAATTTTTACTAGAACTTTATTCAAAAATCATTTCAAGTTATAAACTCCTCAAAAATAATATTTCGGAATACTTTTGTGGGATCTCAATCAAACCCAAGACGACATAATGCCATGAAGAAGAAGAAGATGTGGGTTAAGCTGTTCCAACTACATTTTTGACTATGGGTATGGGGTGCGCTATAGTCGACGGAATTCATTCCATAGTGACATTCTCATATTAATGGAGAAGAGACAACGAAAAAACGGAAATATTTTCGTTAATCAACAAAAAACTTATGCCTAGAGAAACTAAAATGCAATTTCCTGACATAAAAAAACAGTTTTGTGTCACCAAAATAAGGACACCTTTACGCTTAAATAATATCTAATATTCGACTCACAAAATTCAACGGAATTGAAGTACTTTTGAAAAAATAGCTTTTCTCTGAGAAGCTGCCCGGATTTCAGTTTTCCTAAGTTTTTTGTCTGAGGTCGAAATACTAACTCTAATGTAGTGGTTTTCAGATCGTGCTCCGTGAAGCCTGCCAACCGTTTTGAAAATTTCTACCAATGTCTTGAAATATCTCAACTTTTTGTTTTAAAATACACTTTTGATTATATCAATTTTGAAGAGTTAAAATTTAGAGAACAAAAAAGAAACAATCATGCTGTAATTTCGATTATTACCTCGCTGGTCCAATCGAGGTAGTTCCAATTCATCTTCACCTCACCATGTTCATGACGTTACTCGAGTATTGTTGAATAACAAAAAGATAACACGTTGATTTATCGGATATTCGTGTACCTCGGATTTGTATACGAAAACGTTTGGAATTTGGGCTGAGATTTTGTAATTGGAAGGTTAAAAATTTTGTGCCGAAGACAATCTTTCCATACTTTTTGAATGGAAAAGTTTTAGCTGCAAAAATTGGGTTTTCTAGAACAGTAAACTTTTGTTGGTTTACTAAAGCTGTACTCACCTAGCGAAAGACTTTCACTAATCCGCCTGAGTTTCTATAAAAAAAGAAATTCAGGACTACCAACATTGTCAAATTTAGTTTTCTGTAAGAGAGTGACGTTTGCGTTCAGTTTATGTGGGCTATTAAATATAGTGTAACGAATCAAATTCGGTTGAGTTTATTATGGAAAGCAACCCTTATAGTTGAAGAAATCCCATTTTCCCCGACAGATTGTTTTAAAACTTGCATGGTTTTGTCGGAATAGTTACCTTAGTCGAAAAAAAATCCAGGGTGGCGACCGAACCGGGAAAATGGCGGGAATTTGAATCCATCGGGAGAAAGACGGGAAAAACTGAGAATTTGAGGTGGTCACCGGGAAAATAGTTTTGAACGACCTTCTTCAAGCTTTTAATCTACAAACCACCAAAAATAAGTTGTAGAAAGTTGATATGGTTAATGATATTTCCATCAAGCGTCTGTAATCTTGGAGAATCAGAGTTTCAAAACTTCTTGCAGAAGTTTTAAATACTCAAACATATTATTATTTCGTTAATATGCTTTATTAAGGTGAAACAGTTTGAAATCATCTTCTAAGATTGCACTGCAACTTCAAAGGCACAAATCTCGCGAAGAACGCATCCAACTACAGTAAACTTTTTATTTTGGCTTGATGCACTAGCAGAAACTTAAAACAAGGAGATCATAAACGTTTGCCAACTATTTCTACACAGGGCACAAGTCGGCCATTGTGATGGCCATTTTTGGATTCCGGGATGTTTCATCTTAAAGATACTATTTGCGATTTCTCATCGTAATAGTCTGTTTTTCATCACGCCAATCTGTCATGAAACGGCCTACTTTCCTGCACTGAAGTATGCAGTGCGGGACTAGTCATTACGCAACTGAAACCAGTGCTATAATGATTCATTACGCAACGCTTTCTCATTACGCAACTGTTATGAGTTGAGTAATGAATCATAACACATTTTTTTCAGAAATTGTAAAATAATGGTGAGTGCATTCCGATATAATTTTTAATACCCTCAAGTGGTCTTCTACGAAATTGCAAAAAATGTTGTACGTAACTCGTTGCAGAAATCGATTTTAACAGCAATCGTCGTAATTGTCCTCGACACGACTCTTGCTGTAAAAATCATCATTCTGCAACTTGTTCCGTAAACTTCTACTACGCAACTCGCTGCGGAACTCGTTTTTTACAGCACTCGTCGTAATTATTCAGCTCGGCAAGCCTCGTTGGATAAATTTACGACTCGTGTTGTAAAACCATATTTCTGCAACTTGTTGCGTAAACTACTATTACCACATATCTGAGCGGCATTCGTGTCTGACTCGAACATATTGGATACATAATTTTCTTCAGCTACTGAATAATGAATCAATAAACCCAAATATTTTTAAAAACATGCTTTATTTATAAGAGCTTCTAATGTATCATTAGTTATCTAGTCGACTAAAAATTGAATAAGTAAGGTGAGATATATGCTTCAACATATGTGGCTTTGTTTCATCCTTACCTTAAATTTATTTGCCTAGCGAACTCTTCATTTTTATTAGGAAAAAATCGAAAGATTAGGAATACTTTTAAATACTCAAGAGAACAAAATATAGTGCTCGTAATAATTTGTCCGGTCGAATTAACTATATTTTAAGGTTATTTAGAGATACAGTAAAACGGGGTAACTTTGATAGTTTTTTCGAAGAAAACTTCAATATTTATGCATTATATTTCAAAAAATTAAAATTTATATTTTTAAAACAAGTACTGACATCCTAGCTATCGATTGCACTTGATAGATTGCCAAACGATTAATTCTGTATGGATATATTATTTTTCATATAATCGAAAGTCGGTTGAACAAAATTGAATGCATTACGCAACAATTATAGGGTATTGCATACCTCTAGGCGTTTAATGCTAGGGTAAAAGCACCGGTTTTGGCCAGCCTAAGAGAAAATGTCAATAACAATTAAATGGGAAGCCGTTTTTATGCTACAAATATGTCAAATGCAAGCTTTCAATTCATATTATGTGTGTAAAATATCAAAACTGAGCTATAGCCAATTTTTTGCTTTGAAAATCCGGTTGGTCAATATAGGCTAACGGAACCAGTTTCGGCCAGAGATTTAACTTTGGTTCCTATATTGGCCAATCGCACTGATTTCTCATGAGAGTGGCCAAATTAGGAGTGGCTTGGCCAAATTAGGTGTACGGGAGTTAAAATTATAGAGAAAATTAATTGTTTTTCTTATGTTTTGAATCAATTTGGACGAATAAATGAATGTAGCTCTATCATGTGAATGTGATCAACTAAACACAAAAGGTTTTATGCTGATTAGTAAAACGGTGTATAATCCCCTATGGCTAACAACTGGCCTATGGCCAAAACTGGTGCTTCTACCCTATATGGAAATTTCTGACTTAGATTACAAAAACGGTACCGTAATCCGGGCACTATGGGCCAGAAATCAAAATTTCGCGACAAAAGTCCAAAAACCTTTTTTCAATAAAATCAATTATTGAGATGAATTTCTCATTATTGAGAACATATGTGATACCAACTATCTTATTTGATTAATTACATTCTTTCATTGCACTTTATGGAGGTGAATATTGTCTAAACTGAAATACTTAAATTTCAGCCAATCATAAAAAAAAATTGGTTCAAGGGGAAACATGGCAAGAAAAATTATTGTGTGTACATTTTCGGAAAGCAAATTATGTGCACTTTACATGCCTGGTATAACAATAACGTTAATTTAAAATTTAAGTATTGATTTTACAATTTACAGATAAAATTTACTATATTTTTACTAGCTCACCTTAAAAGTTAAGGTATTCGACCGTATTCGACTTGCAACCAGTTTGACGGGGAAGTTTAGACTCCACTCTTTCATGTGCTACCAAAAGTTTTTGCATATATTTGCGGATGGCCGAGATACATCGGTTCAAGTACATGCGATATTTAGTCGATTTTTTAATTCTATATTTATAACTTCGCTGCTGTTCAAACAATTAACAAATCAAATAAGTTTGATTGGTATTAAAGCAACTGAAGTAGTCATAATCCACTACTTTTTAGCAAGTTTCCGTTCATGGACTATTCAAAATTCAGGTTGAATCAGTTGAAAAAATACAAAAAAAAATAATTATTCTTATTTTCTTCGAGGCCATGACTTGTATGGTATGATAAGACCATAACAGATGAATCTGTTTGAAATTCCCAATATAGGGACTTATGCGTGGTTTCTGGACAACATCCTGATAAAAATAATAGGCTTTTAAAGAAATATGAAACGGTTTAAATTGTTATGTTTTTGTACAAATCGCAATGGCTTCAATCAAATATAGACATTCAGTAGAAATTTTCTAAACAAAATCATACAAAATCAGCTGATTACTTTTCAACCATGATTGAATTTTTGGTAAAACATTTAACAACATTTTTAAAAATCAAGTAGAAACATCGAAAATCTACCCGTTTTTGAGTTTGATGGTTTACTGAGAGTGACTTGATATTTTCTAATGGATTATAAAAGAAATAGAAACATAAAAAAATGTTGCTTAACCAACCTCCTGCACTATCTCCCTTTACTACGTTGGAATATCAGATAAATACAGTATAAAAAAGTAAAAGGAAATAAAAATGAAAAGACTGCACTAAACGACCAGGTCAACCACCATTAATGAAGAAAATAAAAAAAAATAGCTTCAATCCTTAAAATTGCTGCCAGAAATATCGGCAACTTAAGCGTAATGATGTCGGGAGAATGTTAGAAGTTTAATCATATGAGCTATTCGATTGTAAATAAACGAATAATCTAATTTCGTTAAAAGCAAATGAAGATAAGGAGGTCTACTTAATTCATTTCAATTTAAATAAATCTGATTTCTCATATAGCAATTTGCTGCACGTAATCATATAATAGATTCCATAAACTGGTGTAAACCAGATGATCTGATGTTTTAACACATCAAGTAAGGCCCCATAACAGCTAAAATATTTCTGACAATAATGTTTCAAAAGTGATTTTGATTTAAAAGCTTCAAAAATGTGAATTGTTACCTTTAAAAACAGCATAGCATCAACAAAAATGTAATTTATATTATCTTGTTCCATTTTGGACCATGTCAATATGACTCTTTGATGGTTTTATGACTTTGTCATAGGTGATGTACAGTGAAAACAATGCGTTATAAAATCTTAATAGAACAAATTATTAATTAAATACAAATGTACTGTGAAAACCAATAAATATATTAAATAAACAGTTGCCAATGCATTCCAAACAGCTACATTTTGGAACATTTAACAACAATCACATTGTACAGGTATTTTTCAACTATTTTGAGAATCTTTAAAATGTATCTTCAAAATACTTTGAAATGTATGAATCATATCTTTGAAAATGTACTATGTATTTTGTAATTTGAAATATGGGCGAAGTTTGATTAATAATGTCCTAATTAACATATTTTTCCAAACATGCATAATCCTTACAAATATTCTTAATTCAATTCTAAATGCATTTCAGTCATCCCAAACATGACTTTTTCATGCATTCTTAAGTTTGTACTACTTTTAGGTTGATGTTTGTCCATTTTGGAGGTGTTTGGAATTTTGTCGCGAAATTTTGATTTCTGGCCCATAGTGCCGGGGTATCATTGATCAGCGGGGTAAAACTGATCGGAATGACTTATCCCGTAAAAAGTTCGTATTATCATTTATTGATGGAACATTTACAAATCATGAATGGTACTTCTCTTTCTTATATTAATGAACTAATAAAAATGAAGATTTTTTCGAAAATTGCTTTTACCTTATGCGTAAATTTGGCAACTTTTCCAAACAACGATTTCAATTGTTAAGGATTACACTACCGAAGATTCATGTCTCACATAAGTTCTGCAAACGATATGAGCAAGTAAAATGCGGTTCTTACTAAAAATGGCATCGCCGAAAACGATTCCGTTGTCAAAACTTTCAAAAGTATGCTCAATTAGGCAACATTACCGAATTACTGTTAAGAACGTAAAATTCCCTTTGGAAATTGCCTACCTTAAGGCGAAACTGGATTGGATTTCCATGTTCGGCTTTCACGATTTTTCATATTTTTTTGGTTCATTATTTTCAAAATCGGTTTTCGTCGAAAGATAGAGGAAGGTTCAAGGTATCTTCTGAATTTTTTTGCTAGTGGAAAATGTTTTCCGTTTTCGAGATTACCATTTTCCTGTGAATTTTTTTTGATTTCCCCTGAGCCAACTTTTGGCTTTGCACGCCGATATCTCGCAAAGTTGATATGGAAACGCAAAATTTGGAACTCGTCGAAAGATGGGGAATTTTACAAGGAAAATAATCGCCGAAGACACTATATGTGGAAAATGCGTTTTTCGCGAGATTACCATTTTTCTAGGGAGCGTTCCACGGAAATTTTCATCACCCAGTAGTATCATACGCATGCGTGTATGTGTAAAACAAGAAACCAGCAGCAGATGACCGGTTTGCTCGGTCGATTACGAACGGCACAAAACGGAGAAAGAAAATCATCAAGGACGGGTGGGATATTTGAACAGATTCCTGCAGCAGCAAACACATTTTAGCCATAGACTGGCGGATTGATGCAATGAGAGAGTTGGCATCATTCCTTCTGTCCTCGTTTGCCTGTTGCATCCGTACAACCGATGTCAATTTGTTTGGCTCTACAAAATCCTCATTTGCAAGTGTATAGAAATAGTGGCTATACTCGCTATTTGCATTGCGTTGAAGCGTGAGCGTAACTTCTATTTTGTGCAAATCGATTTACTCTGTAAAGGATTTATTAATGTGAGTATCAATAATTTGCAACAAGTTTGTTCATGGTAGATCAGATTAGATTATATTCTTAGAAATTCAATGGCTATAAATTCAAAACTGTTAGTTTTGAGTACAACCAAGAAATACATACGAGAAGCAAATTGTTTCTAAAAATGGAGGAACTGTTTAGGACAACGAAAAATACTGAGATTTCCTTTCCACTTTTGGTCGATTTACAAATACTGGGGATCATTTAAGTAACATAAGACAGTCTGAGAATAATCGGATTTTCTATGTTGTTTTCTGGATTAGTAGTGAATGCTCAGGAATACTGAACAAATGATTCTGGCAGTGACATATATGATTTTTGCAAATATAAAGAAATACTGGAAAAGTTTATTAACGAATTTTTATCACATAATTATTATTATGTGCAACATGGGAATACTTCAGATTCACTGTGAATTTCTTCAATCTTTTCCGCGGACCTCTAAAAGTGATTGAGAGATCATCAGCACCGAAAGCTTTTGAAAACTTTTGAAATATTCATTATGAATCAACATATACCTTTCAAAAACTCACCTGAATGTTTTGTCTGTAACCCACCACAGGCGATGCAAGAATTCTTCCAACACTATTCGAAGTTCACTAAAAATCTTACCAAGAGTCATTCAAACATCTTAGTAACGTTTGATAAGAAATTTCTAAATGATCATACCACAATCCAACAAAAATCAGTTGGTTGAGAAGATTTCATCAAAAACTACCAACAGAAGTTTTTACAAGAGTACCCACAATCAAGATTAATCCGAGAAACGTTGTAAATTTATTTTACAAGATGTGAAATATTATTTGGGGTTTACCCAAGGCTTCTACAAAAATCCGCAAAATCAAAATATCTAATGATTCCATCTCTGCAAGCTGCTTCGAATATACTAAAATACTTTTCTAATGAGCTTTTAAGGAACCAGATAACAGCCATTGGAATAATTCGTAAAACTTTTCATCATAAACTCTACAAATATCTTGTCCGATATCCGTCAAGAATTATCCTGATGGAAATAGTGAAGAATCTCATTTTGTTTTTTTTTCAAATCCTTTCAATATCGCTGAGGAACTGCTCAGAAGCTATTCGAGGATCTCACCAAGAAGCTGGTGAAATCTGATGAGAATTAGGCCAAGGAAAATATGCCAGGAATTTTCTAATAACAATGCTATAGCATCATTCTGTTTTCTAGTTTGCACTAAAAAAACATGCAAATTTTGTGAGGTAAAGTTGTACTGCGCATCCCGATAATTTGAACGATACTCAATGCAAACCATCGGGGCTTATTTTTAATTTGAACTTGTAGTTACCCTAAGCACAACTAAAAAACGTGTTTGTTTTGGATTCTGTGTCCTGTTTCACAACGTTCCATTTCTCTTCAACCATTTTTAATTTAAACGATTGATGGGGTCTCCCTTAGCCGAGTGGTTAGAGTGCACGGCTACAAAGCAAATCCATGCTGAAGGTATCTGGGTTCGATTCCCGGTCGGTCCAGGTTCTTTTCGTAAAAGAAATTTCCTTGACTTCCCTGGGCATATAGTATCATTGTACCTGCCACACGATATACGAATGCGAAAATGACAACTTTGGCAAAGAAAGCCCTCAGTTAATAACTGTGAAAGTGCTCATAAGAACACTAAGCTGAGCATCAGGCTCTGTCCAAGTGAGCACGTAATGCCAAGTAGAAAAATGATGGGATCGAGTCCTTTTAAATAACGATCACTTGCAAAACAAGCGATGTTAAAAATTCCTCTTATTTACTTATCAATTCAAAAATGACACTTATTTAAAACAGCTTCGCGGACCCCCTGAGAAATCTGCACGGCCTCCTAGGGGTCCACAGCCCACCGGTTGGGAAACTCTGAAGATGATAGGAAGGATAATTTTGACATTATTTTTAAATGTTACAAAAAATTACAATATTTTCAAATTATTGGTACCTAATGAAATCTTCTGAGAGTAATATTGAGAGAAATAAATATGGAAGTGTGAAGATTATTTCAGAGTTTTTTGAAGAATACGAGATTATCTCTATTTTTGATGTATGTTTAAAACTATAGGTTAGATATTTGGGGGATATAAGAATGTTTTAGGCTTATGAAATTTTTTTGGATAATTTTTAGTTGTTTGTGAATAACGTGGTGTTTTTAGAATATTTTCGGATGATTTATGAATGATAACAACTCTTAGGATAATATTTACAAGATATAGGAACGCTTGAGAATTACATGGTACTCTCCGATTCTTGATTTTTTTTAAGGAATACAGGTCTTTAGATTTTGTTAATTGGTGAGAGGACGAAAAATCTAGGAGAATATTTGAAAGGAATGAGAACATTTGAAAATATGTTTCAAGTTATTTAAAGAAAGCGGTGTATTCTGACAAAATACCTAAAGATTCGGTGAGTGATTAATGCGTCTGGAAAAATATTTTAACGAATTAGAAAGATATTTCTGAGATTTGTCTTAAACCCTTTAAAAATAATCTAGACATTTGTTTTCAACATTCAACTTTGACCAAATGTTTCCAAAGAATATTTTAGAATAAGGACTCATCAAATATTGGAAAATATTCTTAAGGTTATATTTGAACCTCAATTCGCTCAGAAGTATTTTCTGAATTTCTTATCAACATTCCAAGTTTGTCCGGAAATTCTTCCAGAAATCCAAAGCAGTAACCAATAATTCATAAACAAAGGAATAAAATACTTTAATCTTAAACTAATTCTGAATATCTAGAATACTCGTAATGTAGGCATTTTTGGTTCTCTATCCACATTCCCAGCTTATTCAAACATTCTCTCAGAAATTGTTTTATTTGGTCATCAAATAAAATATTTCGGGAAACGGTTTACAAACTAGCTTTATTCAACGTTCTTACTGATACGCACTCGGATACAGAATGAATGGAAAACTAGTCAATGGAGAGGAATGCGCGCGTAATGAATGACGTACAAAAGGGTCGTTGACAAATTACATTCTCATGTGGCGTTCAATAACTACATAATGCAACATCCTCCCTGTTTTATAAAAAAGAAATTATTCAAGACAGTAATCTTTGAAACGAACTGGTAATTTGACATTTCTCTTAGATCTAACATTTTTACCCTCCTCGATTATTGGATCACAAGATGATCTGGAAATTCTCGTAGTCTTTGACGGCTTCGGTGTTGAGATCAGTTCCGGAGTAATGGTAGTAGGTACGCTCGTATCCACCTCGTCATTAGGTATCGGCAACTGCAAATCACTACTCGACCTTTCTGGAACAGTTGCTTCGACGTTTGAAGCAATAGCTGGATTGGTACTCACTTCAGGCGTTTCAGGTTCATTACGTGGTTTCAAGTGCACTAGATCACGTCGATATTGTGCACCATGTACGTCTACAACATACGATCGCTCATTCAACTTGTTACTGACTCTCGCAGGTGTCCACTTCTTGGTGACTTCTGGGTTTAGTTGTACATAGACTGCGGATCCTGTTTCCAACTGCGGAAGATTTCTGGTTTTTCGATCGTACTGGAACTTTGCTTTTCTTCTTCTTTCTTCAATTGCTTCTGGTACTCCAGTTACAAGTTTTCGCTTTAGACCATCTGTAGACATCGGTATGCTACAGCGAGTGTTTCTTGAAAACAGCCGTACTGCCGGGCTGGAACCAACTTTATTCGGCACGTTTCTCCAATGCAATAATGCGTACCAAAAATCGCTTTCAGCTTCCTCTGCCTTCTTCAATAATCTTTTCGCTATTTTCACGGCTGCTTCAGCTTTTCCGTTAGCTTGCTGATGATGGGGAGCCGATGTTGAATGGCAGAAATCCCAGTCTCTTGCAAATTGTCTCCATTCTCTGTTGATAAAATTTGTTCCGTTGTCCGAAATAACTTGTTGAGGTTTTCCGTATCGCGAAAAGTTGGATTTGCATGCAGCAATCGTCGACTTCGGCGTTAAATCTTTCAGGAGGTCAACTTCGAAAAAATCCGAATAGTGGTCAACGGTAACAAGAAATTTGCAGCTCTTTCCTTGGTAGTCTGCGAAGAACACGTCCATTGACACCAACTGAAATGGATACACCGGAATAGGGTGGCTTTGCATCGGGGCTGGAGCTTGAGATGGCTGAAATTTAGCACAGATGCTGCATTTTGTGACGACTTCCTTAATCTGGGCACTCATGCCAGGCCAGAAAAGATTGGCGCGTGCCAACTTTAAGGTCGCTTCTATTCCATTGTGGCTAACATGAACTTTTTCTGTTAATTTCCGACGTAGCGAATAAGGTACCACAATTCTGTCGTAACGATAGATGATTCCTTCTTGCGTGCTTAGTTCGTGTCTGTACTTAAAAAACATTTTGGCGCAGTCTGGGACTTGGTTTACCGATGACGGCCAGCCATTTTGAATAAATTGCATGATCTGCTGCAACGAAGGGTCCGACTCTGTCTCTACGATGATCTCGTTTAGTTGCGCGTCCTTCACTTTCAGGAAACTGGAGATGTTAACTTCTTCGATTTCCCGAAAGACTCGGAAAATATCCCGTTTGTTGAACTTGTCGTCGGCAAGATTTTCATCGAACGGAGCTCTGGATATTGCGTCAGCCACTACGTTCTCTTTTCCGGTCACGAACTCTATCGTCAATCGGTAACGCTGTAGATTCAGCAACATATGCTGCAGACGCCGTGGTGCTGATAGTAATGGCTTTCGAAATACGCTGACCAACGGTTTGTGATCCGTTTTAACAGTAGTTTTAGGGTTTCCAACAATTAACTGGTCAAAACGTACACAGGCGAAAAGGATAGCGAGCAACTCCTTTTCGATTTGTGCGTAGTTCTTCTCGGTAGCTGTCAGTGTACGTGAAGCATATCCAATTACTCCATGACTCTGGAAGATAGCTGCACCCAAACCATAAGAACTAGCGTCACACTCGATGACTATCGGTTCGTTCATATTGTAGTATTGCAACGTCTTAGTGTCTGCTACTAGCCTTTTTACACGATCAAATTCTTCATCTTCCTTTTCCGACCATACCCAATCTTCTTTTTCCGAAATTAGCCGCCGGAGAATGGTGAAGTCAGCGCTGAGATTGGGTATGAAACGACTGAGGTAATTTACCATGCCGACAAACCTCTGAAGTTGCTTTCGATCTGTCGGCCGCGGAAAATTCTTGATGGTTGCAATCTTACCCTCGTCTGGTTGAATTCCTTTGTCTGTCAGCATGTGTCCGTAGAACTTTACCGACGTTTCACACAACTTGAGCTTGCTGATATTCAACTTTACGTTGCATTCGTTCAGGCGAACCAACAGCTTCTCCAAGCAGAAAGTGTGGTTCTCCAGAGCTTCCTCTAACGTGTCGCCTGAGCCGTAAATCAGCAAATCATCTGCAACGCATTCTACACCCTGCAGTCCTTGAATAACTTCTTGCAGTTTCATTTGGAAAATGTCCGGAGCTGGAGCGATCCCAAATGGTAGACGAGTCCACCGATACCGGCCAAACGGAGTCCAAAACGTTGTCAATCGGCTACTTTTCTCGTCCAACAGCACATGCCAGAAACCTTTACGAACATCCGCTGTTGAAAACACCTTCGCCTTTCCCAATTCCGGCAAGATTTCATCGATGGTGGTGAACTGCATATGCGGACGTTTGAGCGCTACATTCAACGGGATTGGATCGAGACAGATACGGATCGATTCCGACTTTTGTTCCTTACGTTTCACCAACACGATATTACTGACCCAGTCGGTATGCTGATTCTCCTTCACAATCAGCCCATCACGCTCCAGATTGCGCAACTCTACTTTAAGTTTCTCCCTCAGCGCAATCGGCACTCTCCGAGGTGGCTGAATTGAAGGTGGAACATCTGGTCGGATTTCCAAAGTTACAGCACCAGCAAATTTACCGATACCGTGGAAAACGTCCTCGTGCTGCTTAATGATCTCCTGCGCTTTCACACGGTACACGTTCAGCAGTTCTTGTTCCGTTTTCGGTGCAATGAAACTGACCGAGTTACAGAATTTTACGAAACCAAGAATTCGGCAAACGTTTGCTGAGAGAAGTGGTCCATGTTTGACATCCACTACTTGTAAAACAAGGTTGTACTTACGGCCTTTTCTCCGACATGGAAGTTTTACTTGCCCAATTACTGGAATGTTGCTGCCGCCGAAACCTTGAAGACGGTATGCTGATGGTTTGAGTTCAAACTTGTCACGTCCAATCATGGTCTCCAGCCAGTTTCGTCCAACGAGGCTTGTGTTTGCACCTGTATCCAATTCGCATTTTACTGACTGCCACTGACCAGCCAGCTTCAGCTCCAAATCGGCGGTTACATGGCCACCCCCACCAGACTTATCAACGATTTTTCCGATGGACAAACTCTCACTAGCGGACGACTCGGAATTTTCACTGTCGCTGCTCTCCGAAGATTCACTATCAGAGCTGGCATCCTCACGCACTTTCTTCACTCGGAGCTTCTTCTTCAATTTCTTCTTTCGCTCTGCCTTGCACACTTTTTCAAAGTGATTCTTCCCACCACAACGATTGCATTTTTTTCCAAGTGCCGGACAAGCACCTTTGGAAAAGTCATGCTTGCTGCCACAGAATTTACATCTCATTTTGCTTTTCTTCACCATGTTCACTTCTGCGCTTGCATGGCCCACTGTTACCGGATGCCTCTCGGTGATTTCTTCGGCACGACACAAATCCACGGCGTGTGCTTCCGTCAAGTTTTGGGTTGTGATTAACTTAGATCGAAGCTTCATCCACTTGATCGAGGTAGCAAGCTTGTATTTGATCATATCCTCTTCCAAATCACCGAATTTACACAGTTTAGCAAGCGATTTCACACGGCACAAATAATTGTCAATACTCTCCGCGGGGCTTTGCTCCAGCGAAAAAAAATCAAACCAATCGACGAACTTGTTCCGATCCCGCACTACTTTGAGCTTAATCGCTGCCAGAGCGAGGTCCGGGTCGTTCTGCTGAGCATTATTCAACTCGAAGTTGAAATATTTCTTCAACGCGTCTTTTCCAACAACCGATAGCAAAATACTCGTTTTCTGCTTGTTTTGCTCTACCGGCCACGCATCCATGCCAACCGCACTAGCATAGGTTTTCCAATTCTCTTCGAAAAAATTAAAGTTTTGTTCCATATCCCCCTCTAACTCCAACGGGGGCGGGAGAGGAACGGATGATGCGGCTGAACCTCCCATCACAGGTGGCGCTGGCTGCTTTAACTGCACGTCCCGCATTGAACCAATCAGGGCCTGCATCGCCTGCCGTTGCATGTCCATAAAACGAGAAAACTGATCTGCATCCATTTTCTTTGAGTTTGTTAACACTTCCGGGAAATCACTCAAATCCGACACGACAGAAAAAATATGGCGCACGACAAGACCCAACAAGTTTGCTTTTCACCGCACAACTTCTAACAATCCTTGCTGCAAATGATTTTTCCACCGCTCGAACTGAACTTTTCCACTAACACCCTCCGCGATTTACAAATGACGCCGGAATACACTTTTAGTCCACAACTTCTGACACCATGTTTTATTTGGTCATCAAATAAAATATTTCGGGAAACGGTTTACAAACTAGCTTTATTCAACGTTCTTACTGATACGCACTCGGATACAGAATGAATGGAAAACTAGTCAATGGAGAGGAATGCGCGCGTAATGAATGACGTACAAAAGGGTCGTTGACAAATTACATTCTCATGTGGCGTTCAATAACTACATAATGCAACAGAAATATTGAAGCGTTCATTAACTATTCTGGATTTAAAACAATTTTCTATCGTCCTTCAAATATTTTGAAATAATTGTGAATTACTAACTGTTAAAGTTCAGCGTTCATATATGCATTTCTCAAATATTCAGAAGTATTCATCAAAAAATCAATAGCAATCCTTGTAAGCTTCAACAAATTCACAAATATTCTATAAAAAATCTCATTCTCCTTCAACATTCCCAGATTGTACAAACATTTTATCAGAATTCTAAAGAAATCACCAATAATTAATTAACAATTCAAGTATATTATGTAACCTTCAATAAGTTCAAACAATAAATTAAAAAAATAATTTATGATAACACTTCTTCATTTCCAGTTTGTAGTCAGGTAACGACAAATTCAGGAAATATATCTGAATCGATCATAGATCACGAAAATATTCTCTCTGAAAGTATTTTATATAAAGACGGATAAACAGCGGCTAAAAGCTATTTTTTCCTAAAAATATTCAGGTAGTTTTTTTTTTATTTCTAAATAGACGGCGAATAATTTAAAATTCTTATAGATTGTCTGAGTAATTTGGAAGTGTTAATATCAACGAGAGATTTCTTAAAAACTCCTTAACTAGGAATTTACAAAGATAACCAGAAATATTTGGAATTTTGCTCAACTTATTGAGCACCATAGACATCTATAGGAGAATTTCTGAATTGTTTGTAATACTTGAAAATTCCTAAAGAATGCCCAGGCAAATCGGGATTGTTGATGGTAACAAAAAATTGCTTCTTGAGAACAAAAAAATTATGTTTGCATCATCCATATTTTTTCAATTGCTGTTGAATAATTTGGAGATTTGAGATAATGTTTTAATTGAGAATGTTGAAGGATAACGATCAATTCATAGAATATTTCTAAACCATTTGAAGATCACCGAGATCCCTGAGAGTATTTCTGAATTGTTGGAAAATACATTGAAATCATGAGAGAATGTCTGGACAAATTGGAAATGTTGAAGGATAACCTGAAGGTTAACAAAGACCTCTAAGATCTTTTATGAAAAGTTGGTAAATACTCAGATAAGAATAACGAGAACTTCTCAAAATATTTCTGAATATTATTTTCTAAATTGTTGAAAAATAATTTTTAACTCTCGCTCTGGGCTAATCGTAAATGTTGAAAAATAACAAGAATTACCTAGAATATTCATGAACTAAATGAAAATCACAGAAAATGCAAAGCTTATTTTTGAATTTTAAGTGAATATTTTGGAATTCATGAAGAATACCTGTACAAATTTTGAATTATCGCGGATTTAAGTGATTCCTAGGATATTTCTTGGCTAGTTGAGGATTACAGGAAACTTTAAAATTATGTTTAAACATGCAGTATTGATTTCGGATTGTTCGTAAATACTTTGGAGGATTGAGTGAACGTCTGAAAAATTGAAAATGTCGAAACATAACCAGAAATTCATAGAATATTTATGAAATTATTAAGGATGCGTAATTCTGAAATGTTGGTAAATATCTTAAAATTATGGGAGAATGTCTGCGCCATTCGATAAAGTTGAAAGATATTAAAAAAAATCAGAATATGTTTAAGCTAATTGAGAACCACATAGATCTTTGAGTATTTATGAACTGTTGGTTAATACTTTGAAATTCAGACAAATTTAAAATGTTAGATTCTTAGGTTATTTCAGAACAAAATATAAAAACAAAGAATTCCAGGGATATTTTTGAATATTTAAGATGATTGTATAAATGTTGATAAATACTTTGTAATTTTGAGAGAATGTCTGAACTTATTTGGAAAGTTGTACATAACGAGATATTCTAAGCATATTTCTTAACCAATCAAGGATTGCAGAAATGTTCAAGCATATTTCTGAATTGTGTTTACAAACTTTGGCAATCTGAGAGAATATCCGGACAAAATGAGTATGCTGAGATGAAACATTTTTGTTCCTATTGAGGATTTTAGAAAACGCTGAGTGTATATTTGAATTGTAATTTCTAGACAAATTAAAATAGACATGTCATGTAAATGTCTGGACAAATTAAGAATATTGATGATAACGAGAAATTCGTAGAATATATTCAAACTAATTACGTTACACAGTGATCTCTAAGAGTATATCTAAATTGTTAATGAATAATTATTAGGAAATTCTGAAATAATGTCTGGGCACTTAGGGAATGTTGAGAATAACGAAAACTTTGTAGTATATTTGTGAATGTAAAGAACTCTTTGATTATTTCTGAATTGTTGCTCAATATTTTGGAATCCTGCAAGAAAAACAAATACTGATGATAACAAGCAACTCCTAGAACATATCTAAACTCACCAAGGATTTCAGAGAATTCCTGGATTATTATTGAATTGTTGTTGGATACTTTGAGAATCTGAGAGGATGTCTGGAAAAAAATGTTATACGGAGAGATAACGAAGCATTCTCATGTAGATTCTGAACTCATTGAAAATAACAAAGATTGCTAAGATTATTTTTGAATTTGCAAGATGATTTTTCAATTGTTGATGAGTAACTTGAAATTCTTAGAGGATATCTGGAAAAAATAGGAGTATTGAAGTATAACGAAAAAATCCTAAAATATTTTTTAATTAATTAAAACGCAAAAAACCTCATGATGAATGCTTTGAGAATCCTAAGCGAATATCTGAAAAAATTTGGGGACGTTAAGGGATTACCAGAAATACTTAGAATATATCTGAACTTATTGAAAACCACAGAAACGTCTAAGCGAATTTTGGAATTGTTGTTGAATACATTAAAATTTTGAAAACATGTCTGGGAACATAAGAAATGCTGATGATGACGAGAAATTTCTAGTATCTTACTGAACTTATTCAAGATCATAAATAACTCTTGGACTGTTTCTGAATTGCTGGTCAATTCCTTAGGAATTCTGAATGAAATTTTTGACAATTTGGAAATGTTCATGATCCTAGACTATTTGTAAATTTATAGAAGATTTCAGATAATGTTGAATTATTTTTAAATTGTTGTTGAATACTTTGATTATCACAGAAATTATTTCTTCAATCTTGGGAGAATGTCTGAATGAATTTGGAATATATAAGCATTATCAGAAATACCTAGAATACTTCTTAGCTTATTTAGTATCACATAACTCTCTGAAAGAATTTCTGAATTGTTCGTATGTCTGCAAAAATGTCTGGGCACGTATGGATCTTTAATGGTAATTAAAAATTTCCGCTATATTTCTGAACCTTTGATTATTATTGAATTGTTGTTTAATAACTTAGGCATTTATTGGACAAACTGGGAATGCAGATGATAAAGAGAAAAATTTTTAGAAAATTTCTAAACTGATCGAAGAATTTAGAGAATTTTAAAATTATTATTAAATTGTTGTTGGATACTTTGAGAATCAGAGAGAACGTCTGAAAAAAATATATATTTTGAAGGATAACTAGAATTTCCCAAGAAATCTGAGCTGATTGAGCAGAAATCTATGAGAATATTTTTGAATCGTTGTTGATTACTTAATAATTCTGGGAGAATGTCTGATTAATTTGAAGTGTTGAAGGATGACTAGAAATTTCCAGCATATTTCTAAATAATTGGAAGACTATACAGAACTATTAGATTCATTCTGAATAATTGGTGAATATATTGGAATGCTTGGAGAATATATGGACAAATTTGGAATATTTACGGATAACATGATTCCTAAGTTGTTTCTGAACACAAGAAAGATTAAGAGAATCTCAAGTTCTCTTGGAGTTCTGAAATTTCAGATCCTATTGAGGATTATAGAGAACTCTGAAGAATGTCTGGACGGATAACTAGAGATTCGTCTGTTAATTCTGAACTAATTACTCTGAAGAATTACCTACAATATTTCTAAGCTGAATTAGGACTACAGAAATCTCCAAGTTATTTTCTAATTTGTTAGCAAATAATTTAAAATTATGCAAGAATGTTAGGACACTTATGGAATGTTGCTGAAAAATTAACCGTATATTTCTGAATTTATTGAGGATCTTAAAGAACTCTTTGATCATTTCTGAATTGTTGTTGAATAACTAAGAATTCTGAGAGAATGTCTGAATAAATTTGGAGTGTTGAAGGATAACCAAAATTTCTAGAATATTTCTGAACCATTTGAGGACTACATAGAACTAAAATATTTCTTATGAATTATTGGTGAATATATAAAAAAAATCTTTTAAAATGTCTTGACAAATTTAGAAAATAAACGTATAACGAGATTACTAATTTGTTTCTGAAATCATTGAGGAAAACAGAGTTCTTCAAGATAACCTTTGAATTCGTAAGAATTATATCTGATTTTTTTACAAATGTTTCCGAATTCTGAGAGAATGTTTAAAAATTATTTGAATTTCGAAAGATAACTAGATATTTCTAGGATATATCTAAACAAATTAGGATTACACAGATCTCTGAGAATATTTTTTAGTTGTTGATGAATACTATGAAATTTAGAGAAAATATCTGAATAAATTTTAAGTATGAAAGGATAGCCAAAAAAAATTAAAATGTATCCGATTTATTTTTGGCTTACAGCTTCTTCTTCTTTCTGGCGTTACGTCCCCACTGGGACAGAGCCTGCTTCTCAGCTTAGTGTTCCTATGAGTGCTTCCACAGTTATTAACTGAGAGCTTACTATGCCAATGATAATTTTTTTATGCGTATATCGTGTGGCAGGTACGAAGATACTCTATGCCCTGGGAAGTCGAGAAAATTTCCAACCCGAAAAGATCCTCGACTGGTGGGATTCAAACCCAAGACCCTCAGCTTGGTCTTGCTGAATAGCTGCGTGTTTACCGTTACGGCTATCTGGGCCCCTTGCTTACAGGCTTACAGAGAGCAACAAAATAACTTCTGATTTGTTGATATATAGTTTGGAATTTTGAAACAATGTCTAAATAATTTGAAAATGTTGATTTCTCCTGGAAATTCTTGAAATATTTCTGAACCAATTGAGGAAAATAGAGATCTCTGGGGCTTTAAATATTTTTTTTTTTTTTCAAATATTTTGAGATTATGAGAGAATTTGTGGAAAAATGTAAACTTATTGTGCAACACAGAGGAATTCTGAGCGAATGTTTGAACAAATTTTCTGAAAATTTGAAGGATTATAATGAATTCCTAGAATACTGCTTAACTAATTGAGGATCACAGAGAGCTATAAGAATAAGAGCTATAAGAATAAGAATTTCAGACGGATGGATGGAATTTTTAGAACTTACATATAAGTTCTCTTTAGGGGCCCAGATAGCCGTAGCGATAAACGCGCAGCTATTCAGCAAGACCAAGCTGAGGGTCGTGGGTTCGAATCCCACCGGTCGAGGAACTTTTCGTAAAGGAAATTTTCTCGACTTCCCAGGGCATAGAGTATCTTCGTACCTGCCACACGATATACACATGCAAAAATGGTCATTTGGCACAGAAAGCTCTCAGTTAATAACTGTGGAAGTGCTCATAGGAACACTAAGCTGAGAAGCAGGCTCTGTCCCAGTTGGGACGTAATGCCAGAAAGAAGAAGAAGAAGATATAAGTTCTCTTTGATTCTCAATAATTTTAAAAATAAACTAAGAATATCTCATCATCCACCATCCACCATTTATCATTGAAAATATGTCCCGACATTCTTTAAGAATTTAGATCAGAAATAATTTAAGAAGTCTCTAGAAATCTCAATTAGTTCAGAAATATTTTAAGTATTCTTTCATCAGTCCTAATTTGTTCAAACATTTCCTCTATATTGCTCCAACGTATTTACCAACAATTTAGAAATTCTGTCAGAGTCTCTTTGACCATCTAGTTATTTGCAACTTTCCCAAATTGTCCAGATATTCTATCAGTAAAACAAAGAAACTACCAACAATTTATACTCCCAGAGGTCTATGTGATCCTCAATTCTTTTGAAATAAATTATAGAAATTTCTGGACATCCTTCCACATTCCCAATTGGTTCATACATTTTCTCATAATTTCAAAGTATTTTTCTAAAACTCATATATACCCTCAGAGATCACTGTGATACTCAATTGGGTAAAACACATTTTACAACGCCTCAATTTGTTTTGATATATCTTGGACGTTTCGCGTTATCCTTCCTGATACTAATTTTGTTTACGCATTCTCTCGAAAAAAAAAAACAATCTTGAAATTACCAAAATATTCTTATAGTTCTCTGATCCTCAATTATTTAAGCAATATTCTAGGAATTCATGATATTCCTTCAAAATTTTAAATTCGTTCAGATATTCTTTCAGAATTCCAAAGTATTCAAAAATAATTTTGAAATACTTTCACAGATCTCTGTGTTGCTCAATTAGTTTAACGTTTGTCCACAAATTTTCTCATAATTTCAAAATATTTTCCAAAAATTAATTAAAGTCTAAGAAATCTTTGTTATCTTCAATTGATTCAAAAATATTCCAAAAAATTCCAGCGGAATTCAACATTCTCAATTTATTTAACAATTCTGAAGCAATTATGTTGCTCTCGGTAAGCCTCAAATAAATCAGATACATTCTAATTTTTTTGGATATCTTTTATCACTTTAAATTTTATTCAGATATAAATTTCAAAGTATTCATCAGCAACTAAGAAATATTCCCAAAGATCTCTGTGATCCTAATTTGTTCAGATATATCGTAGGATTTTCTCGTTATCCTCCGACATTCAAACCATTTTCATACATTCTCTCAGAATTCGGAAATATTCACAAACAATCCAATTGCAGTCTTGCAAACTCAGAGGTTATCTTGAAGAACTTTGTATTCCTCAATGATTTCAGAAACGAATTAGAAATCTCGTTATTCGTTTATTTTACAAATTTGTCCATACATTTTCCAACAATTAGTTCTCTGTGATCCTCAAATGGATCAGACATATTCTAGGAATTTATGGTTATCCTTCAACATTCCAAATTTATTCAGACATTCTCTCAGAATTCCAAAGTACTCAATAAAAAAACAGAAAAATTCTTATAGATCTCTGCTGAACATTGGCGTAAATAGGGAGGGGCCAGGGGGGCCTGGCTCCCCTGAATCATTGGCTTGGCCCCCCCGAAAAAAATGTAGAAAAGCAATTACAATATAGCTAAAAATAGTGTTTAGTATCAGACATGCCCTTGTTATGTCCCAATGACTGGGTGAGTGATAGCCAATGAACTGGTCCGGTCTATGGTTACTTTCATTCTCATTTATTTTTCATTCTTACTTAACTCTAGCATTCTACCGAGGTGGTATGCTACAGCCCATTTCGCTGCGTGTGCATTACGGTAGGTTATCGTTCTCGAACGCTGGATGTTTATGCTTACAAAGCATAACACTCATCGTTCGATTCCACGACCTCCTTCATGCCGCACATAGGCGTAAACAGGGGGTGCATCCACCACACGCCCTATCATATTTTATTTAAATTTTTATCTACAGTTAAAAATTTAAATCTATCTGATACAATATGTTTTCCTTCACTCTAAAGGTACAATCCTACAGTAACGTGATGATACACACTAATCCTCGATACCTCGTATCTTGGACTTGACCTTCTCAAGGTTACGCATCCACCACACGTCCTATAAAATTGTCAATCCTCTTCCATAAAAAAAAAATGTTTAAAATAATTAATATTTTTATATAAAATGAATAAATGTTCAATCCTATCCAAAAATTTGTTTAAAATGTTTAATCCTATCAAATAAAATGTTTAAAAATGCGTATTCCTATTCAATAAAAAGCTTAATCCTACTCTTATGTACTATGTCTTCTTTATTGTTATTACTGATTTTTACATTTGTACCCATGTCCTCCACTACGTGGTACGGACCATCATATCTCGGGTCTAGTTTTTTCCCTGTCTCATTTTTAATGAGAACAGAATCTCCTTTCCGGTAAGTTGTTTCCTTTGATTTTGTATTTATGCCTACTATCCTTTTTGTCTTTTCCTGAATAAGTCTGTCTCTAACTTCGCTATGACTGATCTGTAATGTTGCTTTTATTCTTTTACAGTAATCTTCAAAATTATACAGAGGCTCAGGGCGGCTGTCCACCAAGTTAGAAGGCATTTTTGAAGGTCTCCCAAAAACTAGGAAGAACGGAGTGTATTTGGTTGCAGAATGTACCGTATTATTATATGCAAATTCATAATACGGCACCCAGTTTGCCCATGAAAAGAGCTTGTTGTCACATTGGACCCTTAGAAAATTCCCAAGGCTTTTATGAGTATTTTCTAATGCTCCAATTGATTGGTGATAATATGCTGTACTGTTCAGCTTTTCAATGTTCAAAAGTTGTGCGACTTTAGTAAACAATTCAGACATGAATTCTGCTCCTCTGTCTGAAGCAATTCTATCTGGCACACCATACTTCAGTATGATACTTTTCATAAAAGCTTCAGCTACAGCTTCCGTTGTCTTGTTCTTAATTGGTGTTGCAGTAATGAACTTTGTCAGTTCGCACTGCGTTGTCAATATATATTCATATCCATCAGAGGGTAAAAGTGGACCCACTAAATCTAAATAAATTTTTTGAAATGCACTTTCAGCTGTAGTGGTTACTATCATCGGTGGTTTCGCAACATTAATTGATTTATATTTTTGGCATTTCTCACAAGATTTTATAAATTTTGCTACATCTTGGTTAATGCCTTTCCAATAATATTTTTGCCTAATGGTGTTAATTGTTCGTTTAATACCTGCATGACCTGCAGTAGGCAATATGTGATAATCGTTCAGGATTAACTTTTTCGTAGTGTCGTCATTGATGATTTTTACTTTATTTGATATTTTTAAAATTGAGGGTACCCTTTTTGCTAAATCATTTTGCATAATATTTTCATAAAATTTGTGCGCACAATCATCGTCTATTTGAATGTATAGTTCTCCGACACCATATTTTTTACATATTGAACCAAGTTCCTCCATTGTTCGTCGTAACGAGACCAAGGTATCTGTTGGTTTAATTATAATTTCTTCTCTTTCAGGAATCCATGTAACGTTATCAGAAAAATTATTTGTTTTTACTTTCAGTTGAACTATTTTTCCACTTGAAGCGTCATGGCCATTGATCACCTCTTTAGTAGAATTAGTATTTTCCTTCTTCGACTGCATTCGGGTCGTTACGAATGCCTCATTGCTGAGTTTTTCTTGCATGTCTCTCAATTCGGTTGTTGAAATACGTGATAGCGCGTCCGCCACAGCGTTTTCACAACCTTTTTTGTAGAAGACGTCAAAGTTGAATTCCTCGAGGGCAAGACGGAATTTTGTCAGCCTACTCGAAGGATCCGTTAATGTGAAAAGGTAAACTAAAGGTCTATGGTCGGTATACAACTCAAATTTTCGTCCATATAAATATACACGAAAATGCTGAATTGCCCAGACTATGGCCAAAAGTTCTTTTTCGATTGTTGAATAATTTTTCTCAGCGCTATTTAAACCTTTGCTGGCATAAGCTATTGGTTTATCATTTTTGTTGCTTAGTACTGCACCGATTCCGTAACCAGATGCGTCAGTGTGTAGTTTAAATGTGTTTTTCTCGCTAAAATCTGGATAATCTAACACGGGGGGTTTGATGAACCGCTCTTTCAATTGTTGAAATGCAGTTTCACATTCTTCACTCCAATTGAATTCTATTCCTTTTCGAGTTAAATAATTTAATGGTAAACACAAACTCGCAAAATTTCGTATATGCTTCCTGTAGTAATTCGCAAAAGCTACAAATCTCTTAACTTCATCAGAGGATGAAGGACTCTTCCAATTTTTAATAGTTTCAATTTTCTGTGGATCAGGTAGTACACCTTCCTTTGAAATTTTTTTTTTTTTTTTTTTTTTTTTTTTAATTTCTTTATTAGTATCATTCCAAACATTACATTCATTTCTTATATCTAGGTGTTCTGTGTTATTTGACAACACTATATCCTTATTTGGTAAAACAAATTTAAGATTTAATTAACATTTTGTTAACAACATATTACATTTCATTTGCCGTAGCAGTTCAGTTTTTTTTTACAGGTGAGTTGATTTCACCTGCTTATAAGAGAAAAAAAAATGTTTTTAATATACTTAACCTAACTTAACCTAAACATATAACGCATTAATCGTGGCAATAGAAGATTGTAACGATTTTTGCCTGAAATTATTAATGATTGTATTTGACATTTGTTCCAATGTTTCAACATTGGATATTCTATGTAACTCATTGGTACTATACCAGGGAGGAAGCCTCAGAATCATTTTCAAAATTTTATTTTGAATTCTCTGCAGAGCTTTCTTCCTGGTATTACAACAGCTAGTCCATATTGGTACAGCATACAACATGGCTGGCCTGAAAATTTGTTTGAATATCAACAGCTTGTTCTTAAGACAAAGTTTTGATTTTCTATTAATAAGGGGATAGAGACATTTTACATATTTATTACATTTGTCTTGAATGCCCTCAATGTGATTTTTGAAAGTTAAATTCTTATCTAGCATGAGCCCTAGATACTTAACTTCATCTGACCAATTTATTGGAACCCCTCTCATCGTGACAACATGTCTACTTGAAGGTTTCAAATAAAGAGCTTTTGGTTTATGTGGGAATATTATTAGTTGAGTTTTGGAAGCATTAGGAGAAATCTTCCATTTTTGCAAGTATGAAGAAAAAATATCCAAACTTTTTTGCAATCGACTACAGATGACACGCAGGCTTCGTCCTTTGGCGGAGAGGCCTGTGTCATCCGCAAACAAAGATTTTTGACATCCCTGAGGTAGCTCAGGTAAGTCAGATGTGAAAATATTGTATAATATTGGTCCCAAAATGCTGCCTTGGGGAACACCAGCTCTTACAGGAAGTCTTTCAGATTTGGAGTTCTGATAATTAACCTGAAGTGTACGATTTGACAGATAACTTTGAATTATTCTAACAATGTATGTTGGAAAATTAAAGTTTTTCAATTTTACAATCAAACCTTCATGCCAAACACTGTCGAATGCTTTTTCTATGTCTAGAAGAGCAAGACCAGTAGAATAGCCTTCAGATTTGTTGGAACGGATCAAATTTGTTACACGTAAAAGTTGATGAGTGGTCGAATGTCCATGGCGGAATCCGAACTGTTCATTGGCAAAAATTGAATTTTCGTTGATGTGGGCCATCATTCTGTTCAAAATAACCTTTTCAAAAAGTTTACTGATGGAGGAAAGCAAACTGATTGGACGATAGCTAGAAGCTTCTGCAGGATTTTTGTCTGGTTTTAAAATTGGAACAACCTTAGCATTTTTCCATTTGTCAGGAAAATATGCTAATTGAAAACATTTGTTAAATATATCAACTAAAAATGATAAGCTACTTTCTGGAAGTTT